>NC_138737.1:30052348-30539848 GCF_965113295.1 Leuciscus leuciscus | reverse complement strand
ATTAAACCATTAACAGTCTACTGGAGAATAAACCATATTATTTACTGTTATCGGTAACACTTAATTTGACAGTGTCCTTGTTACATGTATTTACTGTAGTAATAACAGTATATTGTGCATCTATCTATCTATCTATCTATCTATCTATCTATCTATCTATCTATCTATCTATCTATCTATCTATCTATCTATCTATCTATCTATCTATCTATCTATCTATCTTCCTTTTTATCTAACTTTGTGAACCAAATGTATACTGTATATTATTTGTTTATTAAGCTGCATTTTTCAAAAAATATTTATTAGACCACTGAATTTTATTCCCCATCCCCAAACCATATTATTGCTCCATACTCCAATACTCTCTCTCGTCTCTCTCTCATTCTAATGCCGTCTTATTTTATTACAGTTTCTCTTCTCTTCACCACCCACCTCTAATAGAGCTGTTTCTCTCCTCACCGTGAGGGATCAGGGATGGAGAGCAGGCGGATTATGAGCCTTTGACAGACGATGAAAAAGCCAGTGTGTGTTACTGCTCTGAGCCGTAAAGAGCTAGTGAGGGCTGCTGGGAGTCTGTTTGGTCCATTTCCAGGGTCAGGACGAGACCACATCTGAGACGAAAAGAAGAAACTGTTACTATACTATTGTGATGTTCTCATGAATTTCACAGAGTTATGAGTCAGCTGACGATTGTTCCTTATGATGGTGTTTGCTGATGTGTGTTGTTTAAAACAGCTGTGCAAATGCCTAAATGTACTTATGAGGACTGTGTGTGTGTGTGTGAGAGAGAGAGAGAGAGAGAGAGAGAGAGTGGTCATCGACACCAGAGCTTCTGTGTGGTGTTTGTGGAAAGAGAAGTAAACACAATAATCCAACTGACACACGAAAACCAGACCAACAAACCACTAACTACACTTTCGATGCAAGTGTTTATAAAAAAAGGTATTGTTTTGTGTATTTTTTTTTCTGTTTGTTTTTCTTCATGTAGTAATGGAGTACTTTTTGGTCAGTTTCTTAGTCCATTCATATAATTTTTTTTGCATCAACAACAATATAATAAATATCATGTTACATTTAATAGTATCAATTATCAGAATAAACAGTTATTCTTATGAAATAATGAAATTCATCATTAGCATAACTGTAGGCTGTGTACTGTTGGAAAAAAAACACATTTATCACAACTATCAGTTTTAAAATTTAATTTCAATACATTGCAATGTCAATATATTCAGAATAAGTGTTATTGGCTGTATATGGTAATGGCTGTAATTAAAGGGCCTGTTCACCCCAGAATGAAACTCACCCTGATTGTCTTGGAACACAATAGGAGATATTTTATAGAATGTCCAAGCCGCTCTTTTCAATGCAGACCATGTCATCGATCATATATGATATTCATAGATTTGTAATGTCATATGATAGCACGGAATGATGAACAGACCCAAATGTAAGCCATTATTCCAAAACAATCTCATGAGAATTGGTGGCTAATTGGTATGAATTGTTTTTTTTTTGTTTTTTTTTGTATATTTCTGGTATAAATAAGAATTCATACAAAATCTCCTCCTCGTTATAATTACTGTACGTTTTCTCATATCAGATTGCATTATTCACAGAAAATCTTTTGAAAATCCTTGAAAAATCTTTGAAAAATGTTGATTATTTGACTAGAATAGCCTAATATGGAAGAGCCAAGTCCCAAAAACCCAGAGATTCGGTTTTAGCTTTTCTATTTCCATTATAGATCTGTGTGTGTCCATTGTAACCGTGACCATGAAAGTGAACACAACACAAATGTGTGCTTCTACAGAAAGAGACCGCTGTCTTCCTAAGCAGAACCAAATGGAACTGTCTGTAGCCTAACTATAAAACGGCGAGCAAACGTTCTCCGTCTCTGAAGCAAGTGCTCGAGCTGTTCCAACACGGTTGCCATTTTGCTGGCTGTTTTGTCATTTCCTTCGGGGCTAAGGTTGGCCCTGGCTCTCCTAATCTCGCACCAGTTGAGACTTCAAGCGCCTGTCACCTCGCTCGTAACGCTCCGCTGCCTGCCGCTGATTGGCTGGAGGCAGATTTATTTCACCCTGTCACAGCCAATCGCATGACAGCGCGGCTCAGGGTTCTGTTTAGTTACAGTGACAAACATGCTGATTAGAGGCGGGACATGATGGATGGATGCTGGCGGAGGAGTTTTTATCAGCTCATAATGGGTCTGATGTTGCACAGACACACACTCAAATAAAGACTGCCCTCGGGGGTCACAGACACACACATACACACACAAGGGGTCAGGAGCTAACAAAGCATCTCCTGCCAGACCACACTCCTTAATGAAACGGCCCTGCTTTAAGTCATATACAGATACTTCATCATCATCATCGTCGTCATCTTTGTCATTACACGTTTCCAGGCTTCGCCGCGCCTCCCTTTTGACACGCAGAGTGATTGAGACCCATTTTGGGCTCAAGAAAATAAAGCCAACCGTAATGATGGGAACTTGCAGAACCCCTTGATTATGTCAAAGCGTAAGCAATATGTATTCACTCTGAAGCACAGCATTGATGGTGGTTTCCATCTGCGTTGTATCCAGTGTGTTTGTGCCAATTTAAGGAGAATACTGCCTGCAAAGTGTGACAACCTGGCATGAAGTCATGCCTGAGATTGAAGTTACTCCTGCTTCAATCCGCCAGGACTCCTGTGCACAACTCTCAGCAGAAGTCAAGGTTGCCCGAACATCTGATAAAGGATTTTTTTTCGTGGTTTCTCATTGTGATGACCTTGTTCTGAGGTACTCAACCTCAGCTACATGCCTACTGCGAATGGATTCAAAATTTCTTTCAGAAAATGAACATTTTCAGTCTTATTTACTAAGTTTGGTAATTTAAAGACGATGAGCAATCAAGCAATTTTTGTTTGTCAGTTTTAGTTGTGTTGGCTAAGGCCAGTGTTTAAACTTTAGCATAATTAGTCCCACACCATATGGACATGAATTATATTTCAAATCATGCGGTGTGGAGAGGAGAGAAGAGCTATTATTTTTCCAAGCAATCAGAGCAAGGAAGTCTATTGTGCATGGAGGGAGTTATCCGTTAGAATTTCAATTCATCACGATGACACTTACTCAGCTGGCGTAAAATAAGATTTGAAATCTGATTTGTAACGGTTTTGATTGCAATAAATAATGAAATGTTAGCAATGCATGGGTCTTTTTTCAGTTTTAGGCACTGTCCAAGAGGTTAATATTAAATACAGAGTAAAATGAGATAAAAAAATATTTTTATCACATAAGAAAGTAACAAAGTATAAATACAGTATTTATATGTGTGTGTGTGTGTGTGTGTTTAGAGAAGAAGAGTCAGAGAGGGTGACATACCATGCTTTCATCATTTATTTAGCTACATTTTAATTGTATTTTATGCACAGATATTATTGTTTTAATTATAAACCATATAAAAATCCATCACAAAGATATGAACTTACATTGGTATAAAAATTAGAACTATGATTAACTAAACAAATTGTGAAAAAATTATTTCAGAATTTATTGCGTGAAAAAGATTAATATCCATATTTAGAAGATTATGAGTGTCCACCAGTTGTGATGTCATGTCCACCACACCGAAGTATTAAATGTACTTGTTCACCAAGGAGATCACAGCATCAGTGAAGCACAACCTTGAGATGAAATCCACCCCTGTAATTTCCATCAGAGAATGCAATCGAACACAAAACATTATTTGAAATGTGATGGGAATTTTCATTACTTTCAGATTTAAAAAACATCTAATGAAATGTATGTACAGTATATTATACACTGTTGCACATTGTTAATAGACAAATTAAATGAAATAGTGAGTGTGAAAAAGTGTGTTTTAACAGCTTATTTTGCAAAAATATGTTCATTTGTATGTTCAAAGTGCCCCAGCTGAAGAAAATCCATTTATGTTGCTTGTTATTGTTCGTTGGGATACATTGCTACATTTGAATGTACATAAATGGATAAAAATGTTCTTTATACAAGCATACCAGCAGGGGCTAATTGGCCCATTTAAACCTAGGATCAGACCACTTGGATCATACTCACGATTTTGACTGTATTCACAATGAAACGGGCAAAAAAAACCTGTAGACTTGCAATAAAGGAGGGACCAGAACCATATGGTATCCAGCACTTTTGACAGGAAACATTTGCAACTGCATAGCAACATGCTAAAAACAAGTTCAGAACACCTAAGAAAGTCAATAGTAATTTGCTAAAAACACTTAAATGAACCGTGAACTGGCAACAGCCTACAATGACCTAAAACACCATGATGGCAAGTTTTGCACAGGAAAAAAACACTTAGGACCAGATTACTAAAAAGGGCAAATTAGCGTGAGAGCTCAATTCCAAAAAAAGCGCAGATGGGAGTGGAAAGTTTTGTTCGTTATCTACAGATGACACGCAAATTAAAGAACACAGACACAGCCAGATAATTTCCATAATGACCAAATCAATCTACCAAGCAGCGCAAATTAGCGTCTGGTTTAAGACGTGCTTTTTTGGGTGGTAAATAATGGCGGAAATACCAGTAAACTAGAGCAAACCTTAGTAAATCATGAAATTTAAATATTGTGTCTGAAAGGGAAACTCCTATAAATGCATATGCAATAAGGTCAGCCACAAAACTAACAGCAAAAGATGATTTGGGCTGGCCCTTACTCTGGAGAAAATCTTACAGAGGTTTACATTTTTTAGAAGGCAAAAAGTGTGTCCATGAAATATATTTTTCGTCTTTATTTGTTCAATATGGCATTTATGAGATAACATCAATCATTATTCGATAACATCTAATGTCAAATCAAAGAACCAGATGTACAAGCAAAACCGCAACTTAAAGTATTCCACGAGCCAATGAGCTGAAGCGGTCACTGACTGAGTCGAAAGAGACTCGAGCTCGAGGCAGCCACTCATTTGCATTCTTTTAGAAACAGATGCTAACCAGCATTAATTGCTCCAAACTCCAATGTTCATATAGAGTTATTGGACTTTAAATACCAAGGTTAAGAAGTGTATGTTCTGGGATGCATTCTAGGGCTCTCTCCCTCTGTGGCCTCTCCTCTGAGGTGGGACTGTTAGGTTACATCACTGGGAGTTGTGACTCTAAATTGGATGCAGAGAGTGAGAAGTTCAGCACTTCCCTGGGGCAAGGAATATTTTTCCATTTATTTCAGAGAAGAATGAAAGAGTGGAGGGAGGGAACCAGGGGAGCAACATGCAGACAAAGGGGGCGGAACACATTACAGGTTAAGTAATGAGTAATCAACAACAGCTCCCTTTTTGTACACCTACACTCTATCTCGCATGCAACTGAAGCATGGCGGAGTGCAAAACAGAGTCAGAAGGCTTTTTACCCCGTCCTCACAGAGAGAAAGCAACAAATTGTAATTAACGTTGTTATAACAATGTTACAACATGTAACAAGTTACTAATGATCATAAGATGATTCTGAATGATTTTAGTTTAGTTTTGCAATGTCACATTGCTGGTTTGCAATCAAAGGCCTTTATAGGTGATTTGTGTAGTTTTTTTTTTATAATATAGAAGATATAAAATACTTTCTCCTGAACTTGGAGGCCGTTTACACGAAACCATTTTCAGTTAACAACGGAACACTTTTTATGCGTTTTGACCGTTCATTTACACGACAACAGCGTTTTGGGATTTGAAAACGGGATTCAAAGTGTTTGTTTTTGAAAACTATATCGTTATTGTTTCAGTGTAAACTACAAAAACAAGAATTTGTGAAAACGCTGACGTCATGCGCATGCGTATTATGTGTTCAGTCTATAGGTACGTAGTGTTTCTTTACATAGTGACATCGCCAACTACTGGCCTGGCCGCATAATACAGTGTTTTTAATAGTTTTCATTAACCTGTGTAAATGGGCATCGGTTTCACAATGTTGTTGCCCATACGCGAAAAAAACAAAGGAAAAACGTTTCCAGTTTTTTGGTACATCGTTGTCGTGTAAACGCACCGTTAAGTCCCGAGACACACCAAGCCACTCGCTGGCTGCGTCTCGGCCAAAAAGCTGCGCTTGAACACACCAAAATGACTAAAGGCGATTGTCAGCACGTGCGTTCTGCACCTGAGTGTAAGTAAATATCTGTCTATATCAGCAGGGATCAATAGTCTATTTTCGTCATTCAAAAAGGGAAACCGCAACTAGGACATACAAACCGTAAATAAAGCCGCGCATGCTTACCATTTTGAATATCATGATAATATTATTATTATTATTATTTGAAATATCAAACATGTTGATAACTTTCTTCATTCCAGACGGCTCATGTTATCATGAAAATATTCATGCATTCGAATATCTGACGGCTGAATGTCCCGGCCTTTATATACGGTCAACTCAGGAATAAAACGCAACAATTGTACCTTAAGGTACCAATATACACACTTTATACCAGGTACTTGCCCCTTTTTCTATTTGTGAGATAAAACATTGTGAGCTTGACTCAAACTCGCATCACCCACATGACACAATTTGCCACTAGGCCATAGCTGCTACATATGCACATAATCTTAGAAAAGCTCTCTCATATCCATCCTCATTTAATTATCCAAACATTCCAAGCAGAAAATTGACACTGGCTCTCTGGTCCTTCAGTTCTGTAAGAGCACAATGCAGTGAAAGTACTGCAATTTTTTTCAAATGTTTGTGTTTTTCAATAGATGAACACAGTTAGTACATTGTGCCTAACAATTATTTACTTTTATTTTAAGGTGTCCGTTACAGTGTAATTGTACTGAGTAATATTAACGAACTACATGTACTTACTATAGGGTTAGGGATAGGGGTTGGTTTAGCGTTAGTTGCATGTAATTATGCATAATTTATAGTTGTTACTAAAAACATGTGTAACAAGTACACTGTAAAATAAAGTGTTACCTTTTTTTTTCGTAAGTACATAGTAGTTAAAGACACCTAATATAAAGTAGAATCAGCCTTTTTATACTGCGCTTGACTGAATTATTTTACTTGAATTTTTTTTTGTGGGTAAATATTACGAAACTTTTTGAAAGCATACTGTCATATTTCAAAACAAAATCAAAAGAAACCAAAAAATACTATTCAAGTTTCACTTTTTTTTTAAAGTGTCCATGCTACAGTGCAATTATTTAATTAAGTAATGAGTAATATTAATTAACATCTACTCACTAATATGATTATTAGGATTAGGGTTTGGTTTATTGCACTGTTTCGCTTGTTAAAGAGAATTTTCATGACATTACTGGCTGTTAAGAGTTTCCTATATTGTGCGTGTGAGTGTGAAGACACACTTATTTCCGAATAACACACTTCTCACTTCACACTCTCCCAGTACACACACTAAAATCCTGTTTGGTACTAATCACCTGATCATTGGCTATATTAACGCCTCATTCACCATCAATCGTAGGCACACAGGATCAGATCCAAATGCTTTGACCGTACCATACGCAAACCACAACAATGATTTTCACAGATGATCGTTACTCACTAGCTTCGACTACTGTCATTCTAGCAGATGGGCCTTATGTAAATGATTTGATTTTGGCCTGGTGCTCGAGAAGCGCTGTGACTGTAATCTAGTGAAGGCGAGAGTGCTAAGCCACCATGAAATAGAGGTTGGAGTCTGGGCCCGGGTCCAGTTTGCTTTGTCACTCTGCCAAACCATCTGTATGGACCAGAGGGAAGCCCAGACATTTACAGGCGGCCCATACTACTTGAATTTAATATTGTGAATGTGAAAGTCAAGCGCTTTTGATTTTGGGTTCAAGACCTACTAGAACCTACAGATTTAGGGCAGTATTTGCCCGAGTACACGTCACGATCACTCTATGACAATTGAGTATGAACAATTTCTAGAACCATAAAATATATTTGTACAAACTGACAATTTTTAAGACATTGACGTTTTATCATTGGCTCACCTGAATCTTATTTATTTATTCATTTATTTATTTTAAACTGCACTAAAAAGCAAAATAATCTTTACGTTTAGTGTTCCATACACAAATCTCGTTCATATTTTAAAGTCCCCCTGTGGTGAAAATCAAGTTTTTATACGCTGATTTCACGCAGCCGATATTTTGAAATCGAAAGCGAGGCTCCGGTGGGAAGAAAGCCAGAAGTGCCTTTAATCACAGGAGTGTCGTGAATGCGATGGCGTATTGTTGTGTTTATTGTATAAAATAAGTTATTCTAAAACTGTACATACATTTCTTTCATACTTTAGACTATATACAGTGAAATTCATTTATAAATAAACATTTTTTTTTTATATATAATTCAGAAAGTAAAAAAAGAAGCAGGAATGAACTATATACATATCCTATATTGGATATTAACATCCAATAATGTAAATCGCGGCAGCAGCTTCAGGTTGGTAGTCCAAGGCATTGTTGTTTATCTTTACTTCCGGGGTTCTTCCCACCGGAGCCTCACTTTCGATTTCAAAATGGCGGCTGTGTGAAATCAGCGTATTGTTGTTTATATGTCTGTGTGGTGTTTTTAATGTGCTTTAAGACAAACAATGTGCAAATTCATAAGTCAACACTTTTGCTGAGGATTTTCTCCTTAAAACTCCAACAGTGAACCAAAGACGGGTATCAAATGATGTTTCTGACGTCACAAACTAACCAATCACGACAAAGTGCCGGAGGGCTTTAGCATTTCATTAACAGTGAACTAGCAGGGGTCTCAAGAGATGCCAGGTTATCCTGGTATATTTTTTTGTTGATATGAAAAAGATTTAGCAATGTAGCAGGTGTATGATGTATATTATGATGATATGATGATCTGTATGCCTTTTTCCACTGATGTTTTGATTTATTAGCTGACATTATTAGCTGTTTGATAAGGCAAGCAAAAGACTAATCATATTACAGTAGTTGCCGTTATGAGTCAGACGTTGTAAAGATCGATACCATCGTGAAGAGTTTACCTCAGTAAGTTGACCGTGTGAATCTGTGAGCTGGTGTGAGTGAGTGGAGGCAGGGCTAATTAGCATATTCATGGTTCCGCATATACTAAATTAAGAAGGGTGTAGAGTTACATTCAAGCTATTTTAAGGCATGAAGATTTTTCACAGTAAAAAACTTTTAAATATGTAATTTTGGTGATCAAAGATGAGTTTTAAGGGCTAAAACTTGATTAATAAAGAAGTTTATGGGTTTATAATCTTCGCAAATAGTATTCAGTTAACGGATTTTCTTAATATTTTATGATGTTGCTTGATATCAATATGTTTAGCTCTGCAGGCTCCCACAGTTTTGAAACATCCTTTATTTACAAAGTGCTACACACCCCGCCTCCTTTTTATGAAATATTTTGACAATTTTGACAAATTTGAGAAATAAAAATCTGTGGATTGTTGCATTGAGCTCATCATGAAGATCATGGAATTAAAAGACAAAGCAGATTTAACAGTTCATATCCTTGGGGTTTTGAAATCTTGATTATTCTGATCAGGACTGTTAGTTTCAGTTGCATATACTCTAGTCAAAGTAATTTTTTCCCCCTGGTTATCAGAGCAATCCATTTAACCACATCTATCTATTTCACAAATGTGACTACATTACTCCTTCTTTAGTCTCACAGTTCGGTTTTGTGAAAAATGGCTTTCTTATGTTAATTTTTTTAAGTTCTGCTGAGGTTCATGGAGAATGCATTGTGTTTATCCGCCAATCTGGGGTGACAGCCAAAATATTTGACTAAATTTGCTGGGCTTAAGATCTGATATTCAAATCTGTGTAGAGAAGCCCTCTGGATTATTCAGCTGTGAATGTCATGTTGCCAATAATCAAAGAAAAGTAAAGAAAATGCTTCCTTTTTTGCAGATCAACAAAGTAGACAAAGTAGCAAAAATTGTCTTTAATAAAATAAACAAGGAACACTCAGGAGATCACAGGAGAATAAATAACAAAACCACGTAGACGATACTGGACAATTGAACAGAATGAAACTCTGGGGATTAGGGGCTGTTTACACGACACCATTTTCAACTAAAATGTAAAACTTTTTAATGCGTTTTGGCCGTTCGTTTACATGTCGTTTACATGGCTGAAAACGCAAACTTTTGAAAATGGGTTTCAAAGTGCAAGTTTTTGAAAATGGTCTCTGTGTAAACAACAATAATGCAAATCTCTGAAAATGTCATGCCCATGCGTATTACGTTTTCAGTCTATTGTGTTTCATCGCCATCTAATGGCCTGGCAGCAGAATCTAATGAACATTTAGTGAAACTAATTAGGAACTAAAAACAGGAACAGAACATAGTGAAAACAAAACCAAAACAGACCATACACGTTATAGTTACATTTTCAGTATTCTTTTGTTATAGTAAATGATTTAGATAAATATTGCGTTTTCACGCTAGAAAATGTGTCGCTGAATAAATTAGAAATGATAACTTTTGTAAACATAATGAGATTGCCCCCATTAACCTCAATGTAGAATCTAACAACTTTTTTTCCCCCCAAAACAGTAGCCTGACTGTAGATAGTTCACCTAAAAAATGTAATTCTTTCAGAAAAAAAGAAACGTATAAAGCAGGGGTGCCCAATTCTGCTCCTGCCGATCGACTGTACTGCACAGTTCATCTCCAACCCTAATCAAACACACCTGAAACAACCAATTAAGGTCTTCAGGATCACTTGAAAATTAAAGGCAGGTGTGTTTGATTAGGGTTGGAGATGAACTGTGCAGGACAGTCGATCGGCAGGAGCAGGATTGGGCACCCCTGGTATAAAGGATTAGAAGGATGGGTGAAATGATGACAGAACTTTCATTTTGGGTGAATTATACCTTTAAAATTATAAGTAGTTACAAGCAGTTCAATTGCAAAGTACTGTAGTTTTCCCAAGGTTGTATGCACTTAATGCCATTCTAGATATTTACATCAGTGTCCCTTGTGCAGTTTTCCCACTGCAGTGGCATTCATAGGATTTTTCTTGTTTTGTTTTCATGCGTATCAGCAAGACTGATGGGCTCTTGATAAGAGCATTAGATCCTGTCTTGCGCCTCAGGCTTGGTTTTCTTAAGGTGTTGGTGTCCTTTGAATTCCCCGTCCTCTCCCTCTTCCATGTTTTGATTTCTACTTAAAGTCTGATGTCTTTGCCCTCCCTCTGGGGCACCATTAGCTCGTATGCTAATAGGGCTATGCATATTCTATTAGTGCTGTCATTGCAGGATGGGGGACATATGTGGTAAGGGGCACTTTGGGGGCAATAAACCCAGCAAGGGGGCTCTGGCTGCTCTCATACCATCAGTCATCTCCCTGTCTTGAATGGAGGTTATAGACTTCCTTCCAGCCATGACTTGGCACAGTCTCTCAGTTTAATCACTGACTGCACTCTGATTGCTGCACTGCCATTTTGGAACATAAGCTCTGTTCCAAATCCTATGAGTTGCCTACCTATATAGCATTTCACAACATCATAGGTGCAATTGCAACATGAAGATTGTTCTAAAATGTCAGGCAACATAATAGCACTGCTTTCTAACATACATTTAGCCCCATATCCAAGGAAGCATCGCATCCTTGTCAAAGAATGCAATCCAGGAACACACTGCAACAAGCTCAGTGTAAAAAAAAAACAAAAAAAATGGCAATACAGTATTTCAGTTTTGAAGAATATCATTAAAATGTTATTATCAAAGTGAAATTAACTCATTTGTGAATTGCTATGGATTTTTATGCTTATGAGAATATTGATTTGCAAAACAAAAGGTATACTGTAATTGTAACACCTTATAAGCCCTGTAACACCGAACAAGTTGATATGGAATGTGAAGGTAAAAGGTCTGCAAAGTTTCAAAGATCAATGTACACGACAAATAAAGTCATTGTCTCCTAAAAGGAGATGTTGAGAAGACACTATTTCCAGTGCTGCAAATTCACTTTGCATAGACTACAAAAAGATGAACATTCGTGCTGGAATCCATACGAAATGAAAGCACAGGACTGTGGGATATCAAAGGCAGTGAAGGATACATCTATGCTGCCTTCAAAAATCTATCAGATAAAGGTATGTCAGGAGACAGGAAGTGAAGCTAACATTGGATTCGGATGTGCCTTGATGCTTTCCTACCTTGGAATGCATCCTCCGACAGGCAGCATTTAAGCTTTCTGATGCAGCCAGAAATCACACACTTTCCCATTATGTAGTAGGTGAAAAATGGTATGTGACAAAAGTAGTATGTCCGAATTCACGGTATTCATAAAACAGTTGGCAAAAAGTGTATGGATGACCGACTTTTTCCAGTGAGTTTCTGAAGCGTGCATACGATGGACACTTTACTATCCCATGAGGCCACGGGAGAGGATTTGTGAATGGCAGTGAAGCGACGCAACTGATGCTGATAGGTCACGTAAAACACGGCAAATGTAGTACGTTCAGATTACATTCATACTACTCACATTCATACTGTCAGGTTTAGAGAAGACTCAAACAGGTGAGTAAATGTTACATCCAAGTAAATCTTACATCCAAGATGGCGCCGCGGATGGCTGCCTCGGTGTTGAGCTCTCCAGTTGTTACACTGTTTTTGTTAGTTTGTCCTGTTTTATGTTTGTCATACGCTATCAGTTATACCAGGGACGAACTGCTGAACATTCGGCAGTGCACACCAACTGATCACCAACCAGTTTTTGATTCTTCTGGCGTTTTGCGGAACATTGTCGTCGGTTGCGCCGCTGCACTGTGGAAACAGTATAAGGCGCGCAGGCGTGGGAAGCGAGCCGGCACACTCGTTAAGCTCAGGCAGCGCGGATTCAGAACGGCGCTGCCTAGCATCCATCTGGCGAATGTCCGCTCTCTCCCTAACAAAATGGACGAACTACTTCTGCTCTCACGCAAAAACAAGGACTTTACCAACTCTGCTGCTCTTTGTTTCACGGAAACCTGGCTGAACGAAGCCATTCCGGACAGCGCGTTACATCTACCGGACTTTCAGCTGTTCAGAGCAGATCGCGATATGGAGTCAACGGGTAAAACGCGCGGTGGTGGGACATGCTTTTACATCAACAGAAGGTGGTGTACTGATGTAACTGTGTTAAGGAAGATGTGCTGTCCTGATGTGGAAGTGCTTTTCCTTAACTGTAAGCCGTTCTACTCGCCGCGGGAGTTTTCCTCGCTCGTTCTCATCAGTGTTTACATTCCACCGCAAGCACACGTGAGTACGGCGCTGCAACAGCTGGCTGATCTGATCACAGAAACAGAACAACAACACCCGGACTCTGTTCTTATCATTCTCGGAGACTTTAATCAGGCAAAACTCACACGTGAGCTGCCTAAATTCAAACAGCACATTACATGCCCCACCAGAGACAATAATATTTTGGACCATTGCTACACCACAACAAAGGATGCATATCGCTCCGTCGCCAGAGCAGCTCTAGGACTTTCCGATCACTGCCTGGTTCATCTTCTACCAACTTACAGGCAAAAACTTAAAACTGCTAAGCCAGTAATAAGGACTGTAAAGAGATGGACCAACGACACAGAGCAGGTCTTACAAGCCTGTTTTGAATGCACTGACTGGAGTGTTTTTGAAGCTGCTGCCAGCGATCTGGACGAGCTCACAGAGACTGTAACATCATACATCAGTTTCTGTGAGGATTTATGCATCCCTACCAGGACTTACTTATCATTCAACAATGATAAACCATGGTTCACACCAAAACTCAGACAGCTTCGTCAGGTCAAAGAAGATGCCTACAGGAGTGGGGATAGGATCTTGTATAATCAGGCCAGGAACACATTGACAAAGGAGATTGAAGTGGCTAAGAAGAGCTATGCCAAAAAGCTGGAAAACCAGTTTTCCTCCAACGACCCTGCATCAGTGTGGAAAGGCCTGAAAGACATTACCAACTACAAGACACCATCCCCCAGCATCGACAGCAACAAGCATCTTGCGAACGAGCTGAATGTCTTTTACTGTAGATTTGAGACCCCCGATCAGACACCCCATACCCGCCCTGACCATCTCTCTACACAGCCATCAACACCTCCAGCCATCCCCCTCCCCTCCCTCCCTGCACTTCAGATCAGTGAGGATAATGTGCGTCAGATCTTCAGGAAACAGAAGAGAAGGAAAGCACCAGGCCCAGACGGTGTTTCACCAGCCTGTCTGAAAACCTGCGCTGACCAGCTGGCCTCTATCTTCTCACTGATCTTCAACAGATCACTGGAGCAGTGCAAAGTCCCTTTCTGCTTTAAACGCTCCACCATCATCCCAATCCCGAAGAAACCAAAGATCACAGGACTCAATGACTACAGACCTGTTGCCTTAACATCTGTGGCCATGAAGTCATTCGAAAGACTGGTGTTAGCATATCTGAAGGACATCACTGGACCCTTGCTGGACCCCCTGCAGTTTGCCTACAGAGCAAACCGGTCTGTGGATGATGTGGTCAATATGGGACTGCATTACACCCTACAACATCTGGACAAACCAGGGACCTATGCAAGGATTCTGTTCGTGGACTTTAGTTCTGCCTTCAACACCATCGTCCCATCACTGCTCCAGACCAAACTGACCCAGCTCTCTGTCCCTAGCTCCATCTGTCAATGGATCACCAGCTTTCTGACAGACAGACAACAGCTAGTCAGAATGGGCAAAATCACGTCCGACAGCCGCACCATCAGCACCGGTGCTCCACAGGGATGTGTTCTCTCACCACTGCTCTTCTCCCTGTACACAAATGACTGCACCTCTAAAGACACCTCTGTCAAGCTCCTGAAGTTTGCAGACGACACTACTGTTATCGGACTCATCCGGAACGGTGACGAGTCTGCGTACAGACAGGAGGTGGAGCAGCTGGCTCTTTGGTGCAGTTATAACAACCTGGAGCTGAACACGCTCAAAACAGTGGAGATGATCGTGGACTTCAGGAGAAACCCCCCTGCACTCCCTTCACTCACCATCATGGACAGCACTGTGACTGCAGTAGAGTCATTCAGGTTCCTGGGCACCACCATCTCTCAGGATCTGAAGTGGGACACTCACATAGACTCTATTGTGAAGAAAGCCCAACAGAGACTGTACTTCCTGCGTCAGCTGAGGAAATTCAACCTGCCACAGGAGCTGCTCGTACAGTTCTACTCAGCTGTCATCCAGTCCATCCTCTGCACTTCCATCACCGTCTGGTTCGGCTCTGCTACCAAAACCGACCTCCGTAGACTACAGCGGATAGTTCGGACTGCTGAGCGAATCACTGGCACTACCCTTCCCACACTCAAAGTACTGCACTCATCCAGAGTGAGTAAAAGGGCTCGCAAAATCACTCTGGACCCGTCACACCCAGCACACTTTCTGTTTGAACTGTTACCGTCTGGTCGACGCTACAGAGCACCGAGCACAAAAACAACCAGACACAGGAAAAGTTTCTTTCCCCAGGCCATCTACCTCATGAACACTTAAATGTTCCCCTACTGTGGAACAAACATGTGCAATACTTCCCTCAGACATTTCATTATAGCACCTTATAACTTTATATATATTTATAATTTATAATCTTTTTATTTTATTTTTTCTATTTTTTTATTTTATTTTTTATTTATACCTGTTACTTGTCACTTGTCTTGTCACTTGTATTGTATGTGTACTGGAAGCTACTGTCACCAAGACAAATTCCTCGTATGCGCAAGCATACTTGGCAATAAAGCTCTTTCTGATTCTGATTCTGATTCTGATTCTAAATATAGACAATGTTTATTGACATCAGAAGCACAGAACCAGCAGATGTAATGGTGAGTAGGTCATGCAAACTTGAGATGAAGATAGAACTTAGCTGAATAGTAATATTAATGTCTTTGCAGGTGGAGTGGAAACCAGAGTGGAGAACGGATGATGAGGATGATCAACGGAGATGGCAGATCGGAATGTAGAATGAATATGAGTATCTCAGGTTGGTAGATCAGGTAAGCAACAGGTAGTGAGTCTTGTGCATCCATGTAAAGACAAGACCAGACACTGAACAGAAGGTGAAGGGTTGTATATAAAGGGAGTGAATGATGAGGTGATGATGAGGTGCAGGTGCGGTGAATCAGTATTCCAGGGAGAGTGAACGAGTGGGCGGAGTGTGCAGATCTGGGGGATTCCTGACACATACTATATTAGAACATACTTTTTAGCAGACGTAATTACTTATTCAAAACAAGTACGTACTCAAGAGAGTATGTGATTTAGGACGCAGCCAAGTCGCAAAAGACTGTTTCGGTTTTACAAAACTAGGCTTTGACTGTGGGGCCACGTTTGCCTACTGTTGGGGTGGAGAGGGACGGGAAGGCTGATAATCCAAATGGCTCGCTTTTCCTGAGGGTCTGAAATTCGGCTGGACAGACCTTGAATGCCTCTCCTTCCTTTTTCAGTCTTTCCTTTATCTCTCTCCCACAACTGCTAAGCCCATACTCCATCCGCAACTTTGTACTGCTCCGTGGAATGTGCTCAGGTTCAAATCTGCGATGACACATATCTCCTTCCAGAGTGCTGGATTGGCAGATCCGGAGTCCTGTTGACCACCCATCTCCTCTAGTAACTCCGCTTGATAGAACATAAGGAGGGATGTCGCATTTAAAGCACGAATGGCCAATGCAGAAGATTGACACATATCTCCTTCCAGAGTGCTGAATTGGGAGATCCGGAGTCCTGTTGACCACCCATCTCCTCTAGTAACTCCGTTTGATAGAACATAAGGAGGGATGTCGCATTTAAAGCACGAATGGCCAATGCAGAAGATTTATAAATATTTTGAAAGACAGAGGCCGCGAAGCACTCTGTTTTCCCTGGCAGCAAGGCTCCAGTTGAAAAGAGAGCTACCCTGCGACCCACATGTTTCCACAGGGGGAGAATCCGCCATACCTAAATCCTCCATTCCCTGAACATCCAGCCTCGAGAAGCCCTTGATTGGTACTCAATGGGAAAAAGGCTCGCCCCAAAACCTCTTCATTTCAGCCACGCAGGCCGGGATGGCAGGGATATACTGTCTCGCTAGAGGGAGACGTGACGGGAGTCTCTTTCGGTCGTATAAATCTCTTTCAGCCCCTTTTCCTGCCGGTTGGGATGGCCAGTCGATTGACAACCTAGCAGCGGCCATGTGACAGACCTTGAGTAGATCCATGTCCATCTGTACAGGGGAGAGTGAACTCTCATCCTGTGCACTCGGCAGACAAGACTGATTTGGGAGAAAAGAATAGCATCATCGTCATCTTCAAGGATGGTCGACAACACCTCGTCATCGTCATCTTCCTTTCCGGCTAACGGATTTTCAAACAGTAGGGAAAAGACAAGTGACACACTCTCCATCATATCTCCCCACGAGCTAGCGGCCAGAGGACAATCCATAGGTTTCTCTCTTTCTCGTTGAGCAGAGAGGCATGGGTCTGACTTTCCAGTGACTACCATGCCGAGTCTCCTTCTCTGGTTTTAGCCGAGAATATTGCGTAGTGGGTGCAGCCCTCGGGGTTAGATAGTGGTGCCTGAGTGTGTTTAGCACTCAAACAGGAGATGTAGAGACCGTGTGAATCCTTTGCGCAAGGATGCAGAGGACAACCTATTCCTCCGGGGCTCTCCGGCTCTTTCGCAGTGGTCATTATGGAGCCTGCACCCTCTTCGTACGGTAAGCCCACCTCAACTTGACAACTAGTAAGGAGATGAGCTGAGAGTAGAGAGCTCTCCTTTGTCATTCTTTTTGGTGTGTGATGAGTGCCCCAAAAGCTTGGAAAAATATGTTGGAAACTTAGAGCAGAAACTTACAGTGCTTCCGGATTCTACGTAAGAACTCCGGCTCAAGTCAAGTCAAGTCAAGTTTATTTATATAGCGCTTTTCACAATACAGATTGTATCAAAGCAGCTTCACAGTATTTAAATTTAAAATAATACATCAATGTTTTTTTCTAGTGGAAAACGTCCACGTTTGGTAATGCTGATCAATAGTATTGTTGATTGATTCATTAAATTAAATATCCCCAAATATCCCCAAGTATCCCCAACTGAGCAAGCCAAAGGCAACAGTGGCAAGGAACCCAAAAACTCCATCAGGTGACCTAATGGAGAAAAAAAAAAACCTTGGGAGAACCCAGGCTCAGTCGGGGGCCAGTTCTCCTCTGGCGTTTATGAACTAGAGGTCGGATTCAACTGTAAGATTAAAAGTATTATATGAATGCCTGGCTGAAGAGATGCGTCTTTAATCTAGTTTTAAACTGGGAGAGCGAGTCTGAGCAACGAACAGTATCAGGAAGACTATTCCAGAGTTTTGGAGCTAAATGTGAAAATGCTCTCCCTCCTTTGGTGGACCTAGAAATCCTCGGTATGACCAAAAGCCTTGAATTTAGTGATCTTAAAGAGCGCGATGGATTATAGGGCGATAGAAGATCCGTTAAATAGACTGGAGCTAAGCCGTTTGCCGGCTCACCATTGGCCAGTTCATGCATCAACATCACACGCATAGGTTGTGGTGCGCACGTGATCGGATTCAGCCAATAATTAGCTGGCATTCTGGCTTAGAACCCGGAAGCACTGTACTGTGTATAGCATAGGAGATCTGACACAGAAGAGAAGAAATGGTTGAATAAAGTTGTTATTTGGGGTTTTTTTGGGTACAAAAAGTATTCTTGTTGCTTCATAACATTACATTTGAACCACTGTAGTCACATGGACTATTTTAACAATGTCTTTATTACCTTTCTGTGCCTTGACAGTTGCAATGATGCTGCTGCCTATTGAGGAATCAGAAAGCACTCAGATCAAAAATATCTCAATTTGTGTTTTGAAGATGAACGAAGGTCTTACGGGTTTGGAAAGACATGAGGGTGAGTAAGTAATGACAAAATTTGTATTTTCGGGTGAACTAACTCTTTTAGCAATAATTACCCAAAATCTGCTGAGGACAGCTTCCGAAATTCTTCCACGGGGAAGAGAGCGAGAATGATGAAACGGCAGGTACTGTAGCTGCAATTTATATACAGGGAGGCGGGACTCCCTGATTGCAGCAGCAATTGGTCTGCCACGATTGGCAGACGTGGTGTCATTCATTGGTGCTTCCACGATCAGTCAAGCCTGAGGTGCTCCCATAGTGAGATACTGAATGAATGTTTCAAAGAGAACTTTCGTGGTCCCCCGAATAATTTGTTGTATGTGTATCTGAAGCATGCAATATATAAAAGAAAGAACAGAGCCTCTGCTTTAAAAAAAACAACAAAAAAACATTTTATTCATTCTTATTATAGTTTAAAAGAAGTATACTAATAGCACACTTGAATAAAATAATTATTTGTAAGGGTGCAGTCAACCATATTATTACAACAACAGTCACAGGACAATAAATTCCAGGTGTCATAAAGCAGGCTTTAGAAGTGTTCTTGTGTTGTGCACAGGAACGTTTTTTGCATAACCAAATCTTTCAGAACTATTTTACTTTTCAGAACAGTTTAAAGGGACCCCCGGGTACTAAGAATTGTATGGCTTAATATAACGTAAATTATGTCACTTACTGAATCATGTAGTAGAAAACCCATGAAAGATTTATGTTATTTAAAGGTGCGCCATTTTGGGTGCGCAGTGCATTCTGTGTCGATTACATCAAATGGTTGCACTACTGGCGCTTCCTGTTGCTATTTTTACCGCAACACAACTCGGAATACACAACTAGGAAAATGAAATACTGATACGATGCCACATTGTGCGGCTTTTGGTTGTAATTTTCAGTCGAAGGGCAGCAAGAGAAGCGATGTAGGTCTTTACTGCTTTCAAACTTATTCGTGGAGGAACCTGATGATTGTCTGTGTTGCTGCATCTATCATAACTAGAGAACACTGTACCCTTACTGACTGCAGTGAAACTGACTAATCGTCAGGTTTCTCCGCGAATAAACTTGAGCTTTCTCCTTCAGTGGCTACGGCGTCATGACAAGCGTCTGCATGTTTATGTCCTGCCAAGATGGCATCTAGCGTTTCTTGTCTCTGCCGTTTCTCAGCTCCGATTTCACTCGATATCCGGGGGCATTTAGACTCCTTGTGGGGAAAAATCAATGGTACGGCATTTGGTTTAAGCCTACGCTATCCATCGCCACCTGTAAGCTCTTTCAGTAGCTGTGGTCTACTAAAAGCCTCAAAGGCATCAGGGCAAAAGTGGAGAGAACGAAGACACAGGTTTTTAGGAAGTTTTATTCGTCTACAGGCATCTTCCTATTCTTTTCTACTCTTCTTGTCACTAGGAAAGCAGTGAAGACTTACATCGCTTCTCTTGTTGCCCTTCGGCTGAAAATTACATCCAAAAGCCGCACACTGTGGCATCATATCAGTATTTTATTTTCCGAGTTGTGTATTCCGAGTTGTGTTGCGGTGAAAATAGCACCAGGTAGCACCAGTTGCTCACAAGGGCAAACATTTGACGTCATCCTCACAGAATGCACTGCGTACTTAAAATGGCACCCCTGTTGTCCAAAATATGTATAAAACGATGTGGATTTTTAAATAACATAAATCTTTCATGGGTTTTCTACTAGATATTTCAGTAAGAGACATAATTTATGTCATATTAAGCCGTACAAGTCTTAATACCCGGGGTTCCCTTTAAGGCTGAAAGTTCTCAATGAAACATAATATTTCACAAGAAAAGATGTAGGGCATTGTATTCTATTACATTTTAGTAACCTAGATATTTCACCAGTTGCGATTCTTTTTTTGGAGGCCTCTTAAAAACTTTATATTGACTTTGATGTCACAGTTCATCGTAGTCGCTAGTGAAATGTTTGGTTTTGTGCAAGATTCTTGTTAAAAAATAAAAGTTGAAAAGTAGTTTCAGAGGCGGAGCAAGATTACAAAGGCAAACGAGTACCAACAAATTATGTACAACAAAAAAACAGCAATGTTAACTACTTTAATACTGGTTTGCATTTTAATCATTTCACCAATAACACACACTGCATATTTTTTTTGTCAAAATCATAAATCATTTGTATAATTGAATTATTTCATAGCCAATGCAATATAAACAGCTGCAAATGTTCTAAGCATGCTATCTGTCTGCACGTTCAGAAGTCTCTCCCTCCCTTCTACATCCAAGCGATAAAATGTTCCTCAGAATTGGAAAAACATGTAAGATATAAAGTGTGCTTGCACATATAAGAAGCTGAATTAAACCAGAGCTGAGTTGAAGTGGCAATTTTGCTAGGGAGAGCAAGATGTGTTTCTCTGCCATGGCTCTGTTCTGCAGCAGCGCTCCATTCATGAATCACTTTAAGTACTTTAGACAAAACAAAAGTTTAGAGATGATGTCACGATACGACTGATTTGTTTGCGTTCATTCTTGATGATGTGCAGAGGTCATTGTTATGGCCTGTTAAAAATGTTTGCACTTCTTTCGTTTTTCATTTCCGTCTCGCTCTTTCTAGCAACATCCTACAATGGTCTCGAAAGAATGAATAAATCATGGTTTAGATAAAACGACCACTGAATTATATGCCACAAAGAGACAGAAAGCACAGAAAAAAAAGAAAATATCTCGTTATGTTTCTACCTAAAACAGATGAAGCTTTTATGGAAATGTGGAAACAATTAGTTTTAGGGTCCTCTTTTAGAGTAATTCCCAAATGAAACTCGCTGGCCCTGTATTTATGAAGCCCATTGCAGAGGACTCTAATGAGGCTATTAAGGAAAGGGTTGGCCGACTTTGATCTAAATGTGGTGATTTTTACAAAAACATCTCATCATGATAGATACTCATAACTCAGAGGCCTTAATTGTGCTTAATTTGTTTGGAATAGGAATGTGCTTTCAATTAGACTGTGCATTCTGCCCACATGTTTAAAGGAGCCTGTCAGGGAAAATTAAGAACTAGTTTGCTTTGGAAGTGACTGTTTTTTATCACATTTAAGAGAGTCTTGAACAGAAGGCAAAGGATAATTAGGCTCTAAACAGAGGCCTGGGCAAGGAATGAGGAAGAGACAGGGATAGAATGAGAGCGAGGGCAAATTAAAAATGTATGTGCTCGGGTGGCAGCCTATAGATCCAGAGGCTGAAGCCTGCGACTAGCGTTATTGGTGTGACTGCTTTTAACTGGTCACGCCATTTTGCACGCTTAAGGGCTAGAACTAGAAGAGATGGTAATTCACCACGATGTACTGTATCAAACTCTGTGGGAGCAGTGAAACACATTTTACACAGAAAGCACATGTTTAGCTCATTTTGGCGTCATAGATGCGACACAAGCAACGCTTAAAATGATCTGAATGTCTTTGCATTAGATGACAAAATATCCAACCAAATGTCCCCTGTGAATTGGAGTAGAACTGACTTCATACATCCACTAAAAATCACCAAAAACAGCAGTTGAAAAAATTGTTCTGAGAAAAAAATTCCTGCTGTATTTGTTTTCAGATGATTCCAATAATTCCAGATTTTTTAATCTAATGCAATAACAATTTAAGTAGCTTAAATGTCCAAATACTTTTGAAGGATACTATATTTATAGAATAGATTTTACTTTTCTTATTTGTTCAGTTTTCATTTATTCCTCAAGGCTATAGAGTTATCAAAATCTAAATAATGCACAATGTACAGTATATAGAATGCATTATTTATGTTTAGAGATGATGTCACAATACCATATAATGATGCAGAGATCATTGTTATGGCTTGTTAAGAATGTTTGCACTGCACAAATTAGTAATAATAATAATTTTAAAAAAATCATTATGTAAGTATGTGGTATAAACATAAACATTATTTGTAAACCATCTGTACATATTTTAATCTAAACGTCCATTACATAAAGTATTTATTATTGATGAAACTACCATTTTCAAGTTATTATTCTCTAAATACATTATTGATAATGAACAATTATGAACAAAACAAAATAATGCTAAGGAATTTCCTCACTACTTTCATATTATTACCAGTATGTATTATGACTTGAGCTGCTTATGTAATAAGACTGATTACTTTAGTTTCATTACTACACACACACACACACACACACACACACACACACACACACACACACACACACACACACACACACACACACACACACACACACACACACACTACTTAATGTTGTCAGTCATGTGACTAGATTTACCAAAGATTCCCCCTCTGTCTTTCTCTCCATCTCTTCTAAGTGTCTCTCGAGGTCTCTGGCGTTCTGCTCCATTAGACGTGTCTCCTCATATCTGGTGTGTGTCAATGCATCAGAGATCATGTCTACTCACAGACTCTCAGCGCTCGACCGCAGGGGTTTCATGTCTAATGGCTTGAGAGAGATACTGTGGATTCACTCAAGACATCCCCCCTGCGGCATGAGTAATCTCTTTCGTTCGTGATGCACTGTAGAGATTTCTTTCCCCACTCTGTGGTCATAATATGACAGTGTGTTATCTTGTTCAGGGAGCCAAAGATGTCATGTCATTCATTTTTGTCACTCCTATTTTGCTAACTGAAGTAATAAAATTGCCCAAATATTATAAAAAGCAAGCAAATGATTCCTTTTGTTAGAGATACACATAATCTTTTCTGTTTAATTTAAGGAGGATGTACAGAAAAACACTGTATCCTTTAGCATTCCCATTAAACTCAATTTTATGTCCATATATCATTTTGGATTTTTATTTTTTTATTTTAATCAAACTTAGTGTGAAAACGTCTTGACAAAAATATTTTCATTAAACTTCTGGTTCATTAGTCAAACTGTAAATTAAAGGTTGAGTGTTTATGTGCTGTATACTGCACATATTGGTGTTCGATGCACAGAAAATAAAAAATACACAGTACATATACTATATTACATATACATATATTGAAGAAATAGTACAAGCAGATTGTATTACTATTACAAACATAACCCAAGATCTATGTTGTGATTTCATTTGTTGGAACAAACACTGTAAATAGAAACACAAGTACATTTTTTACCATGTTGTAACTATGTTATTACTGTATGTGAATCATTTTAACTATTCAAATATTTTTACCAAGACAAAGTCATGAAAGAAAGTTATGGCATGTTCACACTTGTAGTTCGGTTCACTTGGTTTGTTTTGGTCCTGTTCATTGGCATTTAACACCGAATCTAAAGGCATAGAGATCCGTTCACAACCTGATTGGTCGGCTGTTATTATGTATATTTTGTGACGGAACTTACTGAACAATAGCCGCGTTTCCACTGTCGGGCCAGGGCCGGGCTAGGGCTAACAGCGAGCCGAGCCGGGCCAGTGGCCTCGGGCCTCAAGCACCGGGCTTGCGTTTCCACTGCCGGGCCATTAGCCCTGCAGCGCTGCCCTAAACCCCGCCCTTAACACGCCTTCCTGGATCAAACGTCATACAACCCCACCCATTTCAGCGGGAATTATGATGTTCATTCAGGCAGGAAGTTAGAAAACTTAGATTTTAAGAAGATAGCATGTATTAACTCACCGTCCGCGGTGTCCCGACTTGTCTCTCCACTAACAGATGGACGGTGACCCAGCACACCGTCCATCAAGTCGAACCATGGAAAGTTCCTTCTCTGGGCACCGCTTTGTCCATTGTGCGTTTTAATCGCCTTGTACTGCGCCCACAACTTTTTTCCCGAACTTGAAGCGTTGTTCACTGAATGCTTAGCTTAGCAAGTTCAGCAACGATGTATTTTATAACGTCCTCGTTTCTGCACAGAGGAAGCTCCCGAAAAAAAAGTTGCTTTATTTTATGATAGTCCGGTATAAAGAGACGAGACGTGGGCTACTGACAGATAAAATAAAAACATGACTGTGATAGCCTTTATGATTGGTCGGATTTCTTCAAGCGTATGTTTTTTTACTATGCGTATCTTCAAGCGTTTACTATGTTTACTATGGTAACGGTTAGCGCGCATAGTCTTTTGCATCACAAACACAAGGCATTCAAACATGAACGCGAGTTAAATTATTTTAAAAGTCTTTAATGCTGACAGAATTATCCGGCGCTGCCGTCTCTCGACTCAGGTAAACTCCGCCTCTGTTCGTAACCACTCCTCTAGCCCGAGCTGGCCCGCTCTGGCCCAAGGTATTCGACGGGCCAGAAATCCTGGCCGTTGGCCCCGAGTAAGCCCCGATCAAGCCCCGGAAGTGACAGTGGAAACGCGACTGGCCCTGGCACGCACTAGCACGGCCCGGCCCTGGCCCGACAGTGGAAACGCGGCTAATGACGTGTGCTTGGCTAAATGCTCTCGTTGTATGATGCTATTTTGAGCAGCTGAGAACTCGTGAAGAGCTTATAAAATGTGTAAAGGAGTCAAAAAGCGTCAAGAATCCCTCCGTCACACACAAATGAAGATCTGCTGTGAGGAGATGCGGTTCTGACGCCTGTACTGAACTGTGATGGGCAACGTAGCGACTATGATGAGAAAAAACAGGTATGCTTGAGCATTCTAGCATTCTGGGGGCTTTTTGGGGTCACATTTTGTGACATCATGTACTGTTTTTGGTTTGTTTACATGTCTTTGGTCCATGTTGCATTCATATTTCAGTTGAACCACTCCAGAGTTTTCTTGGAAGTGGACAGAGACCCGTTCCAAGATCGTTCCGCTGGTTTGGTGCACACCAGGGTTCAGATGGCAACATTCACACTTATTCAAATGAACCGCACTAATAGAGCAATCGCACCAGGGTTCGTTTTAATCGAACCAAACATGCCAAGTGTGAACACTTGAACACTCCTTAATTTTGAATTGAAGGCAAGTAAGCTAATATATTGTAGCTAATTATATTCATTTTGACAGTCACCAAACTTAGAGTTAAACTGAATAAAGTAGCTATAGTTCGTCTAACCTTCATGTGTCAAACTGAAACAAGTAGGAAGGATAGAATTAATGATTTAAAAAAAAAAACTGATTGAAGGAGCACATGGTGTGCATTAGAATCATCTTAAGAAGTCCGTAACTCTGGGAGTTGCAGCATATATTGTGGTTTGTCAAAAAAGGGGATTAATAAACTCTGAAAAAATAATACGCCAAAGGAAGGCGCATATTAATATCTCTTCTTTGGAATCCAGGCACCCCAAAGCTATTAAGCTGTTCCTGCTCCCCCTTTCGCTTTGTTCTTGGGAAATCATGCCAAAAGACTTAATTAGGCTGAATAATAGCCAAGCATGCGCGGGGCGTAATCCCTTCCACTGACGGCGTGTGTTAATGGTTTCCTTGTCACTCACTGGACTTATAAGAAAACATGTTTCCTTTCAGTACTCTGATCTGCTCTCCGCAGGCTCCCTGGCCCTCTCCACTTCTCCTTTTCTTCTTTCACTCTCCCTCTTTCTCCCTCTCCCTGGCGTTTTGATTCAGCTGAAGGGAATTATGATGAATCCAGCTAAAGTCTGGCACAAAGTCCGCCATCAAGTTCTTAAATGAGAGAACAAATTACTCACTTCCTGTCCTCATATTAAGTAGGCTTCCTAGTCTTCTCGGGGTTTTTTTCTACTTCTTTTTTTTGTGCAGTTATTGTTTGCTCTGGAACTAATTGTTTTCTTAATCCAGTAAAAACATATAAACACTTTTAAAACACAATCATTTTTCTTAAGAACCAAAACTGTAAGATGCGACTTGTTTTGCAAGACTTTCCACCATTTAGAAATGAACTGAGAATGTTTTAACAAGCTCTTTAAGATGGTTGGTCTAAACCTCGTCTGAAAGGTCAAAACCTGTACCTAATTTATGTATACTTTACTTTCATTGTATGAACCAGGATTTAATTTCCCTGAATGCCATTACTTGTTGAATTTCTGCATATTTCAAAATTCAGCTTCCTGTAGTTCTGATTCCAATTACAACACAACTTCCTGTGGACTGTTGCCAATTCAATTTAAGTTTCAAGTCATGAACGAAGGGAGACAAATTTTCAGTTCCAATTTTTGCCCTCATTCTCTTTACTGCAATGGATTCGGATGCTTTTTAGATTTTGGTAATATTTTAATTAAAATAGCATAAATTACAACAATTACTACAACTATCAATATTTTAATTTAATTTAATTTAATATAGAAATAATGCATTAAGTAATGCAAATATTTTTTTCCCCACCACCACATGCCAGGGTCATGTTTGTTTCTTTTGTGTTGGTTTGATTTTCCTTGTTTCCTGATTACCTGTGTTTTCATTGCTTGTTAGTCGTCATAGTTTCTAATTTAATTACTCACCATTGCCACCTGTCTTTGTTAAGTTTCCTTTGTTTCCACGGTGTATTTAATCTCTGTGTTTCAGTCGCTTTTGGTCAGTTCTTGTTAATGTATTGTTTGGTATGATTTATCCTGTGTGTTTCTGTGATCTCTGAAGATTGTGGAAGAAGAACCGACCCTACAAAAAGGATATACCCACTGTCCAGTTGCCCTGTTTAGAGCAAAAAGATCAAGCCCTCGAAGACCCCACAAGGGACTTTTTAGATCTGGTTAAAGTCCATCCCCAACCAGCCTCTGTGTGTGTTCTATTTTACCAGCTTAAACGAGCAGACTAAGGCACGCCTGCCTGTCGATGGTCCTCGAGGGACATTTGCTGCCTATGTGGAGTGGGTGCAGGTGAACAGCGGATCGCCATTCACAGTCTGCGCTACAGAAGAAGATGTCACCCCACTCAGCTCCACTCCGGACCCAGAGCCCAGCCAGCCGCTTCCCACTCCCTTCATGGACAAAATGCCAGGATCCAACGCAGACACAGAGCAAGAGCCTGCCGCGATGCCAGAGACAATGCCTGAGCCAATCATCGCCCTGGAGCCAGAGCCATGGAAAGTCTGAACAGGTGCGTGAGCCAGCTTCATCGTCCATCCCAGTGGGAGTGCTTGTGGATTATGAGGGCAAGGAGGGAAGCCCAGCCTACACTCCTGCCACTGAAGGTGAGCTATGCCTTGCCTCTGTATTATTTTATTAGTAAATGGAAGAGGTTATTCCTCGTAGGTTATTCCTCCAATGGCTGCTGCTCCCACCCATTTCCAGGTCTCCTGCGTCCTCACTGGTCCCGCCCAACTCCAGGTCTCCTGCATCTCCGCCTGTCCCGTCCAGCTCTAAGTCTCCTTCGTCTCTGATGGTCCCTCCTGGCCTCTGTCTCCGCCTCCTCTACCTAAGACAGGCAGCTCCTCTGGCCCTTGGTCCACTGGCTCTCTTCAGTTCCTCTGCTCCTCCTCTGTTTAGGCCACTCTGCTGTGCGGATCCACCTCGGGTCTTCCAGTCTCCAGGTCCGCCTTGGCAAGTGGATCCCCTGGCTCTGCCTTGGGCCACCAAGCCACCCATTACTCCACCTCGGCCCGTCGAAACAGTTGGCTCCACCTTGGTTCCTCGCCCCCTTGGCTTCACCAGGGGCCGTCGTCCTCACAGCTCCATTAGGCTCCCTTGTCCCTCTGGCTGTGCCTTGGTCAGCATTCGCTCTGCCTACACCACAGACTTCCGGGCCTTTGGCTGCGCCTCGTCCCTCCACCCCTTCAACTCCATCAGGCTACGACTTTCCTCCGGCTACGCCTCAGTCCTAACCCTACAGCGCAAGGACGCATCTCCCGGGAGGGGGAGGGGAGGGGGGTAATGTTAGGGTCATGTTTGTTTCTTTTATGTTTTGGTTTGATTTTCCCTGTTTCCTGATTGCCTGTGTTTTCACTGCTTGTTAGTCGTCATGGTCTCTTATTTAATTACTGCTCATTGCAACCTGTCTTAAAGTTTCCTTTGTTTGCACTGTGTATTTAAACTCTGTGTTTCAACTGCTCTTTCTTGGTTCTTGTTAATGTATTGTTTGGTTTGCTTTAATCCTGTTTGTTCCTGTGATCTCCTGAGTATTTTGGATAATTAATAAAGTGTGTTAATTGAATCTCCTTTGTGTTTGTGAGCACAGACCATCAAAGTATGACACCACAATGAGGATTATGGGGCATGTGCCTAATTATCACAAATTAAATTCAGATTTTTTTTTAAGATTTAAAATGTTTGTTTTAGCTGAAACAAGGCACAGACTTGTTTTTGAAAGGTTTTACCCAATATGTAACAGAGATATTAACTCAATAACATGCTTAATAAAATGCAAATATGCTAAAACCCAATGAATGAGGGTGAAAAGATTTGACCTTCTGCAGTAACCATCACATTGTCCTCTGGCACAGGAGATACGGAGAGCACAGGAGTGTGACACGTGGGCGTTTGCTTCTGTGCATGTGAGAGGGAAAAGATCTTGTTTTAGATATAAATCAATAAGTAGAGCTAATAGACTGGGCACAGCCATGCATTTTCATTGTGGAGCGACAGCCAGAATCAACTAAGCATGACCTGCCATAGGCAAGGCTACTCTGCACAACAGCCAAACAGCATGAATATTGAAAATGGACTCCAAGCATGTCGATCTCTTGGAATTGAGCGGCAGAGGGGGCTAGATTTGACATTCGCTAGAAATAAATGGCCCCTGACATCTCTTATAGGTGAAAGTCATTCTAGCAGTTTTTTTTAAGTGCCAAGTATAAATCTTTTAAATTATAAATCAATGAATAGTTAATAGAATAATAGGAATCTTTATAAATATTTAAGTGGATTAGGACTAGCGTGTATGTGTGTGAATGTGAGAAAAAGACAGTCTTATATAGCCAGAGTGCAGGCACACACTTCCACTTTCCACAGCTTTTAGGTGCAATTATACGTTGGCTTTGAACACAAATCCTTTCAACGTGTAATTAATAACATTTACAGATGATGGAGATGATCAGTAACAGCAACAAAAGTCAGCATATTTGGAAATTGTACACTACAAGTGCACCTTTAACACATCGCTGTTTCACAAACTTTATTCTGATTTGGCTTGTGATAGGACATTATACAATGTATATATAAATGCTTTCTTTGTGCATTTGCTTGTGTAATAGTGCCTCATTTGGTCATCAGTGTGATAATTTGTGGTGTTTTCCTTCTTTGCTTACTGACTGAGATGCGGAACGTATTAGTGCTATTGTCATTTGTCGTGCCAAATGAGTTTGGTCATATGACCCGTTATCGGCACAGTCACCGTGATTTGGAGAATAAGCCGTGTCGTTATTTTTGCTGACATTGCATGCTTTCCCAGGGGATAAATTAGCTCCATTTATTTAGCGATGGATGACAAACCCTGTCATATTAACAAAGGAGGGCTGGTGAATAGATCACTACAGACGTAAACAGGCCCCGCGAGACTGTTTCCACACAGAGAGTCTTTATCTGTTTGATGTTTCGACGTCTTTTTCTCCCACCAGGAATTAATTTTGCGGAACATTACTGCCACGCGGTTGTCTTTTTCATCTGCTCGGCTGGAAAAGTGACACTAAAGGTGACAGTTCAATTTGCGCGGAATGGATGGCTGCTATCAGCGCCTTGCCGAGTTGTTGATTTTTATTTTGCCTGCCAGTGCTGTTATGAGTTCGCTAGGACCTCCGAACCGCAGTCATCTCATCTGCCTCCGCAGGGATAAATCCACGCTCGTTTATATGGCAATGTCAGCGCCTTGTTTATCAGGGAAATTATCCCACGTTTCCCTTCATCCCCATAAAGGGATTGGTGATCTATATCTTCAATTTCGCTGTTCTTGCAGCTCATTGGATTGATATCTCTCTCGGTAAATGATTTTTTTTGCCGCCTTCCTCTCTTGTCACCTTCATTAGCTGGCAGTGTCTTAATAATGTCGCCACTGGCTCTGGTTCAGGCTCCTGCCACTGTGCAAGGACTCTCCTTGCCCTTGGGTCAGCTCATACTCTAATGAGCTGTTTGCCCAGTCCACTGATTAATTAATATGGTTATGGCCAGGCCCTCTGAAGCTACAGATGGCAAACCTTTGTATCAAGATACAAGGCGATTATAGTGTACATGCCATACGGAGGCCACATTACAAGACGACCAGTCACTGCTGCAAAGAAACACACAAATGAAAACTACCCTGAAGAAAATGTGAGGGTGATTGCCTGCACAAAACTCTTCAGAGCCCTAATTGCTATGGTCTTCTGCATGTTTTTAAGCACACTTGCAAGTGTTTGTTAGGCCTTAAAGGGTTAGTTCACCTACATTTTTAAATTCTGTTAGTAATTACCCTCATATTTTTTCAACCCCGTAAGATTTTCGTTCATCTTCAGAACACAAAGTAAGATATTTTTTATGAAATCTCCTTCATAGGCTGCTAGGTTATTGCATCTGCCGGCCCAGAAAAGTTAGTAAAAACATTGTTAAAATAGTCCAAGTGACTACAGTGGCTCAAGCTTAAGTTTATCAAGTGGCGAGAATACCTTTTGTGCGCAAAAAACCCCAAAATAACGACTTTATTCAACTATTAATTTTCTCCTGTGTGGGCCTCTGACGTGAGTTCACAAGAGCGCTACGTCGCATGTGCGAGAACTGAGAAGATGACGCAGATGGATCTCGATGTAGTGTTTAAAATGGTTCTAAAGTGTGCATTTCCTGGATGTCCGAATCGTGAGAAACCAACGAGAAAACGTAAAAGTGCCTTACCAATGGCGCAAAATGAATGGCTTACCTTTCACACTTTCCCATCAATTGATTTTTATGGAGTGAAACACATTCAGTAATACACTAATATAGACTTTAGGGAGTCTGTTCTAACTCAATGGGCTCAGGGGAGGCAAGAGAGACACAGCGTCCCGCAGTAACTTGACCTGCTGGTGTCGCTGTTTGACACTGTTACTTTAGAAAACAAGTGATTTATACACTTTTTAATGTCACATTTTGTAATATTTGCGTTGTTTTATTTTTCTAATATGGATTATTTTCTCATCCAATTTTTTGAGGAGGCACTGCCTTCCTTGCCTCCTCGGAGGAAACACCCCATGTAAAGTATATATAGTTTTATATTATGTGTATGTATAGTTAGATTAAATTTATATGTATCTAGTATTTGTATAGTTAGATAGCCTAAGTAAATGTAAAGTTAGATTACTTATTTCAGTAGGTTAGCTATGTGTAGGTTTATACTTTGTTTATATGTTTACACTTCTACTGTTTATATGTGTATATCCATGTTTAAATATGTAGCACTGTGGTCCATTTCGTTCCACAATGTCCCCACATAGAAGATGTGACAGTAAATTCACTTGACTTGACTTGACTTTACTGGCATCTATTGTTCCATGAAGAACCTTTATCCATGTAAACTTTCCACTGCACAAAAGGTTTTTTATAGCTAGTAGAAAAATGGTTCTTTAGATAACTTACATTTTCTTCACACTAAGAAAAAGAAAAGAAGAGTGAATCTTTTAAGAACTGTTCGCTAAAAGGTTCTTTGGGGAACCCAAATTGCTTCTTCTATGGCATCGCTGCCAAAACACCCTTTTGGAACCTTTATTTTTAAGAATGTTTGCCTACATCTGCAGTGGTCCTAATAATATTTTGAAAGAGCTTCAATTACCAAACTCAAATACAGTAGACCACATTTATGCTTTTTTTTGTCGTTGTTAGAGTTTGACAGTGCTGTGACATTTTAAAATATATTTTATTCCTGTGATGGCAAAGCTGAATTTTCAGCATCATTACTCCAGTCTTCAGTGTCACATGATCCTTCAGAAATCATTCTAATATGCTAATTTGGTTCTAGAGAAACATTTATTATTATTAAGTTGTGGTGCTTAATATCTCACGTAGAACATTTTTCCATGTATTATTTGACATATAGAAAGTTCTAAAACCCATTTATTTGTATACTGCATGCAATAAAATTTCTTTGTTTCTCAATACTATACGTCCAAATGGGGTTTTCCATTGCATTTATAAAATATTAAAAGCATATCTCATTTTGACAGTCATATTTATATGCACTACCATTAAAAAAAATTAAATTGTATTAAATTGTTCAAGAGTGACAGTAAAGACATTTAGGGCCCTATTTTAATGATCTGAAACGCAAGTATCAAACGCGAAATGCAAGTAACTTTGTGGGCGGATCTCGGGCGCTGTTGCTATTAAAGGCCTACCGGCGGGATAAATGACTCTTGCGACCGACGCAAATCTAAAATGGGTTGGTCTGAAGTAGCTACATTACTCATAGGTGTGGTTTGGGCGTAACATGCAATAAACCAATCAGAGCGTCATCTCACATTCCCTTTAAAAGCAGGCGCGCTTGTTCCATGGCGGTTTGCTATTACAACGGCGGATTTGCCAGGCGCACGCCAGGAGCGGTTCACAGCCGAGGAGACCGACGCTTTCGTCAGGCCCATAAAAGACAGAGAAGAAACCTACCCAAATTAGCTTCGGTTAAACAGGCGTATAATAATTTGGGTAAATGTGTAAGCTAGATTTATGCCTATTTTTTCACATCTTCATGGACACCACAATGATTTCCCTCATGTGGAATATTTTTCCTTGTAATTATGTATGGTTTGCAAACATGGGAACTGCTGCCTGCGTCTGTGTGTAGATGAGAGAAGCAAAGTGTATGCGCGTTGTGCACACGCTACATTATGGCCAAGCATGCGCCCTTAAAATAGCATCTGAACGCGCCACTGAAAACACGCCACTGACTTTAGACAGGTTTTTCCTGGTCAGTGGTGGAATTGTTTTCTGGAACTGCAAAATAGCACAGGGGAACGTTTGCGCCAGAACACGCCTCCTCTTTTCGCTGAACCGGCCCCGGGAGCGCAAGTTCATTCCCTAATTTACCGACGTGCGTCTGTGGAGGGAAAAGTCTGCTGTGCGTCGGGTGCAAAATAGGAATGACACATGCGTCGGTGGACAAAGTCAATTGCGCTGGGTGCAAGATAGGGCCCACCATGTAACACTGAAGACTGGAGTGCAGATGCTGAAAATTCAGCTTTGACATCATAGGAATAATTTACATTGTAAAATATGATAAAATAGAAAACACTTATTTTAAATTGTATTAAAATATATATATGGAGTAAAAAAAAGAAAAAAAAAGTATGTGTATGATTGCATTGTTAGTCTTCTCATCCAAGATCTCTGCATGGGTCTGTACTTTTCATTACTCTCTGTAAATCACAAGACCACCTTTAGCGGGTATGTGAGATCCTTCAACTACTGTCGTTTCCAAGCATATAGCTGGCCACATAAATAAATCTATAATTATATTTTTACTGAATTAAATGAAGAGATCATATATACAACACTGAGCTGTTGTCTAATCTTGTTTCTATCCACAGATTTCTTCTGTACTACAAATACACTGTAAACGATTACATACAAAGTATTATTTTCTTAGCATTGATGCAGAGCTAAATTTCTACATAATACATAATATTGGATTGACTAAATATTACATTATTACAGTATATTTAAAAGACTTGACATAAGACCTATTGTAGGAGACTGAAGTTTAGTGTGCGTGTGTGTGTGTGTCTGTGTGTGTGTGTACATGTGTGTGTGTGTGTGTGTGTGTGTGTGTGTGTGTGGCCTGGTAAAACCTACACCATGGGGACAAAATGTCCCCACAAAGATGGCAATATCTGAAATCCTTGTCCTTGTGGGGACATATTTTGGTCCCCATGAGGAAAGCAGCTTATAACTCATACTAAGTGATGTTTTTTGAAAATGTAAACATGCAGAAAGTTTTCTGTGATGGGTAGGGTTAGTTGTAGGGTAAGTGATAGAATAAACAGTTTTTACAGTATAAAAATCATGAATAAAAGTCCCCACAAAGATAGGAAAACTGAGTATGAATGTGTGTGTGTGTGTGTGTGTGTGTGTGTGTGTGTGTGTGTGTGTGTGTGGTTAAATCCTAAGCAGGGCTAATGGAGGAATTCTTTAACACTGGGCTACTTCCTTTATCAACAGCCGAGAGCCTGTAAAGGCCAAACTCAGCACTCTCTCTGAACACTGCAAACTGCAGCCCCAGCAATCTCCTGTTAATGGGATGGGGAGGAGAAAAAAAAAGAATTCAGCAGATTTTTGCCAAACATTTTCCTGTCTGAGCCCTGTCAAAACAGCCCAGGCCAGATCCTGATGGGGCAACATTTAAATCTTTAAGCAGCAGACAGAAAGAGAGGGTGGCCCAAAAAAGTACTGATTAATGTTTAAAGAGAAAATAATGGAAAAACAATGTCAAGAAAATGCAAAAAAAGGACTGTTTTTGAATGTCTTTTATTACAGGGAGTGGCTAAATAATATATTACAGGCATGTGTTTTACAGCAGGTTTTACATTGTGAATATTGAAACCTTAAGCATGCAGAGAGCGACCAAGAACCATGTCTGGAGTGGGACTTTAATAGAGTGTAATGGAATATTGTATGTGTGTTTATGTATTATTCTTGTTATACTCACTCTCCTACGTATCTGTCCATATTTCTGTATCTAATGTCTTTAGCATGAATATTAACACTGTGGTTTCACATGATGTCTGTGAGGTCTGCTATTTGTAGCACACACAGTCTTGTACATTGCTTGAACACATCATTTTTCACATGCACAGTTCGAGTTCCTGAAGTATACCAGCTTGACATTGGCAGACATTGGCCTGATCTTGACCTTCATGCAAACTGGTATCTATTTTTTTGACTGGTTAAACATAAGTGTGTGTTACCAAGCATAAGACATTATGTGAGGCACCAGCGTACATCCGCCTGAGGGACAATGCTCAATGCACTGTAACTTTTCTTTGTATTTTAGCAGGATAAAAATGATAAGGTCACAGGAATCTGCATTGTATTGGGTCTTGTGGCATCACCCTTCATCTTTACTCCTGACATTGTCTTAGCTGAATTTCAATCTTCTGTTGGCAAGGGGTATAAGTAGAGGTATCAAAATTTATCATAAATGTGAAAAGCTCAAGGAAATAACTTGTTGATGTTACTGTTGACACAAATTGCCAAGCATACAAGGTTTGCAAGTTGCATATTGTGTCATTGCTTGATGTCCAGGGAACCACCCTCAAACTTCTGTACAGCAATGTTAAGAAATGCATTTATAATACTACATACTATTTCACTGTTTTAGTAGAAAAATAGTAGTCTTGAGTTTTGACATTGACAGGTTTATTTGTAAGCGTTTCATAACAGTGGTAACATTTTAGCAAACCAGTGTAAAAAAAGAAGTGTGTTTTACTGTATTGATACACTTCAAATCTTAAAAGTATATATTTAAAATAAATACTTGCAGATAACATAGTAATCATAAAATAAAAGTGTACTTAAAGAGAGTACACTTTCAATTCCATTTCTTAACACACTTAAGTACACTTTTAAAGACTGCACTTTTAATAATGTTTTGCTTTAAAGTACATTTTAAATGATTGTTTTAATCTTTCAAGTACACTTAATTTGATGTGTTGACTATACTAAAGCACATGTAAACTATTGATTATAACTTTAACTGTAACTACAACTGTAACTGTAGCATTATTCAATATTACAATTAAAGGTAATGTATTGTAATAAATTGCAACTTAATATTTACAAATTGTGATTACAAATATATTTAAATACATGACGTATAAGTTTCAATAGACATAAAATTGTATTTTAGCTATCATAAATGCTTGTCAGTAGCAGTACACTTTAATCATATTTTATAGACAATAGCAGTACTTATGAAATTACATATAGTACTTAAGTCCTACTTGGTAAAAAAAAAACACTCTTAAGTTCACTTAAACTATGTGTATTATAAATGTAAACTATAAGACATTATTAACATGTAATTGTCACAGTCATGTTTAGCTCTCTGTTTTATAAACATTTAGTAAGTTGTGTAAGGTATCCTGCATATGATGATCCTATGATGTGCTTATCTTTTTTCTTTTTAGCTGTTCATGTGAACCAATTAAAGAATTGAGAAAGGTTTTTTCCCTAATATCTACCTTCTTCAAACCAACAAACCTCACAGGGCTGCTGTATTAATAGAGTTGTTGCGCTGTTGCAAGCCCAAGGTAAAGTCTTTTCACATCACAGTGATGTGTAGTTATGTGTCCATAAACTAAACCATTAGTCTGTTAGTCTGCTATTAGTCTATTAACTGCACTTAGTATTTTTTTAGGAGAATCTGAAGTTGTTGCTTCTAGATCCTTTTATAAGCTATTTTTCCATATTCTCCCAGTAGGGAAATTGTAGTTCACACTAGGGGGAGCTATTTAGTTAAAAGAGCCATTTTGTGCAGGAACACTCTAAGCCCGATCAGCAACAACTTACCTACACCAAATGATAGGTCATGGGTTTACCATTCATTCTTGAAGCACTGATCAGGATTTAACATGCTAAATATGTTAGTCAAGAGGTGGATTATGAAGCTATGTTATATATTTGGTGGACATTTGCAATGTGGCAAGTACAGTGATTATGTGATGCCATTATGAATTAATTCTTCATTAATATTGTCATGAGTTATGTCAATGAGTAAACCTTTTTATTTTTAATATGTTGAAAGTAAACCCAATCACTTAGGCCAGTGCCAGTGTTTTCCAGAAATATCTTTGGTAACAGGTATATTGATTGATATTACTTGTGAACTGCATTACAAAGGCCTTTGTTCTACAAATGATCAGATTCATTTGAAACTATGCTTAGGTAACACTAAAAAGTGTTGGAGAAGCAGTCCTGCGGCCTTGAATATCCATTTCACATCCATGTCAAAGCTAAGGTGTTGCATTGCCCTCATCAAGCAAGCTGAGGAACTACTACAAACCATGAAAACACAAAAACTGCTGAAAAATCATGAAAGGTCCTTCAGTTGGAGTATAAGTTATGTTCATGGTTAAGTTTTGTGGTCTACTGGCTGTTTTGGGGCAAGATGTTCGAGTGCTGCAGTCTTGAGTTTCTTTTGGTCGTTCCTAATTATCAGAGCTGGTATTAAAATTACAGGCATTGTTTCAGTTTCTATGAAAGATTTAAGATCAAATAAAGCATACACAGAAATGCTAAGCAGATAACCTGGATTCTAACTTGCTTAGAGCTTTATCCAGCTCAAAATGAGTCATACTGAACTTGTAAATGCCCAGCTAATGCAGCATCATTATGAGGGAGCAGACACTTCTGCAGTTGCTCAAACAAAGAGGTCTTTTCTTGAGTAATTGGTGATTACTTGTGGAACAGGCGTGTCTATGTGCATGCGTGTGGAGGGCTGCTGGGATTGGCGGGTGTTTTGTGGTCTGCTGACAGCATGTGGTTGTGATTTGTAAGGGGAAGGTGTGCCACTGAGCTTCAGGTGTGACTGAGAGCCCCCAGTTATTCCCCTGTGAACAACTAGTCTACCCAACACCAGCCCATAAGAAAGAAAAACGAGATCTCTGCAACATCTAAATTGCTTCTTATTGAAACTACTACAATTAAGTGGAGATTCAATTGAGAAATGTTCCTGGGAAAAGTCTTCAGGATTCCTCAAGAGTTTCAGAAAGCATCAGTGTCACAAACGGTGCTCAAATAATCAATATTTCATCAATAATTCTTCCTAGACCAAATGATCTGAGCTATTCTATCCACATAATTTCTTTTACTATATGAACACATTTGTCAAATTTTTCTCTACTCTGGTTACTTCTAGAAAAGTATCTGAGACAAACTTCAATGAAACGAAACAGACAACTCATTGAAGCTCCTGAGCTATGAAAGAGGAACATCTGAGCATTAAGATTTTGCTCTGGGTGTACTGTGAGAAATATGCTGGACCAGTTAATACAACGTGTGCATGCAGATGTTCTCGTGTTGGATCCCTGTGATTATGGTGGTCTGCTCCAGAGGAATGCCGGGCAGCTTTTCACCTGAACCCTTTGGCTTTTCCTCTTCAAACATCCCGATTAGCATACATGAGTTTTACTGTCTGATCTTTCTTGGCCTCCTGCACACTTTTCAGGTTGTCCATTTATCTGTTTCAGTGGCTGGTCAGGTTAATTAGTATGTAAAGCGGCTGATGGAATTCAAAAGCAGAGTCACTAAAATGACAAACATCAAAGGTCTTGCACCTGCACCAATGACAATGGCCTTAAGTACGGCCCTATCCTTGGGCAGAATGGTTGATCTATCACCTTTAAAGTCGCCTTCTGAATTTCTTTGCTGGGTCACTGCATCTTGCATCTCTGATTTGCAGAGCCAATCGCTCTGAGGCTTGGGTAAAAGCCAATGTCTGATACATTCCAGTAATTCATGCACCCCGAGCCCACTGAAATGTGCTTCCTCTTCATCCTCATCCTCGTCTTCTTCTTTTTCTCTCTCGGTAAGCAGACTGAGGGATTGTAATTTAATTGCACGTCTTGCTGTTTTTCAGGCTGAATGGGTAGAAGGCCAATAAGCAATGGCTTGAGCCCCCTCAGAGAGAGGTGGAGACCTCCGGCATGGAGCCAAGATTGAGTTCTTATATTGTTTCCTTGGAAACTGTCCTTTATGGAGTTTTTGATGAAGCCCTTATACGATTATCTCAAGTCATGGATAAGACTGTTCACAAGAACACAATAAATGTCTGATATCAAACTGGGGTGCATTTCCCGAAAGCATTGTTAGCCAACTATGGTTGAAAGTTATAGGTCGTTTCAAACATAGTTCAGGTGCTTCCTAAAAACCATAGTTCCAGCAAAATTCGCAAACAACATCACACATTTCTGTGGTTGAAACAACAGCCCTCAAACAGTTTCTTGTTAGTATGACATGGTACTGTTGTCTCGTAATCACGTAGCACAATCTATTTATTTCATCCGTTTTGAATATATATACATTTCATTCTATATATTTGAGTGTTTCAACAATCAGCACCATTTCTGAAGAGTCTGATCAGTTTATGAATCAAACATAAAATAAAGCAAAACGATGGGTAACAAAATCAGCAAAGAAGTCCTAGTCATGTTTGATACAGCAGCATATCTGAGAAATTACATAGAAAGTTGTTGAGTGATTGAACACTATTGTTTGAGTTGTATGTGAAAAGATTTTCCTTGTTAGAAATTGTCCAAGAATTTCCTTGTTATATTTAAGTTTCACCATTTTTTCCCCCTTTTCTTTCCTCTACTTCTTTTAAATAAAAAACATTCTTTTAGATTTTTTTTTTTTCATACTGCTGTGTTTCTAAAGCACAAATTAATGATTGAATTATGCCTACTCAAACTTTCCGTTTTTTCTTGCAGGTTATAGTTATACCCATCTTTTGTGTGTGTAGCCTACTTTATTCAGGGAACAGCTTTCTCTTCAGGGCATGGTTGTAAAGATTGTGGATGAGGAAAGAAAGCACAGAGATTTCAAGATTTTAGATTACATTTTAAACTAGCCTCAAAGCAGATTTCTACATCATGAAACATCAGTGAGTTCAAACATTGGAAGCGGTCGTAATGCTGATACAACTTCACCACAATTCATCATGACCAATAAAAGCAAGACAATTATTTTTCAGAAAACCAAGACAATGATCCATACTAACTTTAATTTTAGATGTTTAGACAACTAATACTAGTTTATACTAGTAAAATATACTCTAGATAGAAATCCCTCTTTCCTCTCTGAGACTGTAAATCTAAAGATGTAAAATGTGGCTGCTATAATGTGTTAAGTACTCATGGGTTAAGGTTTGGGTTAGTTAGAAAGGAATTAAACCAATATATCAATAGCATAAATGTATGCTGTCATGGAACTTGGCACTATAGTTGCATTTATTGACAAGAAACTGCATAATGTTCCTTTATGTAATGCTGGTCTTCTGGACTGACATGTTAAGTGTGGCCACTAATAAGACATACAATTTTGACATAATTGAGTAAAAAAAAATTGTTTTTCATTTAAATCAACAAATTAAAAGTAGTGCAATAATTACTACTATGATATGTAGTAATATAATAAGTACTATCACTAAAAATATAAAATGATAAAATATCACTATTTCTTAGCATTATGTTAGTGATAATTGGGGAGAGAACAAGCTTTTCATTGATTCAATGAATGAATGGATGGATGAATGAATGAATGATTGAATGACTCACTCACTCACTCACTCACTCACTCACTCACTCACTCACTCACTCACTCACTCACTCACTCACTCACTCACTCACTCACTCACTCACTCACTCGTTTCTTGCCAAATATAACTTCATATTTCATTCCTCTGACTTTGGGGTACTATAGTATTAAAATCTGTCCTGGGCATGTTATCGGGCATCAAATTAATAGAGATTCACTGAAAAGTGGAAGTTTATTGCACTCATTTATTTCGCTACCTTTTCCCCTTTTGTCTAAACTAAAGCATCAAAAGCTCAAATATGGCATTGTAATTTAAGTCAACATAGAATAAATCACTTTTGTGGCTATAATTAAATATCCTCCTCTCTAAACCTCTACACTATTATGTTCTCATTGAGGCCAGCAGATAAATCTACACTGCCGGCACCGATTCACTACGGCACATTAAATTCTTTTAGATCAATTAAACTTAGCAGCTCAGTTTACAAGTGACCACTCTTAATGTCCCTCCTACACTCCTACGGGTGCACAAGAAATTTATTGCACCTTTACTAAATGAACAGAAGGCTGAAAACTCCCAGAATTATCCTTTCTGTGCTTTAAACCCATATGTTTGAAGTACAGTTTTCAAAAACCCAGTGTTTTATTAATTTCAAACCTGTGCTAGCTGTTATGTTTTTTTTTGGTCACACCCCTCACTTAGCCTACATCATGATATCCTACATCAGCTCTTATTTTCGCAGTGACTTTTTATCATTGCTGCTGTTTCAGTGGATGTATGAAGTCAGTTCTCATCAAAACACAGGTATTATAGCAGAGAATCCATGGGTTCATTACATTTTACAATGAACATTTGATGACAGACAGAATATTGTGTATATTGTAGCCTATATTCGCTTGTGAAAAAGTACACTTTAGTATTAAAAAGACTATTCCATTAGCCTATTACAGAAATAATATGCTTTTAAAAACTATAATATTTAATTAGCAATTAAATGAGAATGTATTATAGTTTAAATGCAATTAGTTGCATGTAAGAGTGCTTTTTTGATCCATAGGACTTAAAGATACACACATTTTTGTTTGTTCAAAATAAACAACATTTTTATAATTTCATCATCAATCCTTCTTCCAAAACGTTTCTTTTTTTTTTGTCTGATTCACTATGATTCACTGTAGTGTTTATATTTTAGACCTGACAGGATGGTTTCCACGGAAAATGGACTATAGCCTACTCGCACTGAGCTTTGTGACGCACTTCCGTTTTGAAATAGTAAGCTACAACTGGTAACATAATTTCCGGTTATGTATATTTTCAATGTGCTGTAGTCCCTAGTTGACTAAAGGCCATCTAAAATGATTGTCCGCAAGAAGACTTAAAAAAAATCTGGATATTTTCAGAGACAGGAAAGGAGATATTTTGATGATTAGGCTAGGCCTACCGTGTAAAGAATTTTCTAAAACTCAACGGAGTTTTATAACCGATCTGAGAAATCAGCGGCTGGTAAACATACGCGATTATTTCACCACAGGGTGTCAGTGCTGATCTAAACTACAAAAACTAGTGACTGAGACCTGATTAATGTGATCAGTTCGAACATTTATTTACACTATTTGATCACTATTCTGTGCTATTATTAATTGTCAATCATTTTACTGTAGGCCTTTGTCATTAACATGTTTCACAGCTATAAAATGTAGTAATAATCTGCTTTCTCGTGTGTGTGGGTGCGCTGCTGTAACCAGAGGTAGAACGCGGAAGTACTTGCGCAAGTAACGTTATACGTCACTCGCGTGCTTTCATGGTAAACAGAGAAAAGTAGCTCAGTCTACTTTGTCGCCTATGTTGTGGAAGTGGCATAGATTAGTTGTAGCCTAACGTTACACAAAATTTCGTTTAGTGTTTTAAAGTCCCGTTTTTTAGTGTCCCGTTTTAAAACATGCTGAACAGAGGAGAGTCTGCTTGCAAAAGAGAACAAGACGAGCTGCAATAAAACGAGAATCAACACTGGCTTGGCTTTTCGGAGATGGAGAGAACTGAGGGATATGAAAGCAACGTGGAGATGGCGTTATTAATACTCAACAGGTGAGTAAGGTATTTTATTGAACAGATAAATTGCCATTTGTAGCTCTCTAACAGAGTTTATTGTAAAGCATTATCTATTGACAATTTACTGGAGTTTACGTGTCTAGTCAGCCTGAGATGAACCGCGGTTAATAAACAAAGAAGCTAGTGTACCTATAAGTACATATTTGCTATTGTATAATGTCTTTTAAATATGGTTAAGTGTACTCCCAAATAGTATTCACTACTAGCATTTTTGGTAAACGAAAATATTCTTTAATGTCATTTTTGTTGAAACTATTTCTATTGAAATATATTTGTAATTACAGTAATTGTAGTTTAGTACATTTAACATAGATTAACTTTAAAGGTATACTTAAAGGATACTAAATATATCACACAGTACTTTACATACACCTTAGTATGTTAGTCAACACATCAAAATAAGTGTACTTCTTTAAAGCAACGTGAAATATTATTAAAGCATAATGATGTACTTTAAGGTGAGATTCTCATTTGACATTATTACAAAGTGACATTTTTAAGTATGTTAAGAAACAGTAATGAAAGTGTTCTCTCTTTAAGTACACTTCAAAGTAGTATTTTATTTCAGTAATATTATCTGCAGCAAGTACATTTTAAAACATATACTTTTACGATTTGAAGTTCAGTAGAATTAGGCAGATCACTTTTTTTTTTTTTTACAAGGGTTGCAAAACCCACACATTCATATGTTTTTATGTGTGAATTATTTGTCCAAATAATTTTTTTGGGCACCAGTATAATATTTCTTGTCAAAAGTGAATGTTTTGGATGATCAATGGTAAATGAGAGAAACAACAATCCTATTCCAACTTCTAAACCAGTTAATGGTTCAGTATCTCTTGAGTGCCTTAGTGTTTGTTGTCAATGGGAAATAAGTCATGAGTTACAGAACAAATTACGTTTACGACCCCTTTGTGGCTCAGGCATCTGTGATTTCACACGCTTTATGTAAAATTTACAGTTGCAGTATTGTATGACATGGTGGCGGGGGTAACGTGAGTCACGGTGCGGGCTAAGCGGCTGTCTTCAGTGAACGCCGTGCATGCTTTTTTCCTCTCTCCGCGGCTTTACGGCCTCTCCCAGTGTGAAGAGGTGTGACCAGAACTGAATGCTAAGTGTTATAGACACAGATAAACGCTACAGTGCTAGCCTAGCACGAGGTTGATGGGAAAAACACATGGGGATGGAAGCTCACTTTCCCAGGGAGCTGAGTAGAAGATCTGTGGTCGGGAGTGTTTGACGCTGGCCAGGGCTTAGTCTGAGCTTTGAGGCCCACTGAAGAGTGGGCACTAGTCTAGAAATTGTATTATTATTTGTGGTTAACCTGATAACCATTTTTACAGTCAACTTTGTGTCTAAGATGATGTGCAGGATATTTTCTTTCTTTCTTCTTGGAAAAATTAGCCATTTGTAAGGCATCATGAGTGGCAAGCATTCAAGTTGAGGGTTTGTGTGTGTTATTTTATTTTATTTATATATTTATTGCTTTTTAATTAAAACCAAGACCAGTAAATTATGGAGTTTTTAACCCCTGGCAGTATTTAAAGGGGAAGCTGTCCTATGATGACATGCTACTCCACTATTGTAAACAGCATTTTCTTTTTTCTTTTCTTTTTTTTTTTTGCTACTTTTTACGAGTTTATTTTAATTGAAATACTAATTTTACATAAAATATTTGTACCTTTATTGTACTTTTACCATTTAAAAGTAGAAGGCAAAAATGTACTATGGCGAAAATGTCATGTACATGTAAAAGAATGTATAAGAAAATGTAACCAGTTACATACACATTTTATTTAAATGATTATTATCTGCAAGTACAGCTTATTAAAAAGCTGTACTACTTGTGAAAATTAGCATGCATGGATAAATCTGGAACATTTACATGATAGACTTACAGTAAGTGCTCATGCTAACTAATGTACATTGTCCCTTTTAAAATAAATTATATATATTTAAAAAAAGTTAATTATTTATTCATTGTAATTGTTTTAGCGCCCTCCTTTTTTATCAATTGTGCATGTTTACATGAGACAAAATCACTTACTAACCTTTTCTCTGGCAAGTTATATTACTCCTGTCATGACAAAAGCCCACAAACACAGTAAATTCAGCACAATCTTCAAAAGTACTATTTACATATAGAGGAAGTTACAGCTTTACAATTCAAATAACACATTTATTTGATCCACTCTCTAATTCAATTCCTCTTGAAGAATCAATTTAAGCACTTTTATAAAAAAATACAAGCGTTAATTTATTTATTTTTTTATATTTATTGTAAAAACTATTTTACAAATGTAGTGTTTTTCTGTATTAATCAGCAGTCACAGATGTGGTCCATAATAGCATCACAAACCTTGATTTGAACCTGGAACATGCCTTTTAGATTGACATTTTATTTGTTAATACTGCATACATATCACATTAGTTCGGCAGACCCCTCCTCTCTTCTATTGTTGATGTTTTGTGCCATGAGAGTGAGCATTAAAGGGTTAGTTCACCCAAAAATGAAAATTCTGTCAGTAATTACTCACCCTCATGTTGTTCCAACCCCGTAAGACCTTCGTTCATCTTCGGAACACAAATTAAGATATTTTTGATTAAATCTGAGAGCTGTCTCACTCCTCCATAGGCTTCTAAGACATTATAACTTGCTGGGCCAGAAAATGCATTAAAGGCACAATATGTATTTTTTTTATTTAAAAATATAAAAAATCACTATATCTATGTTATATATTTTTTAAAGTTGTGTATTTACACTATCCCGACAGTTCCAATTAACTTCTAAATCCAGAGATATTAGTATTTTAATTCGAAGACACGGACCGTGTCTTTATTTCCGTTTTGTCGCCGTCAATGGCGTCATATCCGTGTTGTCTCTGGTTTCCGCTCGTGCTGCCATGGCAACCAGAGCTATGAACCAGAGCCCTCTGATAGTAACCAAACTGACGCGGACAACTGTGTAGTTCGCAATGTCTATTTGCACGCTGTTGTTGTTTCGTTCAAACATTATGGACCATGGCAAGCAGACTTTGGATAAAAAAGGAGAACTAAACCGAGAATCAATATCAGCGCGGTGTTTTCGAGATGTCGAGAGCTCCCATGGACACTATATAAACGCGAGCTCCACGTCTGAGACTTCGACAACTCCTACATGTACTTTATTAAACAGGTGAGCACATTTACATAAAACTAATCAAGGTTATATAGTTCAACAATGATAAAATGTTAGAATATGATCTGTATGTTATTCTAATGTTGATCTAGCTAGCTTACTGCTAGTCTCATACAGACAAACTAACGTTAACACATACATTTCAACACATTCAAATGCAGTTTAGTGTGATAGTGTAATGTTAGACCGAGTGAAACAGCGCTGCGTTACCTCTCAAGTTTAATTTGTCTAATAAACTGACCTGTGAGTAGTAATTCTGCGTGTAGTTCGGTAGAATGAAATGTCCATATTCCTTTTATATCCGCGGTACTCGCATCGCGTTTGGAGCTGATAGCTGTCTCTTAGCAATCCCGAACTGCTTCATATCACAGTCATGATAAAAGCATCGATGTATTCAGTCATCCATATACATTATTAGATCGGTCGGCTACGCGTTGACGACAAAATCCATAATTCATAGCAAATGTTGCGTCATCAATCTACGCCTTTGTTATTGTAAATAGGTTAGCGACCCCTAGTGGAGAAAAAATCCCATATTGTGCCTTTAAAGACATCGTTAATATAGTCCAAGTGACTACAGTGGCTCAATCTTAAGTTTATAAAGCGACGAGAATACTTTTTGTGCGCAAAAACCCCCAAAATAACGACTTTATTCCACTATTTATTTCCTTCTCTCTGGGCCTCGAGTTTTTTCACGTAGTGTAATAGCGCAGCGCTTCTGTGTTGTATGTCACACGCATGACACACATGACCAGTGTCGGCCAATAGTGAGCCTACATGTGACGTACAACACAGACGCACTGCGCTAAAACACTACGTGAAAAAACTCGAGGCTCAGAGAGAAGGAAATAAATAGTGGAATAAAGTCTTTTTTTTTTTTTTTTTTACAAAAAGTATTCTCGTCGCTTTATAAGCTTAAGATTGAGCCACTGTAGTCACTTGGACTATATTAACGATGTCTTTAATGCATTTTCTGGCCCAGCAAGTTATAATGTCTTAGAAGCCTATGGAGGAGTGAGATAGCTCTCAGATTTAATCAAAAATATCTTAATTTGTGTTCCGAAGATGAACGAAGGTCTTACGGGGTTGGAACAACATGAGGTTGAGTAATTACTGACAGAATTTTCATTTTTGGGTGAACTAACCCTTTAATAAGATTTCCTTTACATGTAGCAACATAATATAAAAAATATAAAACTACAGTAGACTAACTGTAGGTGTTCTGTGGTTCTGTTTCTCTCCTGTCCACAAAATGGTCCTGCATTTTGAAGGCTGATAAAAATAAAATGTTTGTGTTCTTGGGTTGGGATTGTTAATGTTATTTGGTTTATATATTTTATACAGACCATTCAAACATGGCTTTGCTTTCACGGAGGACCTTTCAAATGTAGCAAGACGGAGAGAAGAAAGTCTGTTTTATATGGAACTATACAGAGTTTTCCACCAGGTTATGCCCATCTGTGATGAGAAAGACAGAATAAAATCATAGAAATGCAGAGAGGCATTTTCCTGCATCCCCAATCCCAGTGAGTCAATGTTCCACCTGGGCCTTAGTCCACTTTGTCAAGACTTTCTCTGGTAAAAAAAAAAAAAAGACGTTGTTACTTCTTCAGCATGCAATAAATGTGCAGTAAAGTTGGCACTGACCATATGCGCAGTGTGGGTATCGCTCCATATACTTTAATGATACACCAAACTAGGTCATATATTTTCAAATATTTCTCTCTTATGTGCACATATTCATATTTGGGGGTGGTTTTTTCACAGCTGTGAATGTGACAGCCCTGTGAAGAATGAGATGTATATGTCCTAAATGACGTCTCTCAGTGGACTATAGAGATATGGGAGCCATACAAGTCCACTGGATCTGCTCTGATGATCATGGGAGAATTGACCACACAGATGGTAAATTCATCAAAACTTTATGACTAATAGACAGTCAAATTAACACCAGCACTGATATCTGACAAATTCAAACCTGCAAGTTTTTTCGACAATCCAATTAATAAATAACATCCTATTCAAGACTAAATAAAAATGATAAAAATGATTACTTTTAAAGTCCCCCTGTGATGAAAATCAATTATTTAATGTTGTTTATATGTCTATGTGGTGTTTTTAATATGCTTTAAGACAAACCATGTGCAAATTCATAAGTCAACACCATTGCTGAGTATTTTCTCTTTAAAACTGCAGTGAACCAAAGACAGTCTCAAAAACCTGGTTTGAAATCGCTGGTGTTTCTGACGTCACAAACTACCCTGTAACCAATCAACATTTTTCTGTTGATATGAAAAATCGAGTAGATTTAGCAGTAGAACGTGTGTATGATGTATATTACGATGTGAGTTACTTAAAGCGTTTCTGGTGATTGTTAGAAGGCAGCTGTCTGACTCTGAGATGGCGAATGGGAACATGGTTTGTGTAACATTAGCAACACATTATTAGCTGTTTGATAACATAGTCAAGCAAAAGGCTAATCATATTAATTACTGTTATGTGTCCGTTGTAAAGAGCGATACCATTGTGCAGCGTTTACCTGAGTGGAGGCGGGGCTATTTAGCATATATGGATCTGTGTAAACTAAATGAAGCAAGGGTGTAGAGTTACATTCAAGTTACATTCAGAATTTGTCCTCTGCATTTAACCCATCCAAGTTAGTGCACACACATTAGGAGCAGTGAGTAGTGAACACACACGGCAAACCATGGACACACACACCTGGAACAGTGGGCAGCCATTTTTTGCTGCAGCGCCTAGGGACCAATTGGAGGTTAGGTGGATTAGGTGCCTTGCTCAAGGACACCTCAGTCGTGACTCGTGGATATTGAGGGTGGAAGAGAGCGCACTTCATTCACTCCCCCACCTACATTTTCCTATTGGTAGTGAGAATTGAACCCGCAACCTTTGGGTTACAAGTCTGACTCTTTAACCATTAAGCACCTTATTTATTTTTGAATCAACACTTTTTTTTTTTTTTTATCAACACCTAAACAAACAATTTTGGAAATATTTGCTAGATGTCTGTTCTGTGTGTGTGCTGAAAAAAAAAAAAAGTGTTTGTACATAGTCCTGCCTTTGTAAATAGGAGAAAAAGTGGATTGGACCGATTCATGGAACAACACAACACAACACAACACAACACAACACAACACAACACAACACAACACAACACAACACAACACAACACAACACAACACAACACAACACAACACAACACAACACACTTGTAGCCAATCAGCAGTAGGGGGTGTATAAAGGTCTTCTCAGGTCCTAAAATCTGTACCCGCATCGACCCGAATCACTTCTTACCCGAACCGGACGTACATGAATGAATCTTTTTAAAGAAAAACATGAGCCGAGACAGAAATATTAGACCTGAGTTCGACCCGACTGGAGCCGAATGTAAACGGCATTGACGTGTGCATAGCCTGCAGCCCCGCAGTCACTCAAGAAAAATCCCAGTGTCCTGCTGACTGATTTGGCCGCTGCTCCATTACTTTATTTATGGAAGTAAAATAATGTCAAATGTTTTTGAAATAAAAAGCCTGTTGAATTGCACTACTTGAAAAAAAATAGGCATTGCATTAACCATGCTTGCATTTTAATGCATTGTATTTTTAGTGCTTACATTTTTATGGGCTGAAATTCAACATGGTTGAATATTTAAGCTGTGAATATTTCAATTAAAAACATTTCAAACACCTTTTCATTATTAAAAATTCAATAATCCATATTCACCTTTCATATTTCACTTCCAAAATATTCAAACTGTTTAAAAATACAACCAATAATATTCAACAGGCAATTTTCGGTCCATTTTATTTCGCTTTGCAAATTCGCTTCCACAAATTCAGTGGTTCAAATTCGACAGTAAATTCAACATTGACGTCCAGGAACTGCAGGAAAAGCAGTAGATTGCCGAGCATACTCTCCATCTGCTGTTAGTCGACCTCACCATCAGATGGTGCAAAAGCGCGTGTTGAAGACCAGCAACAGTTAGAACAAGTCATTCATTCATAAAACTCATTTACAGCAATGTAAGTGTATTTGTGATTATTATGACGGCTGTTTTATGTTAAATTCAGTGTCTTCACGGTTACTTTTCCTGTGTAGCCTACATGCATCTTTCTCTACCGTGAACGAGATTATAATGTTATTCCCCGATGCGGATATACAGATCCAATGTTACATTTTTGAGGTTGACATATATTTTTCTTGGTTGTTTAGTTGCCTTAACTTTATATTGTGGATGTGCTGCATGCAGGCTATTAGGGTTTCCCTCAATACTTCAGGATTCCCCTGCTGGACATATACAACGCTTAACGTAGCTTAATGGACTACAGTGATGTAAAAGACCAAACTCGCAGGCAAGCAGATGGACTCAGAATAACGCGCAAAGCTTAATGCTGAGCGTTTCCCAGTGATAGACTGGCATACAGATGGCTTGATGTTGGACATTCGCACATTTAGGGACCGTCTCTAAAGTGTATACGACTTTGGTATACACGTTTCTAACTCCGATAGCATTTGAATAGAACGACTTACAGTCATAAAACCAACTGTAAGGTGTTCATTTAGTGTCAGGCATAATGCGCACCCTTTGGATTTTTGATATTTATTCAAATAAATGTAAGTTTGCTATTGAAGTTAGAAACGTGTATGCCAATGTTGTATGCAACTTTAGAGACGGTCCCTAAATGTGCTAATGTCCAATATCAAGCCAATTTTTACATTTAGTCATTTAGCAGAAGCTTTTATCCAAAGCGATTTACAGTTAAACTAACAATAGGAGGACAATATGCAAGTGCTGTGACAGTTTAAGCTAATGCAATACACGTATGCATACTATATGTATGTGTTGATTTTATGCCAGTATATCACGAAACGCTCAGCATGAAACTTTGCGCGTTAAGTTCATATTCTGAGTCCATCTTCTTGCCTGTAGCCTATACAATAGCCTACAGCCTACTTCCCTAATAAGGTGCAAGATTGGTCTTTCATATCACTATCAACGGAAGGGGAATCCTTGAGTATGAGGTATTGAGGGAAACCGATTATAATCCTGTTCATGGTAGAGAAAGCTGATGACATGTAGAATACAGAGGGAAAGTAACAATGAAGTTATTGAATGAAACATAAACACAGCTTATTGCGTGTTTATCATCTTTTCCGCATATACTGACACAGATAATCATTTTCATTTTATGTATGAATGTCTTCGTCAGCAACAAGCGCTTTTGCACCATCTGATGGTGAGGTCGACTAACAGCAGATGGAGAGTATGCCCGGCAATCTACTGCTTTTCCTGCAGTTCCTGGACGTCAATGTTGAATTTACTGTCGAATTTGAACCACTGAATTTGTGGAAGCGAATTTGCAAAGCGAAATAAAATGGACCGAAAATTGCCTGTTGAATATTATTGGTTGTATTTTTAAACAGTTTGAATATTTAGGAAGTGAAATATGAAAGGTGAATATGGATTATTGAATTTTTAATAATGAAAAGGTGTTTGAAATGTTTTTAATTGAAATATTCACAGCTTAAATATTCAACCATGTTGAATTTCAGCCCATAAAAATTTAAGCACTAAAAAATACAATGCATTAAAATGCAAGCATGGTTAATGCAATGCCTATTTTTTTTCAAGTAGTGCAATTCAACAGGCTTTTTATTTCAAAAACATTTGACATTATTCTACTTCCATATTTATTTATTTACTTATTTATTATTACTGTATAATATAGCCTGCCTGTTGGAGACAAGTTATTTCTGAGTTCAGCTTTCAATTGTGAGCAGTAGATTGGAAAAATAAACGTGATAGCTCGATAAAAATGTAATCGATAGCTATTTAGCCCACCTCATCTCCGTCGAAGGGCTTCTGCACACAAAAAGAAAAGCCCTGCATGAACACAAAGCGTAATGAAACAAGTGGCTTTTCCTGATGGATCTCATAGCTATAATATGGATTTCTGTGTGTGAGGTTACAAACATCTGTTCCTTTCTACGTGCGTTTCTCAAAAATGCACATTACACAAGTTTACGTGTAAGTACGCGTTAAAGGCTGAAATCTCATTCACTCAACACTGTAACCTCATTATGTCCTATAACTTTTGCCATAATGTTATTTACCTGTCCATAAGATGATTAAAGTTTATTTTAATCCATGCTGACGGTGCTCGTTGAAACGGTAGGCAAAATGTGGAGCAACTGAGTCTAAATTCGGAAGTAACCGTGCGTAGAGTCCATTGGATGTAGAAGTGTGGATTCAGAGAGAACTTTGTAAAATAATTGTTTTAAATACTAAAATGTTGTCACCTCCTGTTGCTGGACTGCTTCTTTCTGAGGCATGTGAGGTCGAACCATAAATTCCCGACATAGTTTCAAAGGATTCAGGTCTTCTTGGGTCCATTTGGGAAAAAGCATCTTTAATTTGAATGACCCGAGACCTAAGGCCACTAATACCGAACCTGACCCATGGCACTCGTCGAAGTTTTGGACCCGAACCCTCTCGGGTCGGACCTCGGATTTTTGGATCCATGTGAACCTGTGAAGACCTCTAGCGTATACATTCATGGTGGAGGAGGAGAGAGAGTGAACAAGCAGGACATTTGTAGAAAGACTGTAGAAAGAGAGATGGCTGAGATATTACCAAATAGGAAAAGGTCAGAGGAATATAATTGGAAGAAGAAGGGTTTTGATCAGGCAAGAGCTTTAGGACCCGTGTTAATATTGGAAAAGCTTACCTGGAGAGACATTTGAGAGCGGGAAGGCCTGAATATTCCCTACTTGGAAATTTATCACATAATGGATTATGGAACCTAAATGTGCTGCAAATGCCATTTCATGTCATGCAAATATTTTATAAAAACTAAAATTAATATAATAACTAACAATGTCATGCACATTTATTTGTGTGCTGCCATGATCTGCCACTGAAGACGACCCTTTTACTTTAAAGGAGGTGATGGACATCTGTATAACACAGGGACTTGACAAGGGATCTGAAAGCTTTACTGGTGTGTTTGACAGTTTGGGAGGGCATGTAGCTGGTGGTGACAGTTTCTGTGAAACAAAAGTCATATCAAACCCGCCAAACTTCAGAAACAATTATATTGTAGAAACATAGATTTGATTTGTCACATCAAATGCACAGATTTCCGTTTTCAGATTTCTTGTCTGCACATATGCACTGATCAGCCACAACATTAAAACCACTGACAGGTGAAGTAAATAATATTGATTATATTGTTACAATGACACCTGCCAAGTGGTGGGAAATATTTAGGGCAGCAAGTGAACAGTCAGTTCTTGAATTGCATGTGCTGGAAGCAGGAAAAATGGGCAAGCGAAAAGATCTGAGTGACTTTGACCAGGTCCAAATTGTGAGAGCTTGACGACTAGGTCAGAGCATTTCCAAAACAGCAAGCCTTGTTGGTGTTCCCGGTATTCAGTGGTTATTACTTACCAAAAGTGGTGCATAAAAGGACAACTAGTGTGCCAGAGTCAAGACTCATTAATGCACATGAGGAGCGAAGGCTAGCCTTTCTGGTACGATCACACAGAAGAGCTACTGTAGCTCAAACTGTTGAAAAACGTAATGCCCATGATAGAAAGGTGTCCAAACATAGAGCATTGAAGTTTGCTGTATGGGGATGTGTAGCCGCAGAGCAGTCAGAATGCCCAGGATGACCCCTGTCCACCGCCTAAATCACCTACAATGAGCATGCAAATGTCAGAACAGACCCATAGAGCTATGGAAGAAGGTTGCCTGGTCTGATGAATCATGTTTTCTTTCAGATCAGGTGATTGGCTGGGTGTATGTGTGTAATTTACCTGGGAAAGAGTTAGCAGCAGGATGCACTATAGGAAGAAGGCAGGCCGACAGCGACAGTGTTATGTTCTATTTGGAAACTTTGTGGTCCTGGTATTTATGTGAATGCTATTTTGACACCACTTTAAAAAATTTTGACCTACACTACTCTTCAGCACAATGGTAACTCTGAGACATAACAGAAACCCTTTGACAAAATGAACAGAATAACAAAATGAACAGAACATGAAACACTAACAGATCTCCCCCTACAGCTGTCATCAAAATGATTCAACCCTCATTGCAAATCAGGTTTATTAGCAAAATTGACAGACTTTCAGCTGTTTGCAATGAACAAATCAAACAAAAGTAATTGAAATAGCTCAACACAAAAATGTTTCAAGTGGTTTCCCCAAATTCAACTGAAAATGCAACTTTTAATGACTTCTGCAGTCTAAAAATGATTCAACCCCCTGAGTAGAATCCCTCACAACAGCACAAATCTGCAAAACAGATGTTGTCTAAAGCACACCTGATGCAACTAATCAAGGGCTTCATTAGGTGCACCAGGTGTGCTTGAGCTAGAACACATGAACTTTCTGAACTGGCTAGTTTTGTTGAGTGTCACGTTTGACTGCATGTTAGAAATAGAAATGTCAAATAAATGGTCCAAAAAGTTAAGAAAAGTTATCATCGCCCTTCACAAACAAGGAACAGGAGACAAAAAGATAGCGAAGGCTCTAAATGTGCCTTGAGACAACACTGGAAGCATAGTTTGCAAGTTCAAAGTTAAAGGAACAGTGGTTATAAGGAAAGAAGCTATTAACGGCTGCAACCAGATTTCTGAGAAGGCAGGTTCAGAAAACCCCTTGAGTGACTGCAAAAGACCTCCAGCAAGACTTGGTGGCAACAGACTCTGAGGTTTCAGCTTGCACAGTAAGGTGCACACTTAACACATGCGGTTTCCATGCCAGAGCTTCAAGACGTACACCACTATTGACCCAAAAGCACAAGGAAAGTTGGCTACAATTTGCTCAAAATCATATAAATCAGCCACAGAAGGTTTGGGATCCTGTTCAGTGAAACGATGAAACAAAAGTTTTCAGCCCTATGGATCAGTTGTATGTCTGGAGGAAGAAGAATTAAGCATATGCTGAAAATAACACTCTGTCTGCAGTTAAGCATGTTGTGGCTTTGCATCCTCTGGCACTGAATACATGCAGCGTATAGAAGGCAAGATGGATCCATTGAAGTATTAGGAAATCCTAGGTGAAAACGTCATGCCGTCAGTGAGGAAGCTGAAGCTTGGGCGTCATTGGACCTTCCAACAGGACAAAGATCCCAAGCATACCTCAAATTCCACCAAGGTTTGTTTGCAGAAGAAGTCCTGGAAGTTTCTACAGTGGCCATCATAGTCACCTGACTTGAACCCCATATAACATTTCTGTGGCATTTGAAGAAGGCGTTTGCAGCAAGAAAACTCAAGAATATTACTGAACTGGAGGCCACTGCTCATGAGGAATGGGCTAAGATTCCTCAGAAACGCTGCCAGAAGCTGGTGTCTGGCTATACATCGAATTTGCAACAGGTCATAACAGCAAAAGTACTAAAGATGCTTGCCATGAAGGGATTTAATAATTTTTAGACTGGAGAAGTCATTAAAAGTTGCATTTTTAATTGAATTTGGGGAAACCATTCGAAACATTGTTGTGTTGAGCTATTTCAGTTACATTTGTTTGATTTGTTCATTGCAAACAGCTGAAAGTCTGTACATTTTGCCAATAAACCGGTTTTGCAATGGGGGTTGAAGAATTTTAATCTTAAATACAGTATGTATGAATAACTGTATATTAATGTGCAAAAACACATACTGTAAATTATCACTTAATTTGAATATTTACCATCCTTACCGAGTCTGCAGCTAAGCATTCTAAAAACCACAAATCTGCAACACACTCAGTTTGAGTTCAGCTTGATATTATCAGTTGTTGAGTTCACATAACTTTTTACTATTAAGTGCCATGAACATTTAGCATTTGAGTAAATTAACTTGTTACATTTAGTAAATCTGACTGTTATTTTTCGCAGAGCACATGTATATGCATCCCTATACCGGAAACAATCAATCTCCTTTAAAATGACCCATGTCCCCTAAAAGACAGGCAAAAAGAAAGAGAGGGAAAAGGAGAGAGAGAGAGAGAGAGAGAGAGAGAGAGAGAGAGAGAGAGAGAGAGAGAGAGAGAGAGAGAGAGAGAGAGAGAGAGAGAGAGGAAGAGATAGGGATAAAGAAAGAGAAAAAGAAACTTCAGTGGAAAAGAGCCAGTGAGGAAACAAACCTGATTTATTATCAGCAAAAATCTACAGCAGATGTCAGAGTATGACTGACCCTCTGCAGCCAATTAGTGAAATGCACGGAAAGATATGACGCTCTCGATCTGCTTGTCTTTCTCTCTTCATCTTCAGACCTTCACATGCAGACTCCTCTTCATCTTCCCCCGAACCTCTCCTCAACTTCTCTATCATCAGCCTCACAAACAGACTAATCTCCTGTATACAGGAACATGCGTTGCTGATCTCCACTGAAATACAATTATACTTTATCACATGAAGAAATGGAAATAATTCCTGAAGTTGGTTGAGCTTTCTAGTGATGAGTTGCGAAAGGCTTTGGACTTTAGATAAGACAATATTTTCAAGCTTTTCCACCCTACACACATTAGTCATTATGCTTTGAATGAAGCCACATGCAGTAAACAAGTACCAGAAGTGATGGCAAAGAAACGTAAACAGTCATGGATAAAATCTGTGAACTGATAAAGCAGCTGGCTCTGAATCATCTGCGCCTGAAACGTGGAACACTTCTTGCAAAATCTTGTATGACGACATCATATGAAAAATTAAGTCCAAGCCTATTGCCCGCTGCACACGCTTCAGCCACTGTTTTGAGCTACATGCTTTTGGCAAGTAAATATTACCCATAAGCTGCTATTTCTCACCACAGAAGAGTATATTTAGGTTAGTGGGTTGCAGATGTTTGACCAGCGTTCATAACACTAAGCAAACTGTAGCACAGGGCCAGACGCATAAGCGATGTTTTATATTTCCAGTTTCTCATGTGGCCTTGCCCAGTTTTAGAAAACAGCATCTGGCCTGCCAGTCTCAGAGTTATGAAATGTAATGCAACCAATAACGGAATGAACACAAACATAACAGAGGATCAGTGGTCTAGCAGAAAGTGGTGGGTCTCCCCCTGTCTGAAGAGTTTGTAATGCCATATATCTTACAGTTTGTATAATGTAAGGATAATGTTTGTGATCTCTTAAGTTACTGTCTGTGGTGGTTCCTTCCTTCTTGAACTCTAGATGAGGAGTTTCCTTTGCTATAAGCAACTTGAGATATCAGTCAAAACATTTTCTGACAGATATCAATTAAAGGTAGAGTATAGGCAATTTTCGGAGAGGCTAGCAATAGCAAGCTAGCTTTGAATAAGATCCCATCCTCCCTTCAGAGCGTCTCCAAAGCCACACTTCCTTCAAAACACATGAACATGTACAGCAGGGAGCAAACAAAAGCGTCACGAGAGACGGTGTTAAACTACCTCATGTCTCAAAAGCACACAACATTACAACTTAAAGAGCGCTGACCTGTACAACCTGACTGCTGCAGGTTCATTTCGCCGTTGATAGTGTTGCCATTGAAACGCATAAATTTGAGTCCCGAACCGCTCCAAGCATAATGTCACAGGCTTCCATCTCTTCCAAATTACAGTAGTTATGGCGTGAATGCAGCATAAGCTCATTGTTTTGGTTCAGGAGGAACTGTAAAAGGTGGCTGCTGTTTTGATGCTCAGTGACTGACATCTGTCTAATTCTGCATGAAACCATAGACAGTATATAAACTGGACACAGCGACCCCATAGGTTTCAACGGAGAAAAGTGAAGCAAATTAGGAGCACTCATTTCCTGATTGCCGAGCAAACTGCGCAGACTCAAACTGAGCTTGACGACGTGGATGTGACGTGAGCAGCCTGTCTGACAGTTGTAAGTCTTCTAGTAGCTGTGCCAAGAGAAATCTGAATCATTCCCTTCCGAAACTTGCAGAGACGGAGAGCGTGAGTAGGAGCTGTCCATGAGCTAGGAGCAGGAGAAACTTTATGATTCTCTATGGGCTTCTCCCTTGACTTTATCGGACTTTATGCCTCCACGTCCCCCCGATTGACTGTGAGCTTCTCCTCCTGTCTCTACGGTAATTTCCAGAGAGTCGCGTGGTTATGACGCAATCGTTAGCCTGTTTTTACAAAAACTGCTTCTACGGGGCCATAACGTAAGATACAAGGTAATGGAGCATTTTATACACTGTCGTGTTTCTTTAGAAATAAATAATGGACAAATGGAGTCTTTAAACGCCTCAGATGTAAAGTTATTCGCTGTCAAAGTGATGCCAAAATGAATGGGAGTCAATGGGATGCTAACAGCAGGTGAAGGCTTGTTAGCCAATGGCGGCCGCCAGGGGTGGTACGGAAATCGAGAGCTCGATTACCCCCCTGCATGAAACGACGTGCTGATGATGTGTGATGTCTGCACGAGCAGGGTGCGTGGAGGTATGAAAATACAGATATTGACAGACAGCTAGATAGGACGTCGTATTCGGACCAAATGCAATGATTGGACGAACATTTTATGGTCCTACACCTTCCACAGACAATGTACATATAAATACATTTAGACCACTTAACTTGGTTATTGCTATCAGGTTGTGAAAAGAATTTCAACCAGCATAACAAAACATGTTTCTGGAACAAATCTGCTGCCTTTAATGGCTGTGCTGAGAAGTCACATTCAACCCTAGACTCTGTAAACCAATGAAGTCTATAATAACTAAGAGTTATCTGCTCACTTTTACATTTTGTTAACATCCCCCAGCTAACTTTGGCTAATGTTCTGTCAAAGTTATGAAAAAACATTCTTCCTGTAGTGTTAATAGAACGTTTGTTCAGTTATCTGCTATTTAGTTATGTTTTCATCATTCATGGAACATATTTTATCCTGAAACATTTTTAGTTGGACATTTTTTAAATGTTACTTCTTGTTTCAGAACGTTCAGAAAACATTCAAAAGTAACATTCCCATAATGTTTGCAAAATGATCAAATGTACGTTTGTATGTTTGTTATCTGGGCTTAACACTTTCTTGGCACAGTACTATATTTACCCATAATTTATTATGGGTACTCAGTTCTGCAGACAGGAATTTTGAACTAATCATCTGAGCTGCACATGCCATGTGACTAATTAGTCTGGAGCAGCAGGAAGATGACATCAGAACAACAGTGATTGGAACCCAAACTGTGTTAAATCCTTCACTAGGATTGGGCAGTGACGTGAAAAGCATAACACAAAATTATAAATCCATTTCCTGATGTTAAAAGTTGGGGTGTTTTTTCCCCCAGTGTAACACACATTATAAAAATAATAATAATGTAATTTTCTAGGTGGAACATTTCAAGTAACTCTTCATCAATAATTCAACTTTCACAGCCCTCATTTTATTTGACAAACAAGCTGTCAATCTCCATTACAAAGCAAATTCTTTTTTACCTAGATGATGCAAGTGAATGCAGTGCAACAATGCCGCTCTCTTCTGTAATGTAATCAGTGGTTAAATGTTTGTTTTATGGCATTTAATGGTCCGTGAGTGAAATAATAATTAAGCTAATGGCTTGTGGGATTTTTAATGGTTAATGTATATGAGGCAACTTTAGTTTGCCATATCAGTGATCAATGTTGCTGCCATCTTATACAAACAAATGACAGAGTTTTGGACCTGTGGGAATAATAAACAGAATTGTTTTGATGACGGAATGTAGTGGCTGATTTATTATTAACAGTTTCTACTTTATCAAAAGCTTTTCATTTTCCATCTAAGTATTACAGGACCCCTAAAGGGACATGCTGATGGAAACAAATGTGAGATGGGAGTAAAACTGACATGTCAATGGAGAGAATTGTGTTCTCTCACAAAAGTTTTGCGTTCTCCTGAGAAACTTTTGGTTTTGCTTGCAAAACTTTTTGCGTTCTTTGCAAGTAAACGCAAAGTTTCTTGGGGAAACACAAACATTTTGAGATCAAATGCAAAGTTTCTCAAGGGAACTACGAAAAAGCATTGACATCATTTTTTTCTCCCATCTCACATACTCCCCCCCCCCTCATCACAATGTGTCTTCGGGGTACTTTTTTCAAGTCATACTAACTCTAAAGTTTAAACATGCTGCTGAAACATTAAGGTTATTCAAAAACTAATATTCAGCATTTTGAAAAAGAAATGTTACTATTAATGTGCTAAAGCTGCAGTGTATACTTTCTATGCCACTTTTCCATTGGTCGACAAACACATTGCTCCGCCCACAAACTCAACATTTCAAAGCTGGTTGAGATGCTCAGTTAATGTGACCTTAAACAGTTTTAAAGGGATAGTTCACCCAAAAAATGAAAATTCTGTCATCATTTACTCACCCTCAAGTTGTTTCAAACCTGTATGAATTTCTTTTTTCTGCTGAACACAAAAGAAGATATTTTGAAAAATGTCGGTAACCAAACAGTTGATGGACCCCATTGACTTCCATTGTATTTTTTTTCCTACTATGGAAGTCATTGGGGTCCATCAACTGTCTGGTTACTGACATTTTTCAAAATATCTTCTTTTGTGTTCAGCAGAAAAAAGAAATTCATACAGGTTTGAAACAACTTGAGGGTGAGTAAATGATGACAGAATTTTCATTTTTGGGTGAACTATCCCTTTAAATGTAGGTATCTATAATGTTGTTTTTCAGTAACAAAGCAAATCTGTAATACATGAGGATTTTTGTGTCATTGATTCAAGTGAATAAAACTTCTCTCTTCAGTATATTTTCCACAGTAACTTTTCTATTCTTTCTTTAAACACAAAGCTGTTATAGGGATAAAACTGTACAGAAATACCGAGAGGTGTAAATAGGGGAAATAAATCCTCAAATGAGCCTGGTTTAGTTTGGCAGGAGAATAAGGATGTTAAAAGTAAAGCAGAAACATATAAATCTCAGCTCTACTCCCCCTGCTGACCCTCTTGTATAGTACAATTATGGAGTTTTGGGTTTACTTTAAATGGGAAGATTCTAAACCACCACCTCAACCATGCATGTTATATAGGCACGCCATATGTATGTCTTGCCATAAGAAAAAGCCAACCAATGGCACACAAACACCAAAGCAGAAGTCTGGGATTTCAAAATACCATTTAAATCTGGAAAGGTTTAGAATTTTAACATGTTTAAACAAAGAAAAAAAAAGAGAACTAGGCTATTTAAGATCCTGCACTATTTCTAAGTCACTTATCCAAATTAGCAACTTTGTAACATTGACCATAAGAAAGGTTTGATTTTCTTGCATCTTTTGTAATGTGCTCAAACCATGATGGATAACATGAATCATCAGGTACTGATCAAACTTGTGGAGTTCATGCCAGCTTCTTTTTTAAAGCTAAAAAAGGAACACACGGAATAGTAAAACATTCTGATAATTCCTTTTCACAACAACAAAAACATTTATTTATAAAGCACATTTATACACCGCTAAAGTTGATCCAAAGTGCTGTAAATGGGGAAAAACAAAACAAATCTGCACTGAAAAAGCAACATTTACACACTGGCAATAATTTCACTCCATTTAATGTCAACTTTACACCTACTATTATGCTTATAATTATAAAAATTATAAAAATAAATAATAAATAAAAGTACAATTTAATTGTTAGGAACAATAACTCCTGTATTACAAAACACAAAAATGTTTGCTGCTATTGAGTTGGGATACGAATAAAGTTAGGGACAGGTTTGGTGGTATGGTTTAAAGAAGGGTAGGAGTAAAAACAATGTATAAACATAATGCATTGTAGGTACTAAATATAAAGTAGGTCCAAATGTTTTTCTATTAAATTAGCAGAGAAACATTTTCACTTGTGATGTCAGACCTTTGGACCCCACTGCAAAGTATATGTGTATAAAGTAAAGTATATGTAAATAAAGTATTAAGTATATGTGCATGTATAATGTAAAATATATTGTTTGGCAATGTAAATCTTTGTTTATCATGTAAATAACGCTTGTTTGAATTTTGAATCCAATGGATAACACAAAGAGCAACATGTCATTAATTTGAATATCCATTGTTTAAGACATTTAAGATATAATTATAAATATGCAATTCTTATCTTTTTTGATCCATTTATAATTGCAAAATCCAATACAGTTAATTGTCATTGGCCATAATTTCAGATCTCTCTTTGCCATCTGTTTGTAATGCTGTATACTCACTATTTGCGTATATGTAAGGTTGAGTGGGCGTACATTTCCATGGACAGGTCATGAGCAGGTCACAGTGGTTTCTCTGGTTGTAAGCTAGCTTTTTCTTTTTTTCTTTTCTCTGCCTGTCTGTTTGAATATTGTGTGTAGATTCCCTGGACTGAACTTGAAAATGAAATGCAAATGTACAGATCTATTAACTAACTTTGTTCCTTGTTTCTGAGGATCAAAGCTCGAAACTCATGTACAGGCTTCATAATGTGTGCGCAAATGAACTGAGCGTTTGAAGTGACGGAATAGAAAAGTCCCCAGCACAGCTCCTGTCGCACCGATCCGAAAGGGAAGATATTAGCACATTTGTTTTTTGTTTTCACGGAAGAAATACATTTGTTCCCAAGACAAGAACAAATCCTGAAACAGTGCAAACATTGTGGAAAACCTGTTTCAAACCCTAAAACTGTGCCAACCAGTGTGGAAAATCTCATTCTAATGGGTGCATTAACATTGTTTGACTTCAGAAAATCCGGCAGCCCTTGGAAAACCCTATCCTTCACAATGTACGTCCTGCATCTCTGATAGTGATTTTGTTTATTATTGAGCTAATGTGTTGCGTGAATGTCACTTCATGAGTGTTAATGAGGTCTACACCACCCCTTAGGTACCATATGTCATCATGATACTGTTGATTTTGCAATCACGGTTTTCCTATTTTGAAAAGATTAGTGATCAAACATGTGTCCATTAAGATAATCCTAAAAGCTTTTTACACTTAATGCTGTGTTGGTCTCAAAATGTGACCTCAAATGTAATTTTGAAACATTGCACATTGTGAAAGGATCTGTCTTTCAAATTTTTAAAACAGCTGTGAAGCTCAAAGATAAAGCAGATCTTTACAACTTCCATGGTGATTAAGTGATACGTTCATGTAAATCTATCAAATGTGTCATATTCAATTTGGATTGGCTGGTTTTGTTTTGATTTTTGTTCAAATTGGACTATACTGCTAAAGCGTAATGGGATTGTTTTCTGATTTTAATACATACTGTAAAAATTAAACAATGTTTTCTCTAAAGAAACTGCTGTTTTAATTCAAGTGAGTAGGCAGGATATGTTTTTCAAAAGCCATGTCTGTGAATAGACTAGAAAATTTGTGGTGGTTATGCATAGACCAAGGATATTGTTTGCAGTGTGACAACATATGGTTATATTGCACATACGAGGACTGACGAGGGAAATCTCTGTTACTGGAAACACTTAAAGTAGTGACATAGTCTTTCTGGGAAATGTCTGGACATAAAATGATTTAGCAAAGTTCATTGTTGCCCATCACTGTTGGGAGGGGAAAGAACAGTTTACTTTTCAGTGTCATATGTTACATATGGTGCACATATTACATATTACAGTAATTCATTACAATAGCAGCCAGAACACCAATGCATAATTATATGCAGCTTCACAAAATGATTACATATTAATTACTTGCAGTTCATGTGTATTACGTAGTAATACTTATGTAATTACACTGTGATGAATACTGTAGTTGGCCACAAAGTAAATTGTTTTTGGAGCTGATTTATATTGTGTTGTCTTGTTGCATACAGCGGGATTTAGTGTTTAAGAACTGCTGCATGAAGACTTAACTGTTTCACTGCAATAAATGCAATTTTATTTAGAAAATCAGATCGGAATATCCTTATGCTGGAACAGAAGGTCTGGAAGGAATCAAAATAAGAGTCTAATAACTGTGGTTTAGCGTTTAGGGCGCTTGTTCCTCATGCGGGACTCACAGGTCTGTTTCCAACCAGTACTCCAATATTATTCAATGACATTTTTATTTGATCACCTTATTCTCGGTGCAAGTAATGTAATCCTATCTGTGAATATAAGAGTGAATAGGATTTCATTTATCAATTATCAATTCAATTAATGATGCATGTGTTGGATATCATTTAACTCACAGAGGGTGAGAGAGAGAAAAAAAACAGTGCTATATTTTGAAATGGCTCCTAAAGGACACAGACCCATGGGATTATGCATTTCATAGAAGAGCTACACCTCCCCCGAGGCTTCATTAAGTCTCAGAAATACCCAGACACTGTTCACACTCTGTAAATCTGCATGCCTCACGTCACAGACCCGCTGCAGCCGCTCACCTCCCAGACCTGCCCACTCACCTTTGACACGACAAGACGTTTTTATTGTGCTGCTGCTGAAAAATTGAGTCTTTGTTTTCATGTCGAATTTCACGAGCTTAAAACGGTAACTGTTTTACATCACAGTGCCCATTTTACACATATTACATGTAAATCTCATTAGTTACATTTACACTGAGACATTTACACTTAGTCTTTGATAGTTTTTATTGTTACAATTTTACACATTTTAGAATACTGTATGAAATAATGCAAACAGAAGTATGTTAAACGAATTACAACTGTCAAATGTTTGAGCTTGTCTGGGATGCTATTTAGAAGTTCCCAAGTATAATTATTTTGTAATTATTTTAAATGTAATTATACATAAATACATGACAACCTGAACACCAACACCAACATGTGTGACCAAACATTTTAAGCGCATGCAATTAACATATCTAATTTTTAAAACAAGTATAACCCTTAAAATCTCATTCTGAACCAAAAATATGGGACATGCATTCCAAATGTATCACACTTCAGACAAGGTGATCATTCTTATAGGAAGTGCAACTCTGGAAGAATGACTATAAGATATTCTTTATTTAATAATGCATGCATGTTTTCTTTCAGCATAGTGCACTGGAGGCGGTGTAATGATGAATTTGGGTTGTCCTGTGTTAAGTCTTGGGAAATCAACCCAGATACACGAGGGACAAGAGTTCTGGGGTAAGTACTATTTTTCACAGGGCTTTTGGAATCAAGGGGTGTTTAAAAAAAAAAAAAAAAAAAAAAAAAAAAAAAACCTTCAGTAAAAGAGATGCTTCAATATGCAGAGAAAATAAAAACGTTCCCTAAACAAGGCTTTAAATATTGACTAAATAGCAGCCGGATGCCCGGATAATTTCCATAAATCTACCTAGAGCAGCGCAAATTAGCGGCTAGTTTAAGACGTGCTGTTTTGGCCGGTAAATAATGGCGGAAATACCAGTTAGTTGACTAGCGCAAACCTTACTAAAACGCCTCTCATTAATCATTTAAATACTCTCCTCCCATAAATACAGTGTCTGAAAAGGAAACTCCTACAAATGCATATCCAATAAGGTCAGCCGCAAAACCACATCTTTTCATCGCTAATTTTTCACTGAGTGTCTTTAGTAAATCCTGACAGTAGTTTTTTAACGCCAAAAGAGGGTTTGAGCTGATGCAAGTTAGTATATCATTTGAATTACTCAGCATATCATACACTGTAAAAAAATACATTTGTAAAATATGCAGAAAAAATGGCAGCTGCCTGTCAATGTAAAAAAAGTGCAAATAGAGAATTTATTATTTTAAATGCTGAATTTATCTCTCTCTCTCTCTCGCTATTCTTTTATGACTATTCATTAACGCATTACTGTATGTAATGAATAATTTGTCCAGTAAACACACACTTATAAATATATTTAGTCTCTTTTCATAAATATATTGTGAAGAAAAGTCATTATTTTTTAAAGAAAATAGCATTTTGACCTGGTGGCATGACCTGTGTACTTCCCTTGAATATAATGTGGAACTTGAGGAGACAGGTGCTTTTGAGATTCCTGTCCCACACCGAACTGAGGCAAAAATCACAAAGAAAAGTTGTAAAAGACAGAATGAATGGTCAAGCGAGTAAGGCCTTTTAAAAAGAATAGGAGAAAGTGAAAAAATAGGAAGAGAGGGAGAAAGAGGAAAAAACCCTCCCGCGATACACAATGCTCATAGCTGGGGTTAAGTGCTAAGATTTCATCCAGTGGGACTCGGGGTCCACATTTAAGCTTTCCATGGTGCAGGGGCCACCCCAGTCATCTGACATAATCACAATGATGATATACAGGGACATTAGAACAGGGAGCCGCTGACATGCCGAACAATAGCTCCTCACAGCAGGACTGGCCTTTCTGGGCATCCAGGTGCAATCCCAGGCCGGCAAATTCCTCCTCTCCCCCCCTTCGCCTCTTATTGTGTGGCCAGAGATGCTCTTTCAGGAGTGGGATGAAGGGGGGAGAAAGAAAGAGATCAGAGGTGGGAAGAGATGAAGAAGGTAATAAGGTAAAAAATTTAAGTTGTAAGGTAGAAGATTGTGAACCACTCCTCACTAACACGGGTTTCGGTGTAGAAAAAAAAAAAAAAAAGGTTCGGTTGTCGGAAACACATTAACTGATGCCAAAAAGCGAAGGGGAACAGAACAGAATAGGATCTTCTCCATCAGGTCAGTTGAGCTTTTGAAATGGAGAGAGAAAGAGAAGGAGACTCTGAGAAGGGAGTGGAAGATTCATCTGTCAACAAGAGTTTAGAGCTCTTGGGGGGAAAAAGCATAGCCCCTGGTCTGGACGCACAGACGCTGCCCTGTGTCTGCTCACTCAAACGTGTGTCCAGCAGGGCTGACCGGGCACAGAGCTGCCCCTATTACCCACAATCCCGCGCTCCCGACAGCCTGGGCCGGCCTCAGATTTGAAAGCTTCAGTGAGCAAATCCTTGACATTGCACACATTAGAGTTTAGCCCTCTCCATGTGTGGTCCAGTTGTTGAGTCTTTCTTTCTTTTTCTTTTTTTAAAGTAAAAACCCTTCTATTAATGGGTTAAGTAGTTACCTTGTCACCAGACACCTAAAATCCTGTTTCAAATGTGAACAATAAAAAATAAAAATAAAATAAAAAATGCTTTTCCAAAGTTAATTAGCTGCTCATGAAAAATACATGCATTTGTTGACACTTTTGCAGAAAAAAAAGATTACCTTGCTTCTTGTATGTTTTGTGGCAGTTTCAAAGTGAAATGTCTTGTAAGTGGCACTAAAAGCACATTCAATTCTCTCAAACTGATGATAAACTGATAGCTGCAGATTAGTGTATCGCGTATGAAAATGACGCACCACCTACGTTATACCATATCCTAAACTTAACCAATAGGGTTAACAAAAGCAAACTTCAGAGCAAAGCGTATTTGCTCAAGCAAAAAAAAAACAAAAAAACATTTTACTTTGTTTTGTTGAACCATGTGTCACTGGATTTCGATGGATAGGATACTAGCCTACATTAGAAATCCATACACATGGTACTGGATATGTAGGCCTAATCCAAACGTTAAAATGTATTAGTTTACAAATCATGCACTATGGTAATATGCCTAATATGTCCCTGTAATCGTAATTTGTGTGAATAGGAATACAAGTTGTTGGTGTTATGTGGTCTCTAGTGTTCATTTCAGCTGGAAACTGAAATTGTATATACAGGCACGTTTTTGGAGTTTTGCGTTGCAAAATGTAAGTAGATGTGTGTTTTTCCAAAGGTTTAGTTTTGAAAGGTGTTGTTGATTAAATTCTGCAGAGATTCACTCGCCCTGCCACCCTTTTGGACAAATCTATCCCCTCGGAAAGAAGACGTGAATAAATTGGATAGAAAAGCTGACAGGAATGTTGATTAATGGTTGTGGTGTCGTTCGCAGAGTGGAGTCTAAATAAAGGTCTGACAGGTTGGCATCATGGCCGGGGTCGGGCCAATCCACATGCCTCCATCTTGGAGAGAAATACATTTTAATTAAAGCAAAGCATAACTCGATCCTGGAAAAGTGGAGAAAAAAACGAGGCTATTTGCAGAAAGATTTATTCTTTGTTCACACTTCATTTTCTCCCTCACACTCTTTCACTTTTCCGTTTTGCTCTCTCCGTCCCTCCATCTCTCTCACACACTGACTGCCGACCATCTGCGTTTAACGCTTTGAGCGTATTTTCCATTTTTTAAACATCAACGACTCTGTTTTGGAGCGAAGGCTAGTGTACCTTTAAGGAAAACGTCACTGCACCGCCAACACTTGTCATATCTCCAGGCTGCATTTGTCACACAGAATAATCATAATAGCCAAGAGAGCATGTTCTTAAAGCCGTAGTTATTATGAGTAAAGCGCTGGAGAGTTCACTGGCTATGTGGTAGGTAGGACATGAGTTGTGGAGTTTTAAGCCATCCAGGGCCGTGTAGATACAACATTCCTCTACGGCTAGCCGAGCTCCCCTCTGAGCCGCGGGTGAACGCCTGCTTAAACTCAGCCTGTGACAGAATGCAAGACATACACGCAAATTCATTCATATTTTGCGTGCCTTCCTCTGCTCCATTTGTATATTGCTATTTCAGCATGATGGAAGAAAGAGTGTAAGACATAATGTGTAACATAAACCAAACCAAACTCTTAGTAAATAAAGATTCCGAAAGGTTGTTTTCGCAGTAATGCCATAGTAGATGAACCATTTTTGGTTCCCCAAAGAACCTTTTTAGTGAATGGTTTTTTTTCTTGGTGTGAAGAACATTTTAAACAATCTAAAGAATGTTTTTACACTATAAATAACCTTTTGTGCAATGGAAAGGTTCCATGGATAATAAAGATTCTTCATGGAACCATTGGTGCCCATAAACAACCTTTATTTTTTAAGAGTGTACATGCAATGTAATATATTCTGTTTCCCTGTATATGCTCCCTGTGATATAAGCCTTTGTCTTGTCTTGTCTTGTTTTTCACAGACAAGGCTTAAGCCTAGACCCAGACTAAAATGCATGTTTGAGCTGTTTTAACTGAAAACAACTTGCACTGTCACTGTATATTACAATATGCAAGTGCCATTGTTTTGTCTCAGGATGCATACTAGTAATGTTTTTTTTTTTCTAAGGCACATTTATAAAAGTTACTTAAAGGAATAGTTCTCTTAAAAATGAAAATTCTGTTATCATGTGCTCACCCTCAAGTTGTTTCAAACTTGTATGAATTTGATTCTTCTGCTGAAAACAAAGTATGATATTTTGAAGAGTGTCGGTGACCAAACAGTTGGACCCCATTGACTTCCATAGTATTTTTTTCTATTAGTATTTTTTTCCTACTATGGATCTCAATGGGGTCCATCAACTGTCTGGTTACCGACATTCTTCAAAATATCTTCCTTTGTGTTCAGTAGAAGAAAGAAATTCATACAAGTTTGAAACAACTTGATGGTGAGCACATGATAACAGAATTTTCATTTTTAAGTGAACTATTCCTTCAAATGCCTTATTTGAACTAAGGCATAATTCTGGCTTAATCTAAGCTCTATGTGTGAAACCGGGCCTATATTTGAAAATTTCACACCATGCATTGGCTTAAAATAAGATATCTTATTCGGAAATAAGATTCTGTCCTGGCACTTGTCATTTCTTTTTTATCTTTATGTTAATTTTTAATCTTGTAAGCTTATAAGTTATAAGACTCATTAATACTGTTCATAAAAAAATTCATCACTGAAATGAATTGGTTTCCATCTTTATTTTATTCTGAGGGAGGCGGATATGAACTGAACTTTAATCTTACATGTCTTTTGAGAAGTATGAAAAGAAATGGTGAGGTAAAACTTGCTCTTATGCAGAATTCATCCCCACACAATTTTCTTTATAAAACAGATTCTTCATAAGTTGCGTCTGGAGTTTGTTTTTGTGTGAGTAACCTTGTATCAATAGTGGCAGTGTGCTGATTCTGGATCAGTGTCGAATGTTCTTTGTGAGTAAGGATTGTTGAGGTAGGATGAAATTTGAAACAATGTAATACACGGCGTACAGTGGCCTAGGATGCTGGGGGTGTAGCCCACATGGGAATGACGGGAGAGGAGAAGGAATGCTGAACTGGTAGAGTTGGTGGTGGGACAAACTGAATCACTTTGTATGAGGAACACAGGAGGGCAGTCTTTAGACACTAATAGCAGTCCCAAATGAGGAACTACACAGTAAAGCACCTATTTCATTTTAAACACTTAAAAGTCACAATTAAAAATGCATAAATGCCACTGCATTAAATAAAATCTCACACAAATGCCTCTAGCTTTTCTGAGCCATTTTTGCAATGGCTTTTAATCAATTGTTGTGTCAGTGACTTTCAGTGTCCTAGGCGGGTAACCACAAGTGTAGTTCATCACATGAACCATGATCATGTTTGACAAACAGAAAGAGTCCAAATACTTTTTGTCTTCTTTTTGATCAGTGTATCTATTGCTTTATCAATTTGAAACCAAACAGCTGTCTTTTTGTGATGCTTTGTTTGCTTTCACTAAAATAAATATGACTTGGTTTGATATTTTGTTATCTAATGCAGTGATATTCAGACATGTTTACAGTATGTATGGTGCACAGTGTCCAAACACAACTTCAAAGAATTGCTTTAGATCGTAGCAAATCAAAGCAATACAATACAAAAGCTGATATAAGGCAAAAATGTCGAATGTTCCTGGAAACGGACTATGTTAATGTCTGTGATCTTTGCTGTTGCATTCTGAAGATGAATTTGTAATTTGAGATATTCAAGCTTCATCACACAGATTGGAATCAAAACTCCCACTCAGTATCCCAGTTCATTATGTATTGGGAAATGAATTATGATTGCTGAACTCTTTAGTGCATTTCATTTCTTTACAGTTATAGCAGGGACACTTTTCACATCATTGCTTTCAAAGAATATTCCGAAGACTGAAATTGTGCATTACAAATTTATTTTCTAATGTTCTTAAAGGGATAGTTCACCCAAAAAATGTAAATTCTGTCATCAATTACTCACACTCATGTTGTTCCAAACCCGTAAGACTTTCGTTCATCTTCGGAACACAAATGAAGATATTTTTAATGAAATCTGAGAGATTTCTGTCTTTCCATTGACATATAAGCAACTACCACTTTGACGCTTCAATAAGTTCATAAAGAGATTGCAAAACTAAACCATATGAGTTGAGCCAAATTTTCTGAAGAGACATGATCACTTTAAATGATGAACAGATTTAATTTATGCTTCTTTATTCAGATATAAACATTGATCAGCAAACATAAAGAGAAGCTCATCCCGAACCTGCCTGACGCGTGAGAACAAGCAGTGTGTGAGTTGATGAATGTTTATGTGTGAATAAAAGCCTAAATTCAGTCTGTTCATCATATAAAGCGATCGAATCTCTTCAGAAAATGTGGACTAAACTGCTCAATTCATATGGATTAATTTTACGATCTCTTTGTCATTTTTGAAGCGTCAAATCATGCATAGCTGTCAATGGAGGGACAGAAGTTAGATTTGGAACAACATGAGGGCGAGCAATTAATGATATACTTTTTCTATTTTTTCCCTTTAATAGGTGCATACATTTGAATGCATCATAGGGCGTTTTAACTGGATAAGGACATTTTATCCATTTACATTCTTGGTATGATCTTAAACTAAAACAAGAGTGGTCGTTTTGAGTTTTTCTTCAGGAAGAGGTTGCATTCTCCTCAAAGCAGTAGAAATCTATCTATTTCTGCTCTTTAGAGGAAATGAGCGCCAGAGAGTGAGGTGTTTGCATGTGTGTAGTTTGGCCGGAGCAGCAGCTGATTAATCTTGCTGTCACACGCACACTGCCTCAGATCGACTGCCTAATAAAACTCATAAACAGGTAAATAAGCAGCCCAGCTCAAGTCTTAATCCCAGCTGCGCAAAAGCAACGAGAGGCAGTCTTCAGCTTAAACGAGGGACAATAAGAGTGATTTACCACTGCGAGAGTGTGCGTTTGAGTCTGTGTGTGTTGGTGTCTTTGTGTGAGTGTGTTTGAGGGCATGTCTCACTGGTATTTGCATTGGTTTGGTATTCTTTGTGTTCGTTACATATTTGTCAACTGTCATGACGTTCCCTCACAAGCTCACGTGCATGGGTTTCTCTGTTGTGAAAGCTCTTTAACGACTGCAAACTGCTTTTTTTTTCTTTTATTCCCCAAACAAAATATGAGAAATGGAGAAAATGTGAGTTCTGCATACCTAAATAACCACAAGGCCTTCTTCAACAGTACACAATTTCACAATTTGTTTTACTTATACTACACCTTCACATGCTTGACCTAATAATGTTTTAGCTCCTGTCATGACTCTGGGGCCTCCATGTATGCAAAAGCATAAATGTGTTGATTTTTCTGGGACGTCTGGTGAGGAGATGGTCCTAATCAAAAGGAAACTATGCACAGTCACTCCAGGAAGGGCTGATGAGAAAGAGGAGGGGAACACTGAGAGGTCTTTCACTGAAACCTGCTCTCTTCCATTTATGAGCCACTCAGGCAGTCCCATCTGCAAGTCAAAGTCAACACTCAGCCTGAGCAATGAATTCATTAGGGGGACTTTGATTTTTGGTTAGTGTTTAAATTAATTAATGTTGCCATTCATACGTCAGACATTTAACCAACCCCCTCTGCCAAGCCTTGTTATGTTATAGATAGCCTATAATAAGTGTAGGCTATACATGTGTGTAGTTAAGTGTGTATCTATAAATAAAAATTAACAGGTTTGGAATGGTTTCAAGAACATTAATTACTGAGTTGTTTAATTAAATCCGCTGTGCACAAGAAGGCAGTAATTTTACCTCATGAAAAGTAAACTTGGTAACGCTTTATTTTACAGTGTCCTTGTTACATGTGTTACATGTACTTACCAGTAAATGATGCATACTTGCATGCAACCAACACTCAACCAAACCCTAATCCTACACTAACACTATAGTAAGTACGTTGTTAATTAATATTACTGAGTAGGCCTACCTGAATATATAATTACGCTGTAACAATGACACCTTAAAATGAAGGGTTACACTTTATTTTAAGGTGTCATTGTTACAGTGTAATTATAGATTTAAGCACTGAGTAATATTAAGCAACTACATTACTATAGGGTTAGGGTAGGATTAGGATTCGGTTGAGGGTTAGTTGCATGTAATTATGCATAATTTAGGCTACTGTTATTATGTACATATACCATGTAACAAGGACACTGTAAAAAATAAACTGTTACCCTTTATTCATTAATGCTCAAATTGTGTAGATTTGTCTCTTATCTTCTGCTAGAGTGGCACATCTGAGTTGATATCGCCGATTCATGGCAAAATGTGTTTAATCGATCAAGCTTTGCGAGTTGTGTGAGTGCGCTTAGATTTTCAAACATCATGTGTCCCGTCACGCACCATTGACAGACGCAGTTTATTCCCGAGACTTCTGCTGATGCCCTTCAGCCATTTACCCCGTGTGTACTATTGAGCAAAAACAGAATGTTATTGAACACACAGCTCTTAAATGTAATAAATGATTAATTAACCTTTTCATTTAGCCCTGGTCATCAGAATACCACAGTAAAGGCCCTGGGGGAATATTGAAAATTGTCACATGACACATTCGCGGTGGCTATCGAGATAGATTGCATGCAACAATATTTTAAGTGTGTCTTTAATTGATTTATGTTGATATAATGATTAAAAAAAATAAGGTAACACTTTATTTTAAGGTAACGTAGTTACACGTTACTGCATGTAATTATTATAGTAATAACAGTAAACGATCCATTATTACAAGTAACTGACCCTAAAACAAAACCCAACCCCAACCGTAACTCTCTAGTATGTAGTTAATTAATATTAGGCTACTCCGTTCTTATTTTACGTCACCTTAAAATAAAGTGTAACCAAAAATGATGATGCCTAAACAAAGACCCTAATATTATAAGAATAGCATAGCCACTAATTTAAAGAGTTTGTTTGGGATTCGCATCGATCTAATTTTACTGACATGTAAGAACTGCATGTGTTTTCATCTTAAACATGTTGAATTCGATTGTAACATCATAAAAAAAAAAATTGTAGCAGAATTATTAGAAAGTACAACGAATTCATAATTCGAAAAGGCTATGTTGAATACAGGCTGAAGAAAAACATTAAGTTAAAGTAGATTAACATTAATAAAGAAAAATAAGAATGAACAGATAGGATAGGTAGCCTATATTATTATTGATAGGTGTATTGTTATTAAATTAATGTATTAGTATTCAAACATTTATATTAATTTAAATGTATTTAATAATAATAATAATAAAAATATTTTTTATAAATATGTTTATTTGTTTATTATTGTTGTTGTAAAAATCACATATAAATGCAATTTGTGTCAGTACAATGTCTGCACACCTGCACTGACCCAAGCGTATCAAGAGACCAGAAATCAGATCATTTGATCATCTTGCTGTTTGCCGATATATGAGCACATATTTGGGATGTAAAGAGACTGTGGTGTTCCCGCAGACAGAGTGATTGATCACATCATATTAGGGGTCGTTTCTGCACGGGGTAATTTTCTTTTGCTTGCCTCGGGCGATCCTCACATGTGCGTTTCCATGAAGTCTCCAGACTCCGTCTCTTTTCATCTGCAGGGATGACAACAATAACAACGACAACATCGAAATTTACCTTTCCGAGACGGGATTTTGACAGGAAAAGCACTTAACGCAATTTCCTCCAGCGCAATTAATCACAAGCGGTTATGAAGATGCGTGATGAAAGCGGGCGAATCATTGCAGCATAATTAATGTAACATGCCATATGCCGCTTATTCAAGACTTGTGGTTATATGTATCATATGCATGGGGCTGTGCTCTATTTTACAGATGTTACACTGTTGTTGAATTAAAGCACTGTTATTATGCAAACAAAATCATTGTAGCCTATTATTTAATTTGACTCTATAAAACACCTCTGCAGTGACAGACTACAGGCATGAAAATGCTTATTCTGACATTTCTATAAGCGCTTATCAATTTTACAAACATTTCAGTTTTGAAAACATGGCTAAAAATCTTTTTTAACTCTCAATAAATTATTGCATTAGTTTATGTATTTGTATGAGATGTGTTGCCTACATTATTGTATGTGCAGAAAATGTGTTTGTAGGTCATATGTGGATTATTTTGTGATATATGTTGTGTTTGACGATGTTTGTGTAGGTTAAATCAAATGTCTTTGGTAATGCTGTACTGTAATGTGTTTGTAGGTTATGTTGTATTTGTTGGGATATTGAGATGATCTATTTGAAGGTTATGTATGGATCAGGTTATATTGCATGTTTAGATCCTGTTTGTAGGTTGTGTGTGCATTAACCGTGGCGCCCGTATAGTCCTTCGCTTTGAACGAGGACGGACAACGGAGGAAAAAAGTCTGTCTAGGATTAGTGGTCAGATTTCCTATTTCCCATACACTCCCAAGGTCTTGAACCCAATTAATGGCTAATAATTACCCAGGGAACTTAACTGTAGGTAGTTGCTCTCGCGGTTTCATTAGCTGTGAAGCGCCTTACGTTATAAGGGCACAGGCGTGTCACCAATCCAAATGCGCGCGATGGAATATATATATATATATATATATATATATATATATATATATATATATATATATATATATATATATATATATATATATATATATGAATATATGAATATATATATATGTATATGAATATATATATATATTATAGCCTATATATTTAAATCACTTGCAATCTGTAAAACAGCTTTTGTAAGTGTTCGACATGCGCATGCTTGTTTTCACTGTTTACGCTGCCTCACCTCTCCATTCTCAAAGTGTTTACGGCAACCACCACTATTGCCTTCTTTGATCATGTTTTGTTACTACAGCCATTGAGTACCTTTGCCAATTTTCTGATTTCCCTCTTTCCCACACACACACACACACACACACACACACACACACACACACACACACACACACACACACACACACACACACACACACACACACACACACACACACACACACACACACACACACACACACACACACACACACACACACACACACACACACACACACACACACACACACACACACACACACGTACAATGGAGAGAGTGAGGGAACTTGCCTGAAGCCCCGTCATCATGAAGTTGTGTTTACTTTGCCATTACATCCACTGTATTAGCATGTAAAGATCAGAGCGCAGGCGTAGTTGTCGCAACAAGTGGGTTTTTCCCCCCGTGTGTTCCGACTGTGGCCACTGCTGGCTGGATATCATTTCACATATTGAGTGTGGTGAGATCCTATCAGTGCGTAACACATAAGCCGAGCCCTTTCCTACCATGAATAAAGATTTGGTTTCATTTGCTTTCGACGAACGTATAGCAATAACAACAGAGACTTATCTCATCCATCTAATTCTAATCAGTTTTATTTAAAACGGTTAAACATTATTTATTATTATTATTTGTATTAGTCTAATAGTATTGATTTTTTTAATCTGTTTTTACTTGTTATTTCCACTATTGTTTTTTTGTATCATTAGCTGGCTATTAATAGTAGTTATAATTTTTGTTCAAATAAATGTATGGTAAAATTAAACGATGTGTGCCGATTAATGACGGTATAAATTGTTGCAGTCTGTTGTACCCAAAAGTATATAGCCTACACTTTTTTTTTTTTTTTTTTTTTTTTGCTGACTTAATTTTTTTTTTTAAAGTACAATTAACTTGGATCGAAGTCATTTCACCTTAAATTAAATTAAGCTGACTTAAAAAATGAGTTGCATTTTTTTTTCTTTTTGATGAGTTAAAGCTATGTAGAAACATATGTTGTCATAACTTATTGATCATATTTTTTTTACAGTGTCACCTCATAAATAAAATGAACAATAAAAATAAATAAAAATATCTTCCTAATTTGTTAAAATGCCTTTTTGTAAGTTTAACCCAAAATATTGTATTAAAACACTTTACATTTTGAAGTCTTATTAGAATTAATTAGACTGAACACAATGACAGCGAGACAATGGTGCCTGTATACATTTTATTTGACTTAGTGAAGTTAATAAAAATACACGTACAACTATATATATATATATATATATATATATATATATATATATATATATATATATATATATATATATATATATATAGTTGACAAACCTCTTGAATGCTGTCCTTAACTAATTAAGATGACACAAACTCTGTGACTGGCATCAGTTCTCAGTGTGGATGTTCCTGAGGCCTGGTTTGCAGAACACCTCTCTTCCGGGGTCTGGGCCAGCATCCCTCCCTTCCTGTGCTAAACCACAGGAAAATGGCAACAATCTGGAAAGAAAATAGTCCAAATGCGTGGTTACAGCCATCACGTTTCCAGGAGCTTGTAAAAAGGCAGACGTTTAAATGACGCAGAAAACTATTCCCCAATGAGCTAGTGATGAGGAGCAACACTTTTCTTTACAAGTGTAATTATAGTTAAATGCCTTTACAAAGGTGTTGCTCCGTATATGAAAAAAGGTCCAGCCCAATGTGTGAGAGAGATTTTCATTTGAATTATTGTGTAAGGAATGGACAAACAGCAAGCTTTTACCAAAGAAAAAAGAGCACAATTTTTATATATAGATCTGTGTATCAATTCATCTTTGTTCGCTCTAAAATCAAACAACAGTTACATTTTATGAGCTAAATTATATAAAGATTAATAATTCATCTTTATATCATAATTCATAATTCAACACAATAATGTCGCTTTTTTAATAGCCAGCACCTGTACATCTCGTGATCAAATATAATTGATGTGTAATTAAGAAAAAAAAAAAGCTTTGTTTAAAGAAATAAACTCCGAATTTTTGTATCTCACATATCCAGTTGAATGGCAATACATGTTTCGTATCGTATCACATGTCTTGACAAGAGAAGGTTTTACCGATAAAACATTTAATATGGAGTCAATCAATAAACCAATAAATGTCATTCGTCAGTGGGGGCTTAGTAACAAGATCTCTTCTTCCTTCAGAACAGGTAACGGCAGGTTTAATATATGTAAAAGTGTTTAAAGCATTTTGCCTTGTTAGTCCATCTAAACCTCTTCAACACGCCAAAAGCAGATGAGCCAAATAAGGTGCACAATTATTATTTCATTAATGAATGAAATAGGCTCTGGAGTTTGTTTGCACAAAATCAAAAGCCAATCCACCGATAATTACGCATACATAAACGTTACGCGCCTCATTCGGCCTAAAACATTTATTTGAGAAAAAGCATTGTTTTAGACATGTTTCACAATATGCTTATTGTGAACAATCATATTTATTGGTTTTAATACGGAAGCAGCTCGGACCTCTATATCCTCTTTATCCAATATCTTCATAAAAGCATAAAAGAGTAACCTATATAAAGCATGTAGTTTGGGAATGACATCAACGGAAAAAGACTGACAGCGACTCTCAAAGTTAGTGGACATGCATGACTGTTAATGGCTGCTTTAAATGTCTTTAAGACACCTGCGCGAGCTCTCAGCTCCCACGGGATCTCGTGACAAAACGACACCCGTTTTACTGCAGAATGCTCTTCTAACTACAAAGAGAATTAATAAATAAAAGCTGTCAGGTTACTATCCTTCATCTTAAGATTGTACTATGATTTCCAAAACAATTGAGAAATAATAATAATAATAATAATAATAATATAGAATTACATTAGACTGTGGCAAAAACCGGCAGCCTGGATTATATAATTTTTTATAATGCAAAACGCACAATAATGCAAATATTTAGGCTATTGAGTTTTCAATCCGGATCATTTCCGACACTACCTTTCCGCATCATACTGACTCCTATCCTTTGATGTGTCTATAGCAGGATCTATATTAAGTGCATATTGCAGGAAATGTTGAGCCTGCTATGAGGCTTGATTCTGACAGCACGCCTGTCTTACAATGATCATTAAAATGCAATGATTGTGCACATGCAGTTTAGATGTATGTCTATACGTAAAACAAATAATTCAACAGAATCATACTTACATGAGTGAATCGGTTGCCTTGTCGTTCCCCGCTTGCTTTTTACCTGCACATAAACTGCCACGAATTTGTACATACCAAATATTGATGTACAAAACCTAATCGAGACCTAAAACCCAAACAAGACCCAGAATGCATTGTTTCAAGAGAGAGTTTATATGAATATACCATCTCAGTGCGGATCCCACGCATGCACTCATACATACAGTATTTCTACTCTTTTAACATTACACACATACACACACACACACACACACACACACTCTCTCTCTCTCGCTCTCTCTCTCTCTCTCTCACACACACACACACACACACACACATGCACGCACGCACGCACGCGGGAGCTTCTGGCCGTCTGGAGTCTAGCGCGCGGAGACTCGGGTGGCTCTCAATAGCAACATTGAAACTGAACACACCTTTTACCTATTTATAGAACGCACCTAAATTAATAATGTTAATAGTTTTTTTATTTATTTAAATATGAGGCACTCACCAATGTTCTTACATCCACATCAGGTACAGACACTTTCACAATAAATTACTATTACAAAATGAGTAATATGCCCAGAGAACGTCCATATAATTTAATTTTCTGAACAACATGAATACTACTACTATACATAAATAATTTTTTTTATGAAGGAATATGCTTCATATAATTACACATTTTGCAACAATATTTCCATGCTTTAAAATCGTCGGGTGCATGAAATGTTCGTGATCACCTTGCGTATGAGGGCTGCGACCTTGACCCCATCCAGGATTCAATGTCCAGTGTCGTACCGAATTCCGCAGGTCCCTGAAAAATAGCACTTATTCCTCCTCAGGAGCTCAAGAAGGGGAGGTGGGGGGCGATCCGAGATGTTGCGGAGCGAGTGGAGGAGGAGGGAAAGAGATAAGTGATCTAAAGGAGACACGATAGGACAAAAAGTGATGATGATGAATACATTGGAAAGTTTTTGGCCCTGACGAGGGTGTCAGATTGAATGGCCTGTGCGCATGTGCGAAGGTGTCCAAACTGACAATGCTCGTGAGATGAAGATAGCGCTGCTGCTGCTTCTGAGCTCAAGGAGGACGCGAGGAATCTACAAGCCGACAAGATGAGATCCAAGGCGAGGGCGAGAAAACTGGCCAAAAGTAGGTCCTTCTTGCGCTTCTTTCGCTCCTGAGCGGCCGCGCGGTACTTTGAACCCTTGCGCACATCACCAAAGTGTCATTTTCATTGATCAGTTCCTGCTGAGAGCGTGTCTTTGTCCGGTGCGTTTGTTTTTCAGCTCTCAATTGCATTGAAATCGCTCAAACTCTCCGTGATCCGCGCGTAACCAGATGCTGCCGTAGCGTGCTTGTTCAGAAGTTTCGTTTGTGATGGTGCTTTGGCTGAAATGGTCAGGAGAGCGTTTCCATGCCGTGCTGTTTCCCTCTCGTGTTTTAGCGAAGTCGAGAAACCGTAGAGAATTGTTACACGAAAGTTAGCGGAGAGTTGTCGAAAGGGATAGTAACTTTTTTTTATTGAGTGGTTCCAGGTCTTGTGAAATCATATTCCTGCTTGTTGAAATAGTGGGCGCTGTAGCACTGCTCATGGACCCCAGGACGCACAGACTGAGTGTGGAGATCTCCAGGGTTTTTCTGCCTGCACGCTGGATGCCATGGAAGAAGGAATATGAAACAAAAACGGACGATTCTTCCGATAATCTAAAATTAGGAGGTTGCTTTAGGAATCCTTGTCCTCTGGGGTCTGTTGCGGCTCGGCAATGGCAAATCAATAATGCATATAGGCTATGGCGTATTGAAGAAAATAGAGTCGGCTCTTTTCTGGACTCGGGGAAAAGTGTGTAAATCTCCTCTGGACTCGGCACGATGTCTTTGCTTATTGTTTGTTTGGCTTTCTTTTGTATTCCGACTTGTTTGTAATAGGTAGGATTTTACAGTCAAACTGTGTTCTTACATTGAGTGCCCGTAAAACTTTTGCATGCGACTATAGCATTCAGTGCACAGTTTATTAGAAAAAGGCTTCATTACAACATTAAATGGCAACAGGATTTAAGGATTTAAAAAGTTTATTAATGAAGTATAATGTTACGAAGTTATGTTTTTAATATGTTTCCAGAGGAAAATGATAAATAAAAACCAATTTATTTTTAACTGAAGATAGCCTGAACTATAGTCGTATGAAACATATGCAACATTGAGCAGTTTTGTAAAACTCACCTTAAATGTTTCAACGACGTTTATGAAAATATGAAGACATTTTAGTATCTAAACATGTGTAGTAAAGCCCGCGTGGGCCTGATGACCTGTTGATTCATAATGCCGGGAGAACAGCTTACTACTCAGTTTGTTTTGGGACAGAAATGTGGGCCTCGGTATTTTCTCATGCACACTTCCAGACTTCTGTAGCGCACGAGACTTGTTTTGCGATGACTCACGAGAATCGCTATTAACGTGCTATCGTGTTTTGTTGTTGGCCATTCAAAATTAATTGGGTTTTGTGTTTGGAGGTCAGTATAGTGACACGACAACTCTCCTGAGTGTTCAATATAGCCTATCAGACCTTCTTTTATTTACATTTCAAGGTATTTATCGTGCATTTCTCTGAGATATTATAGTTTCGTTTTTGTGATTGAGGGCCTGATCTCAATTTCTAAAGCAAGCGCTTATTAAAGATTACTGATATGGCGTAGGCTATTCTGTGCTTTCCTTATTTCATTTCGTTTCTTTGAATATCTCATCAGTGTTCTGCTCTTCCAGATTTATATTCGACAGATTTACTTTATGACTGCATTCAATCTGTGTGCGATATCACTGAGTTATGATGTTTATTAGAGTCTACGGGCTCCCGCGTTCACATTAAGCTCAGTTGCTCACGAATGCATAAAGATATAATAGGCCTACATTTTCAAATTTATCTGCATTCATTTAAATTGAAATGACAAAGAGACAGAGGATAAAACAATGTGTATTATTATTATTATAGCATAATGCATTATTCTTTAAATGTAGCCTACATTGTTTTTCCCCATATATTCTTTTTTAAACATATGTCCAAAATATTTTTAAAACACAAATAATGTAATATTAATACATTGCAAAATTATTATTATTATTGTAGGCCTAACTCAAGAGTTTGCCGTCTCGTCAGTATCAAAAGAAATAGCAGGTATTGCCGAGAAGCTTCTTAAAGACTATACGTTTTTAAAAGACACCGACGGTCATTGCTTTTAATTATTTCTCATACCTCAGTACAATCAAATGTCATAGCCATAATTATGTTTAATTAAACGATATTATAACAGGTTAACGTGTGATCCGAGTAAGGCACAACCCCCCATCTGGCGACTGGATCATCTGCTATTAGTGAACGAATCAAGTGGCCATAAACGCAGGTATTACAAGAGCTTGATTCATAATATTAGGCCATTCATTCATTTTCGACGAGCGTTTAATGCTTTATAATTTAACATTAATAATCTGTGGTTTTATTTACAACCACTTAGTACAAGCTCTGCCTTTGCTATATTATTGTACGATATTTAAGTTAAGTTTCACAGAGAAATTAGTTTGTTCTGGCGCCCAGGCATATTCGCCCGATACAGTCTCTCTCTCTCTCTCTCTCTCTCTCTCTCTCTCTCTCTCTCTCTCTCTCTCTGTAATTTATTTGAACCATTAGTAACCGTTTTGCAATGGTAAAATCAAATTTAAATTTAAATTGAATTGTAATGTTAGGGGGAAAAATATTGTGTAATATATTTATAATAATATTGGAAACAAATATGAATTATTTTTAAACCATCTACAGTTGGAGTTATATGTCTAATCAATAATGAACTCAAGCGAGGCCTTGCTCTGTCACGAAAAACAATGTTGAAAGTGTAGTTTTCTGGGTTCGAGCGACATATGCATTCATTCATTCATTCATTCATTAATAATTTCAGTCGGATCCGACTCTTGGTGATTCTATAGGCCATCTCCCGCCATGCACGAGACGAGACTGTCCATGAATTTTACTGTCGTTGATTTTTCCGGGGCCATGTATATTTATAGGCTATGCATACAGGCTAGTTGACGTCACTGAAGAAAAAAAAGGTCGGAACACTCATAATTGGTAATTAAAATATGCCACACAGAGATATTGTAAAAATATGCATATTTTTTTACGATACAATATTTATTTATTTATTTAGCACATTGCAAACATATTTAATTTTGTAATATATTTGTAATATTATTTATTATTTATACTTTGTTTTAATATTATAACATAGCAGAGGGCAACATTTTGTCAAACTTTTTTTTTTCTCTCTTTAACTGAAATGTGGGCTTTTTTTGTTGCTGTTTACATTATGATGTTGTCCTTGAAGAGAAAATGTTGCACATAGAAATAAAATAGCAATGGATAACAAATCAAAAAGTTCTTGTGCAGCATATGTTGTTTTGACAAGACATAATAAAATCAAGCCATAACACTGTAAAGCAACAATAGAAGCTGTGTGTGATGTCTTGCTAGAAGACACAGCCTGTCAGCACTCAAAACTGGGCTTTTACTGGCAAAATGGCTGGCATTTCGCTTCAAGCTAGTTTGACTGTGTATATGTGCACAATACGCTTTCACACATGAGAGCTGGAGTACAGATTAATGGTGCATGAGCCATTAGAGATGTATTACTCCTCGCGTGCAAGTGTGTGTTTGATAAGAAGCTCTTGTTAAAAGCCATATGAAAGTGCCAGTTAGACTGGAAGAATTGTGAGAAAAATCATTAAATGTGTGCGTGTACAATGCATAAGTGTGTGAGTTCATAAAACACACACACACACACACACACACACACACACACACACACACACACACACACACACACACACACACACACACACACACACACACACACACACACACACACACACAGGTGAGTAACCGTAATGAAACCAGTTTGTTTTGTATTTGATAATGTTACAATCATCTTGCGCATAGAATACATGCATACACATATCTGTCCTCAATGGGAGCCTGTAGGGCAGCTTTTGACCAGACGGCCTGCTTAGTTAACCCCAATCTTGAGTGAGAGGAAAGGTTGATGGGTGGCTTATGGAACACAGGCAGAGCTGGCCCTGTTTCCCGTCGAGAGCGCATGCCCACCTGAGCTCAGCTCACCGCTTGAATCGCCCTGTGCTTCCCAAAGGTGAGGCAGCTCCATCTCAACCTTGCTCACATTTGTCACACGTCATTCATTCTACTTCGTTTTTTTCTTTTTACTGTACTGCGCTGTTATTGTTCGCTTGTGGCACCTCTTTATGACATCACAGTGACACGCTGGTGGGAGGGCCTTTCACGCGTGTGTCTAAACACTGTTTCAGCTGTCCTCTGCCGCACTGGAACCGCACACCCTTTTTTTTTCTTTTTCCTTTTTCGTTCACCCAATTGTAGGAAAAGTCTAAGCCTATCACTTGACTGTGTTTTGGCAGTCATGCGCATACCTTAAGGATGACTTTAGTGTCTTGCTGTGTTTCCTCCCAGCATAACGCATTTTATTTTGTTTCTCAAGCCTTGTTTTTTAAGAAAAAAAATAGGATTTTTAAGAACAGGCCCTCATGCTGTGGAGCAGAGAAGGGTGCAGCGGGCAGAAGGGGAAAGACAGCCATTACAGAACTGTTAAAGCCATGTCTGGGAGAGAGACGTGCTTATCATGTTACAGCCCAGGCTGTCTGCAACTCCTTGGCCGTAGAAGTGTGTTTTTTTAAGGTGTTTGGGTGAATTGTAGCTCATTATTCTTTCTTGCTATGCATGTTGTCTTGTATTTGCCATTGAACTCTAAAATAATCATTTATTTTGGATAATTAAATTGCTGAATTTTTTCATAGATTTTTTTGTAATCATATCTTTTAGTCTGTTTGGAATTATTCAATATTTTTATTAGGGGTGTAACAATATATCGTGTCACAATAAATCGCAATACAAAAATGCAACAATATGTATCGTGGATAGTTCACCCAAAATAAAAATTACTGTGTGAGAAAAAGTGTTTTAGTGTCAGTGCTACATTAAACTACTATATATGTTAAATATAATGTTAACTAATACTTACATACAATGGGGGAATATTTGTGGGTCCTGATAATGCCAAATGTCTGATGTTACCAGTAAAAAGTGGCCAACATTATTTTAAATATATCTAGTCAGTGAAAGAGTGCAAGCATATTAGTCTAAAATAATTCTGTATTTTCAGCTTCAGAATCATGCATATTTTTATTCTGGTGTGACTACTGTCCTGTGCATTGGGATATCAGCAATCAAATTTAGCATTTTAATCAGTGGTACATATTTTGTTAACCTTTTATCATATGGGAGTTGCAATAATATCGTATCGTGAGTTCAGTATTGTGATATGTATCGAATCGTGACATGAGGGTATCTTTACATCCCTCATTTTTATTAGATAATTATTATATTTATTTTAGTTTAGCAATGTTTGCTTGAATTTAATACAGTAAATATACACTAAAAATGCTGGGTTACTTGGCAACCCATTGCTTTGTTTTTTGACAGTGCTGGTCAAACAACCTCATATTAAAGGTTATTCATTTTAATGCAATCTGTTATATATATATTTATGACAGGGACAGTTTATATGTAATATATTTTTTTTTTCAATGGCAAGCCAGTCTTTGACCATCACAATGTACTCAATTTGTTTTAAAGGTTTTAGGAAATGCAAGAGCAGCCTCAGGGAACTGGCATCTGTGGGAAGAAAACAGTTTTTGAATATGCAATAAATATACATAATAATGAAGGCGTTTTCAGAATATCTCTTTCTGAAGTAAGCGTTAAGTAAACGCTGATCTGGGATCAGCAACCACTGCACTTGTATAATGCAAACAAACACTGGTCTCAGCTCTACAGCAGGAAGGCACTTAAGGCACCCTAGTACACAATTAAGCGTCTTCTACTACATCGTGCAACCTCCGAACGCTCCGTGGCTGGAGTTGGTCGATACTGTACAAGCTTTGTACGCCCACCGGGAAGGACTGTGAGAAATAATTAACCCTGCATCATGTGTTCAGGGTTGCTAATTTTAGGCCGTAAAACGTCTTGGTGTCGTAACTCCTGCCCAGAAAGTGCCAGGAAAGTTTCCATCCAACATTGAGGCACACAGTTGTGCTGCATTTTAATGGGGAGCCAAATTAATATTGTTGCGGATGTCAACACTCCACAAGCTGCACAAAAGCTGGGCTCGAAGTCGAAGAATTTCTCACAACTATGTTTTTTATGTGAAAACAACAAGAGGTTATAATATTTTAGGAGTCCATTTACATGTACTGAAATGAAACATACTCAGGAAACATAACAGGAACAGGAACAGGAAAATTATGCATTTCGTCTGTTGTTCAGCTGAAGTCATTTCAATGTTGATTCAGTTCCGTTGCAAAGATCATCAATTATTCAATTAGTTCATTTCATCTATAAAGCAGTTCTTCAAAAAAAATGGTGTCATCATCCAGCTCTGGGGTGTGTTTCCCGTACAATGACATAACCCGCTGCTTCACTACCATTGTACGATGCATCGTAAAGAAATCAACTAGCTAGTCACGACTGTTTCCCCAAACCGTATTGTCGCAAATTGGTCGTTCAGCCACGTTGGTTAATGATGTCACGCACGTCGTGGAGTAATAACTACTTTTGATAAATCTGTTTGAGATCGAATTAATGCTAGATGTTTTGCCATAAATTACAGACATGTCGAGAATTCAAATTTTTCTTAGTTATTTTGCTTTATTTCCAGATTCAATCATAGGCTCGCACATGCGCACTCTTCAAAAACAATGCTTTAAATCTCTTGACAAACTAAAAGACGTAAATGACATTTGTATGTATTATAAATAAAAGATATAGATTGTACTGAATGTTAGCTTGCCTATTTTGCTCAAAATAAGGATTTATTGAGTCCACATGTCATGCAAACAAGAAACTCTGCTTCTAACCACAGGTCGAGAGCTGTCGTTCCAACCACTCAACTTTGCGATGCTGTTTGCGAATGTTTGTTAGAACGATGGTTTCGGGAAACACCAACTTATAACTGATAACGACGGAACTTGCGACCATAGCTTTTGGGAAGCACACCCCAGTTCAGTTCTCATACAACAGCGTCAGTACAGATTGATAATATTGTTGAATTTTAAGTGTTCCCAACAACAGTGGCAAAGTGAACACATTTCCTATTGGAAGCAGGCTAGGCTGGTGGTTTTGGCAACTTTCAGGATGTTTAGAGCGGCAGTTCCCCCCTGCGGTGCGTACACATGCACACACACGTATTCCGTAATTCCCCGCTGAAGTTCCCATGCGCCCGCACAGCTACCGTGGGCTGTTTGTCCAGACCTTGATGTTGCATCCTTTGGCGATAAGAGAGTGGATGTCATTCCCCAGTGGACCACTCGAGCTGAGCATTACCGCTCGCCGCTCACTTTCAACTTTACTAGAGAGCACATTTTCAAAGGGCCCGGCCTCCACATTTATCTTTTGAACTCATCTTCTGTCCTCCATCTTTTGTCATTACGGGGGAAGATGGGCAACTCTGTCTCATCAAGATGGTATGATGTGCCGTAATGGCGGTGGTAGAGTCGTTTTGTACTTTAGAGATAGAGTGCTTAGATTTGCTTTGATAAAGATATCTTTCATGTTCCCAAAGACCTCTGTCAGCCCATCATCATTTTTCATAATTGGACAGTGCGGTAATTGAGCCATCATTATCCAGTGACTTTCTCAGGGTGAGGCAGCCTATATTTGCTTTATGCTTAACTTTTCTTTGTACGCATGAGCGGGGGTGGGATCGTGCGCTGTGTACCAGATGAATGCTCTTGCTTACTGCCCCTTCAACTATTTTTGTCCATGAAAATTGGCTTAATTACGTGAATGGTTGTTTCTCTTTTCTCTGCGTCGCAACACAATTAGTCCATCTCCCTGGCTGCAATTTGTTTTCATAAAAAACGAGAGTGTTGGCACGCTGATTATGAAGCTCTTGCTCTCGAGGGAGAGGCAACACTATTGGTGTGTTAAATTTCATTAACTACAGTGCGGCTTACTGGAAAAATATATAAAACCTCAAGCTGCCGCCATTTTCTTTAACCACTTTAAGGCCGACATCCTAAACAAATCATTACTGGCACACACCAAACCCTGGCCACTTGCACTTTCAGCTTTAAAAAAAAAAATGTGTATACAGGTGAACATTTAAACTTCATGTAAGCTTCAGGCTAAAATAAAAATATCCTAAAATAAATATTCTTTCAATAAATTGTCTGTTTTAAAAACCTTTACACAGGACAGTATTTTGGAAAATGTGTATGTTTATGAAATCTCCTCTATAAAAAAAAAAATTGCTGCCTTAAATTTTTAAGTTCAATGAACTTGGATGTTTAAGTAAACTTAAATTATATAAAACTGACATAAAAAATAAGTTGAATCTTGTATAATTTATAAAAAAAAGTAAAAAATTGCTTAACTTATTTTGATGAGTTAAAGCAATGTAAAAAAATATAGTCATAACATCGATCATATAATTTTTTTTTACAGTGTATGTATTTAAGTATTCAGATATGCAAAATGTGGTTTATTTGTGATGCATTTTATATATTTTTTTAGAGGGTATTTGCATAATGTGGTCTTTACTGTCACCTCTCAGTTGGCTACTAGATCTAAAGCGTGTGGCATATGGGTGCTTTCTCTTCGGTCAAAAGAAGAAGAAGAAAAGAAAAAAACACGAAAGCCCTCATCAGATTGTTAGTGAAATGCTGAGAAGGGGTTTTTAGGGAGTCAGCAAAACATTTCAAGATGGGCTATTAACTTCAATCTCGAACTGCGATTTGCCTGTCCGTGAAAGCGCAGGCTCTCTCCAGTGAGGCTCCGGTTCCAGCGTAATGATGAGGCTGTGTGTGAAAATATTGAATTGCAAAAACATCCAGTGTGTGAGCTTGTGTGAATGTGCCTTTCAGCGCAGCGCCGGCGCTAAACTCGCGGTGTCTGAGTGATGGACAACAAATGGCATTTTGTGCTGGGCAGACGCCCCATCTCTGGCAGTCAAGCTGAGGGGCCGTTATCAGCCGTGCATCTGACCCCTGGATATTTCACCGCCTCTGTCAGCCATCTGACACTGGAGTCTGACGTGTCCTAACCAATGAAATGGAAACCTGAATATGGCTTTTTGTCAGTCAGAGGCAAGCATGACTTCAGTACATCAAACGTTTAAAAGTTATGCTGTTTCTGAAAGATTTTTCTCAGAGCTTTGAGCATTGAACTGTTAGTTGAGGAAACTACTTTATGAAGCGACATGCTACTCATAATTAAAAATCGTTTACCAATTTGACAACAATGAACATTAAAAACCACAAATAAAACTAGAAAACTGCTGAGCTACTGTTAGGCTACTGGAAACTGTTTGTAAAAATGCTATTGTAGTTAGTTTACTGCCCAAAACTGTGCTACAAATAAAAATGCCTAAGTTTTAATAGTTGCAACAAATGTAGTATCAACAACATATCACAATTAGTTGTGGTTTTAAATTTTTTTTAAATAAATTTTTTTTTTTTTTTAACTAACTAGGTTCTAACCCTGAACATATTCCTAAACCTAACCTTAACCCATGTAGTTATCTTATATTACCAATACTATCGGTAACTACACTGTAATTACATTGTAATTACACATTCTGTAAAATAAAGGGTTACACTTGTCACTGTTACAGTGTAATAATGTATTTAAGTACTGAGTAATATTAAGCAACTACATGTACTTAGGGTTAGGGTACTTACTATAGGGTTAGGGTAGGATCAGGATTTGGTTGAGGGTTAGTTGCATGTAATTATGCATAATTTACTGTTATTACTATGGTAAGTACATGTAACATATGTAACAAGGACACTGTAAAATAAAGTGTTACCAAATAAAGCGTAACCACTTTAATGATAAATATAACTAATACTTATTATAGTTACAGTTCCTTGGTGTGAACGGTCCTTTTAAAATGACCCATGTTACATAAAATATTTAACCCCAAAATGTAATATAATAAAGAACAGTTAAAGCAATACTAATGCATATTAATATCTTTTCAACAAACCCAGGTCGTTACAGTTTTTAACCTACATGTGTTAATGAGCAGTTTTTATAGTGTATATATTAGGCAGTGTCGAAGTTTCTAGTCTCCAGCGGGTGCATGCCTCTAGTTTAGGTCCGTTTAGAGATTTGTTGCTGGTTTTGGGCCCTGTGCAATAATGATAATGAGAGAAGCTGTTGAATTCTGGGAGGGTCTACAAGTTGGCCGCATGTCAGGCCCCCCTCGCCCCCACACCCTCTCGGCTACTTCCCCCGGCCCTTTTCTCTCTGTGAAGCGCATGTTGGCACCGGTGCCCCTTTTCCGACTGCTGTCCACTTCTTCTGCTCCTACCCCCTTCTCTCTCTTGTGTTTTTCTTCGTCTTTATTTCACTCGCTCTTCCTCTGCTCTGGAAGCTCCAGCGCAGGCCTTTGAAAGGATGCGGCGCTTTGTCTCTGCGATAAAAGATGCCATAGTTTCCCTTTTCCTCTCCTTTCTCCCCGTCCCTCAGCGGCTCTTGTAAAAGTGCAAATTGTCCCCTCCGAGGGGTTGTCCTCCTGGCTTCAGAAGGCCCCGATTCCAGCCTGTTAATTACGCTGAAGATTCCATCTCTGCAAAAAAAGAGCCGAGATTCCCACAACCACCTGGCCTTCTTTTCTTGTCGGCTTTGATGGCAGGCACCCCACCCCTCCTCCTCCTCCTCCTCCTCCTCCCCGTACCACACTTTTCTCTCTCTCACTCATTAATAGAGGTTTTGAATTGCTTTCTGACCCTGACAAACTGCTCTTGCTGAAAAGGAGATGAGAGCAAGAACAGGAATGAGCACTGGTGGGGGCAACGGTGTTGATGGGATTGAAGAGAGTTGGTGCAAGTATGTATCAAGTCCGCTGCTGGAGACTGTAAATGTAGGGGTTGCGTAGACTAGTCAGTTAGCACTAGTCAGTTGATGCATTGGATCTGTTTTGATTAGTTATAAATCTATGTATTCTTGTAGCTCAAACAGTACAGCATGGGTTAAATTCCCAAGGAATTCTTGGGAGCTGATAAAATATGTACCTTGAATACAATCTAAGACACCAAACGTGCAAAAATGTAAATGTCACATGACTTCAATCGTGCCTGTTCTATAGATGGCGACAGCAGGAGGAACATTTAATCAACAATTAAAAAATTGCAGACGGAGACAAGAACACTTTTTGTGTAAACGGACCCAAAATCGACATCGAACACACTGACTAATTTATTGCTGAATGGATTGTTTATGTTCAGTAATGCAGTATTTGGAAAACAATATATTGACTTTTTAAAGAGTCTTTTTGTCTATTCATTGATTTACTAGTCTGCCACAATAATTTCATATCTTAAAATAATGTAATTTGGGTGCTTTTCTCAATATACACACTTTAAATAACGTTATTATTATTATAACAATAATTTCAAATTCACACTATGTACACACATTCATAATAATTAATGATTTGCTAATTAATCAAATTACAAAATAGCTCTTTTATACAGCTCATGTATATTTTGACAGCCCAAATAAATCAATATAATGACAAACTTGAGAGGGACACACACACACACACACACACACACACACACACACACACACACACACACACACACACACACACACACACACACACACACACACACACACACACACACACACACACACACACACACAGGATATATAAATAGTAATATTTTAAATCACACTTAAATTTGTACATGTTTGAAACAACATGAGGCTGAGTGAATAATAAAATAATTCTCGTTTCGGGGTGAACTATTCCCTTAAGTGAATCTCAGATTGGACGTTTTAGGTCAACAACAGAGTGACAATCCCGAAACAAATTTGTTTTCCATTGAGTTTAATTTGCAGTGCTCTATTGAAACCCAAGCACGGATCAATATGTTCTCATCCCACTCCAGCCGTGCAGAGCTCTACGTGAAAGAGCAAGAGAGATAGAGAAAGGCAGGATTGAGAGAGATCAAGGCTTTGGAAGGTAAACAAATTGCTCTATTATACCCTCTGTGTCTATGACATTATCATGGGATGGTCTCAGGGGAGAGGCTTTCACCAGATTAGAAGCGTCTACAAAGGGAAGAGGGACGTTCCTGCACTGTACTGGCAGTGCGCCACAGTCTTCGTCCACCCGGGAGATAATCATTAACTCCCCCACACAAAGACACACGGCAGTTTGCTCGCTAGCTTGCTTCTGTTTGTCCTGCTCGGACATTCTGCTGAGGGCAGGCCAGAGTCGTCCACCTAGAGGTGTGGCGCACGTGCTGGAGGAGGAAGTACGCTTGCTTTTTCAAACAAATATTTAGGCAAACTTTTGACCCTTTCGGGTCTGACCAATTTCGCTTTGAAACTATGCATACAATTCCTGTCGTTTTCTCCACGGATACACAGAACAATCAATTAAACCAATAAAGCAAAATTGTTAGGCAATGTTTTTTCCATTCTTTCTTATTGTTTGCAATCATTTGCAATGTTTTGTGAGATGAGTAGGTCATTTCCTTATAATATAATTTAGGGTTACGGTCTTATTTTTTTTTTTTTATGCCTTTTTCTTAGAAAAAGTGAGTGGTCAAGGTTGGGCTCATAATCTGCAATTGCAAATGAGGATAACCCCACCCCCCCACCCCCACCCCAAATAAAAAAGAAAGAAGAAGAATTAAGCTGCTAAAATAAGGCATTTTTGGCTGCTCCTTTTCATCAATGAGTCCTTTTCTCTGGCCATCTCAGTGGATTTATGTGATTTAGAGTGTTTGGAGAGGGCAGCGTTTAACTCACACAAGTCTACTTTGTGACTTCTGATATTTGCTTTTTCTCTCGCTCTCACTCTTTTTCTCCCCGTCGACTCAACCCACATCCTTCAGCTCGCATAAAGTGAAGATCCGGTTTCGGAGTAGTGTTTTATGAGCGGTTAGAATGCCAGTCTGTGTGGTTTTTTTTGTCCTCTCCTAAGCTGACCATTCACAAATGTCTCTGAGGTTTTTAAAGATGTCAATTAAAGTTTTAATTGGAAATAAGTTATTCGAAACAAATGCCTTTTCTTTCCGAGGACAGCCTGTCAGTCAAATTGAAGTTCCTGATGTTGGCATTATTGAAATTATTTTCAGGCTTTTGAGGTTTTTAGGGAGTTCCACACAGTCTCACTGCACATTTTGTTGTTTTGACAACTTTGGCAACTGTTACGGCTTTGCTGAGGGAATGATGTAAACAGGCAATATGGTTACGACTGGGGTTCGGATTTCAAGCCAATTATGCATGAGAAAATAATTGTGTGTATGTGTGTATATATATATATAAATATATATATATATATACTGTATATATATATATATATATATATATATATATATATATATATATATATATATATATATATATATATATACATATACATATACATATATATATATATATATATATATATATATATATATATATATATATATATATACATACACACAATGTACACTTACACAATACCAGGCAGTATCCTATACAAAGCACTCCAGTTTCAATGTGTGTGTCTGGTGTTGCCCATGTGCAGCAGGAGTCAGATGAGCTCCGGACAGGCCTACAAATGTTTTCTGTTACGTCTCCTGAGAAACAAAGACTTTTGATCACACTCAAACTGACTTTTTCTAGCCAATTATGTGATTCATTTCCTCAGCTATTGTGAAATTCAGTGCAACATGTCATCATAATAGAAGTCTGAGAAATGCTGCAAATATAATTTTATTTACTTGTTGTAATTGTTGCTCATTGTAACTGGTTTTTAATCTGCATTGCTCTGTCCCCTTACTGCACCTATACGCAACTTGGGGTCCATTACCCACGTTTTTGTTTATTATTCTTTGGTGTTTGAATGGCATATTTGGAATGTCAGGAGGTTAAAGGTCATCAGTTTAGGTTGTTTTAGAGCACACCGGTTGCCCTTGCTACTTACTACAGTTACAGCGTGTGGATCAAGTTCAACTATGTGTGTGACAGAAGATTTGGCTAATTTTCCTGGTACAGAGTTAGTTAGACAGAAAAGCAATCAAAAAATATAAACCTGTTTTTTGTTTGGTCTTTGATGGGTCAGATTTTTTTGATAATTGCATTTCAGACAACCGTGACCATGTCCTGATTTTGCCAAGTTAGGCGCTTTCCTGGGTCAACATATTTTCTTGATCCTGGAACAACATTCCTATCTTGGTTCTAACCGTATCCCTACCTCTAAACCTAACCCTACCCATAACTTATCCCTAAAATCGGAGTGAAATGATAGGTGAATAACACTGATGCCGAATCATCTAACCCTGGTTGAAAGCCTGAACTTAACAACTGTAAACTTGTCCCTCAGATCTGATTGGTTGATTGGAATGTTTCTCCAGCATCAACAAAGATGTTGATCCAGGAACATGTTGCACTTGATGAAATCAGGTTCTGCGTCTTGACCGCTGTCAAAAGATTCACGCTATCAGTATGTTAAGAGCTGTAATCTACACTTGACATTTGCAAATTTATTCAAATGCCTAGAGCATTATCATTTATACACTTGTGTTATGTGCAATATTGCGGACGGTATATGAGATCTCAATACAATATAACTTTTGGTTTGAATAGACACATGGAGCATCATTCACTGTGTACAGACACCAAGATAACCTTTACCCCAAACCATCATTTTCTGTTGTATTTCTTGATGAATAGAATGTTATTTGCTATTTATTTTTTCCATTGTTGTCTAGGTCTGTCCTTGTTCTCTTGGTTTCAGAGGTAATATTTTTTTATTCTTGACCTACACTTGATTGCAATGACTATAAACTCGACATATAAATGATAGTTCGGAATCCCGGCCTAAAGTGTTTGCTATAAAGTGGGAAAAGCGCACGCGCATATAAACGTGCTGAAATGGTAACAGTTGCGAATCCGATCGTCCCTCCCTCTGTGCATGTCAGCACTCTCTCTTTTAATTAAAACTAGGTGTGGGACTCCTGCCTGTTCTTTTGACACCTCCCTATTTATCTACCGGACACAGTTCAGGGCGAGACCTGTGCAGAAGGGAAGATTTTTGTTTTAGGAGACTTTTCTTTGATGCCAAGTTCCTCCTGAAAAAAAGAGCCGCCACATCTGACTCGAGTTTGCTGAAATAACAGCAAATGTTTGTCTTGTATTGTATGGCACGCCGTTTGAAAAGCAATAAAGCCCCTCTTCCAGCGCCTAAAGCACCTCTTAATAAAATAGTCAAGAATAACTGCTTTACCCTAATCTCTGCCATAGATTACATAGCTTGGGGCGGGAAATTAGCAGCAGACCCCCATGGCTCTCTCCACGGCTAGCAGCAACGGCCGGTGAACTTTACATGGCTGCTTTATGTCTATGAGGGCAGTGTCCTTTTTATTGAAATGATATTAGAAGCAACATGTGGCTAATGTGATCAAATTTTCCATGGCCTGGTCCCGATCAGGGGTGAAGAGGCTATGGCTACAAACACACTCATTGACAAATAAGAGCCCTGCTGCTAAAGGTCAAGGGTGTGTGTGTGTGTGTGTTTGTTTGTGTGTGTGTGTGTGTGTGTGTCTGTCTGTCTGTCTTTAAGGAATATGTACTGTAAGCATGCAATATAGAGAGATGTTAAGGAGCCCAACTCTTAATTCTGATCAGATGAGCCATGCTTGATCCCATTTCAAATGCAGATAAATGCATGCCCTTGGCAGAATTGAGCGATTTAGTCCAAATTTTCTGAGGAGACACGATCATTTATTTGAAGAACAGCTTGAATTAAGGCATTATTTCACATATAAATATTGATCAGCGAATGTAAACAGAAGCTCAACCGAACCTGCTTGATGCATGAGAACAAACCTCATTGGTTCTTGTTGAAGCTCAAACTTGCTGCGTAACACGAGAATGATCCTTATTGGTTCTCATACGTCAAGTGAACATGCTTGAGCTTCCGTTTATTATAACTGATGTGCGTTGATTAATTTTTATATGAATAAAAGCCTAAATTAAATCTGTTCAGCATGTTAAGCGAATGTGACTCTTTAGAAAATTTGGATTAAACCATTCAATTCATATGAATTAATTTTACGATCTCTTTAGGAACTTTTTGAAGCGTAAACGTGGTAGTTGCGTAGCTGTCAATGGAGGAACAGAAAGCTCTCAGATTTCATTAAAAAGATCTTCATTAGTGTTCCGAAGATGAACGGAAGTCTTACAGATTTGGAACGACATGAGGGTGAGTAATTAATGATAGAATTTTCGTTTTTGTGGTGATGTTAAATTGTTAAGTTTAGGTTTTGGGAAGGATTAAGGGATGCAGAATATGGTCATGCAGAATAAGGCATTAATATGTACTTTATAAGTACTAATAAACAGCCAATATCATAGTCATATGCATGCTAATACTAGTTACTAGTGATAATTGGACCTTAAATTAAAGTGTTACCATAATTATTTATACTTAATTATTACAAATGATGAAAGAAAGATTTTATAGCATTGTTCATGCTAGTTAAAAATAACAATAAGCCATTTAACACCGTGTCTACAGTGATTTTACCAAAGTTTAGAGGGTTCACATAGTGCACTCATGAATCGTTTACAATAATAGCAGTGACTTGCATTAACAAAGCAAATGGTCATTTGTAATTTCTTGAAAAAATAAATAAAAATCTGTCATAATTTACTCACCTCATATTGTTCCAAAACTGTATAGCTTTATTTCTTCTAAACACAAAAATGAACTAATGAACATTGAATGAATGAATGAATGAATGAATGACAAACACTGGGACATTTCTCATAATATCTTGTTTTATGTTCCACAGAAAAAAGAAAGTTTACTTTTTGTTTGAGCTATCCCTTTAGGATAGGGATGGTCAACTTCATGGAGGGACTCCTTCTGAGTTTAGCTCAATTCCTAATAAAAACTCACCTGCCTGTAGCTTTCTAGTAATCCTGAAGACATTGATTAGCTTGTTCGGGTGTGTTTTATTTGGTTTGGAGCTAAACTCTGCAGGACAGTGGCCCTGCAGGACCGAAGTTGCCCATCTCAGCTTTAGGAACTAGGGGACCATTATAGTGAGTACAATAAAATAGGGATTTTCCAACTGTTGTGAATTACCTGATTTCAATGTTTCCAGGAATCTGATGTGAACTTAGCAGGTTTTAAGTGTAGTGAATGTGGATAAGAGTTACTGACAGTGCTATCCACGCAAAATTGGGAAATGAAGTTACAAGAAGGCAGTGAAGGCCTTTTACAGAAATTGCGTGAAATTGGTTGTACTCCCTGGTATTAACATGCATATAAAGAGACAAAGAAGGATAAATAGGTAAAAAGAGAGAGAATAAAGAAATAAATAGGGAGAGAGAACAGTGAGACAAAAACAAAACAAGAATACTGTAACAAAACAAAAAATCTTCATGTCAGAGAAAAAAAAAAAAAGTAAAATGTGTTTAAAATTAAGATGGTTGGTATCTTTTCAAATATTCTGTTTGAAGTTCAGGTCCAACCAAATAATCTGTTTGGAATCAAAAATGAAAGTAATGGATACGACATTTCAAATGTTAATAAAAGAGATACTCTGGAACATGTTTTTACTGCTGAGGGTATAAAACCAAAATTTTTAATATTATTTTACTGAGCACCTGGGCTTTATACGGCGCCTCCTTTCCCTCCACGGGTTTGTATGCAGTAGTGGGGTTTATTTTCCCAAGCGCCTCTCGGGTATGATAGAATTTGAGTGCTCACACATATGAGCTCATCGCTCTACTGGTGGGCCACAACTGCAAAATGTTAACTGTCATCAGGATAATTTAAGTATTTGTAAGTTGTTTCCTTTGCACCAAACTGAGAGATATCTCACATTACCTTTTAGCCCCATCGCACACTTTTGTCCGGAAAGTAGTCTCCCTGCCATCCATTGTCCACTAGATTGACCATCAGCGTCAGTAACCGTGCCAGGTTCCTTCTTGAAGTACTAATAATGAGATTTATGCCAAGCGTCTTTTCCCTCCCCCAAATGTTTTGCGGCGTCCGCAAAGCTTGATTCAATTACTAAGCTGGGTTGTTCTCAGATCTCAAGTCCGTTTTCAATTGAAGGAGGTCATGCTTCGTGTTTCTTATTGTCTTGACAGACTTTTTGAACTAATCAGATCTGGGGGGTCACAACTGGTTTTGTTTCAGGTCTTCAATTGTACGCACGTTCCCCTACCCTGCCTTAAATTGGATTTTCAGTCAGGTCGGTGTCCGTTAGCGTCTAGTGTCCGCTTTGAAGTGGATGAACTTTCTCTTTCCCCTTAAGCCAGCTAGCTCCTTATCTATTGCAATGAAGGACTATTGTTTCAATCAGCCAGACATTGTTAATTACCCTTTTCATTGGAGTGAAGAGGCAGGTAAAGACAAATCCAATTTTACCACGCTTGCATTTGACCTGGGACACATCCCCCAGGCCAGTGGTCTTGAATTACATGACCTCTGGAAAGTTCCCTGACTTTCAACAAACTGCTGGCCTGCTCTCTTTGAGGGAAAAAAAAAGTGTGAATACAGACAAGAAGACACATTTTAAAGGGCTAAAAGTGCTTTCAAAGATAAAAAAAATGTTTGAGAAAGGATTGGACGGGCAGGTTGAGGATGTTTCTTCGGGAGTTAGAGGAGTAAAAGTGGTGCGAACAGGACAGGGAGTCTGTCTGAAAGGGGCTATTCTTCCTCCCGTGAGCACATCAGCTTGTACAGCTGTTGAAGCAACGAGAGCAATTATCACCCGTTTACCGCTGTTGATTTGCGAGGGCTTTCTCTGGGGCTCTGTGGAATGCCCTTTTTTTCCAGGGTTTGTTTTTGGGGGGGTTTCTCAGCTCACAGACAGCTTTCAGAGGAGGATTTGCCTAATTGTTTGATAGCATCTGTCTTTCTGTGCCTGAGGAGGAAACAGCTAGCTTTATGCTAACACGTCTTTATGGAGAACAGGACTGTATTAAGGCAACATTCTATGTCCGTTTCCACAATACTGTCCAAGAAATGAAGAATATGAACATTCATAAAGGCCAAGTGTAAAATAATTCGGTAGTAGCCAACACACAGAATCTACTTCAAAGGGGTGTAACAATATATCGTGTCACAATATATCGCAATGCAAAAATGCATCAACATATATCGTGGATAGTGACAATACGTATTGTGTATAATTCACCCAAAATGAAAATCTCTATGTGAGAAAATAAATCAAGTTTACAGAGTTTTAGTGTCAGTACTACATTAAACTACTATAAATAATGTTTAATATAATGTTTAATAATACAATGGGGGAATATTTGTCCTGATAATGCCAAATGTCTTATGTTACCAGTAAAAAGTGGCCTAATAATTAAATATATCTAGCCAGTGACAGAGTGCAAGAATATTCATCTAAAATAATTCTGTATTTTCAGCTTCAGAATCATCAATATTTTTTATTCTGATGTCACTATAAGTCCAAGCCAATTCATTTCCACACACAATGTAAAAAACAAATTTAGCATTTTAATCAACAGTAAATTTTTTACCATATGGCATTTTTTTAAACCATATTTTACCATATGTTTTTACCAAATGTCTTGGAGTATTGCAAAAATATCGTATAGTGAGTTCAATATCGTGATATGTATAGAATTGTGACATGAGGGTATCGTTACACCGCTATTGGTTCTACTTCATGTGTGCTGTGGATTGGCATTATTTTGACATTTTCCTTTAAGCGAAGGTTTGTTGTTTGTGGTTGTGGGGTCACTTTAGTATATATATATATTTTTTGGCTTGAGGTGATAAGACGGGCTTTAGGGACTTTAGGGAGGGGGTACAGAGGTAATGGGCCTTACTAAAGGTGCTGGAAGGCAACTGAAGGGCAGAGAGATATTTCCCTTGTGAGTGAGTGTGTGTTTCTGACCTAGCTATACATTAGGGACAAAAACTGCTGCAAAATGTCCCCAGAAGAAAGCCAAATCTGACAAAAACCTCTTTTTGAGAACGTCCTCAAAGGAAAAATGTGGTCATAAATACTATAAATAATTCTACAAATATCATTTTCCCAGTCTGCAATAAAAAACATTAATAATCATTAATAAAATAACCTAGATTTTATTGCTACATAATTGTAGAAAAATTAACTAACTAAATTAACTAAATTTGAAAAAAGCCTTTAAAAATCATAAAATACATAATGTTTAGTGCCATAATGTTTGTTTGTATTTATTATTTGGGTTGCAGTTAGTCTGTAGTAAAGTCTATGATAATATATATGCTCATTTAGAAACTGTGAGAGTGTGTAAATGTGTGCAACGCTTCAGTGTTTCTTCTCGCTCAACTCTCACCCAAATTAAAGCTCAGCAGGTATCTGGCCAGCTCTTAAACCCACATCTCACCCTTCTTATATCTGTTTCTCCAAGCGCTTTGTTTCCCCTCAGCCTGACTTTTCAGGGAAAATCCTCATATTTGTGGCTTGTGTTGGCAGCACGCTGGTGCTGAAATGTAGTTTTTGAATGTGACCCTGACCCCGTTCGAAACTGAATTGTTTATTCATGTCTTCTGAACTTTTTGTTTGTTCCAATCTTCTCATCCAGTAGAATGGACAGAATCAGCCTAAATGTGCCCCACCACTCCGTCTGTCACTTGCTTTTTTTCCAAGCATTTTTTTAATGAGCCGCTAGATCGTTTTCACGTCGACATCCACATGAGAGATTATGGCTCATTTGAGCTCTGTAGACGCAAACGAAGAATAAACAAATCGATACCATCCAGTCACAATACCTTTCTGCAGCATGCAAAACTCATTTCCAGCTTGCCCAAATATCCCCACTTTTCTGTCCGCAGGACGCCCAGAATAGAGATGCTATCTGATCTGAGTTCAGAAATGAAACATGTCATAGCAAATTATGAGCATGTTTTTTGAATTACTTACTCTTGGGCTGGCCTGAAATCATGGCGTTTCAAGGCGGGAGATGGAGAGGAGTGAGACAGAGAGAGAGAGAGAGAAAGAGTGAGTAAAACGGACAGACTAAGGGAGAGAGAGACTGAGTGTGTGTTTGCTCTGGAACAAATAATATCACTAGGGCTGACTCATGCACTGCACAAATGAGAAATGATGAGAAGAAGCCCGAGTCATTCCTTTTTGGCTAAGTTTGGAGCATCATTTACTGAAACTGGCCTGGACCTCTGTGCAATAATAACCACATCCTCCAAGCATCTTCAGCAAGGCCTGTTTTTATAGCTGGCAAAGATGGGTACAAGCTTGTTAAGACCTAGACTGGTTTTGGATTGAGTGGGCCAAAGGGGAGCAGTGCCACAGAAAGAGTCATTCTGATAAAAATGTGCTTTGCGCACCAGAGAGATGACTAGTGCTGCTAAAAGAGACAGATCTCATAGATGGTTATGAAACAGAAAAAGCATGGTGGAAAATAGAGAGATTTTAAGTGCAGGAAAAACAAGAAACACACACATACACGGTATACTAATTGCTTAATTGTCATGAAATAATGTTGTAATACAAACAATTGTAATGGTCAAAAATAAGTCTTTGAAGTCTTCAACCAAAATATAATTGAATTTTTTTTTTTATTGTGTGCTTAAAGATTACAGAGATATGTTCTTTCAATCAGAATCTAAAGGTTTTTTGTCTAGTAATGAAATCACCTTCTCATGTTCCAAATTTAATATTATTATTTACGTCTTTTAAAAACCTGCTTCAAATAAACCAATATACCAATATACTATTCTGGAGATCTTACAATTGTTGTATCAACAATACACTCTCACTCTGGTTCGTAATAACAAAGTTTCCTTGCTGAACCTTTACCGCTGTTGTACCATTGAAGAACCTTTATTATAAAAATAAAGGTCCCAATTTTTTTTTTTTTTTTTTGTGCAGAAATGCCATAGCAGAACCAATTTTGTTTCCCGAAAGAACCTTTCTGTGAACAGTTCTTGAAAAAAAGAACCATTTTTTTCTTAGTATGAAGAACATTTAAAAAATCTAAAGAACCCTTTTACTTTTTTGTGCCATGGATGTTAAAGGTTCTTCATGGAACCATAGATTCCAAAAAAGAGCCTTTATTTTTTAAGATGCATAATACTGAATATTATTGACATTGGAATTTCAATTATTAATACATTTTATCTACAAAGATTGAAATATTTTATATTTTGCACATTTTTAAATCTTATGACAAAAATAACTCACAAACATGGATGGCTGGAATGAGGGGTTAGACAGCACAAAGGCAGATGGAGAAAGTGGGGTCTTAGCATGGCTGGGGGTCATTGTTATCAAAGCTGGTGTTTAATGGGTTCCTGACCCTTTCTCATAGAAGACATTTTGTAAGTTGGGCAGCTGAATAGATCTGAAGGGTACGAGCAGGTATGAATGCACGAGGGGATTTGCCAAAGGAACAATGACCCATCATTTCCTCTTCAAAACGTGCAGCTGGACAAAACTATACTGTACTGTAACCAGAAACATCAGCATGCATGCACTAAGATAAATCTGTACTAATTGTAATATCATGACACCCATGGCTCTATTCCAAATTAGCTGCCTTGCTGCATGCTGGCAACTACCTTTTAAGGGAGAAACCTAAATGAAATTGAACTTCAAAACACTACATAGGCAGCAACTTAAGTGTGGCATAAAAGTAGGGCTGCTTTTGTGAAGCTCGCAATTTAAATCAATAGGTTAGTGTTAGGTTAGTATTTTCTCTTAGGTCCTGTTTACACCTGGTATTAAGATGAGTTTTGGTCGATTGGATCACAAGTAGACGAGGGAGACACATTCTGTTTACACCTGGTGTTTTAATGTGTCTCTTTTGTCGACTTTCAACACTTTTGTCCTGATTTCTTCGAGGGGAGGGTCTATAGGGGGGTAAATGTATGTGTTTTTTCAGATCTTTCGATCTAATGGACAAAATAAGCTCACGGAATTTATATAAGAGCGCATATGGAGACGACGGAAAAACATACGGAGAGCATCAGCTTTCGTTTCTGCTCTGAGAAGACAACACCGAATGCGGTGAGTGTGTGTTAGAAATCAGGAATGGTGAGAGAACATTGTGCTTGGTACATTTTCTGTCTTCAAACCAAACTTGGGTCTCCAGCCGACAAAGTTTAAATCCTGTCTGGCTAGCGTGCTTCCCATAATGTTTACGCGTTATGTGAGTAGGCGGAGAGTAGGCGTCTTTTGTGGCTGCTCAAACACATTCAACCACATGAGAGTCTACACAATGAAAGCAATCCTGTCGAAAGCAATCGTTTTCGACTACCTTTGGAAGTGGTCGAAAGTGGACAAGCTCAAAACGTTTAAGACCCCATTTATACCTGTATTTAGCGTCGTCCACTAGTGATCCGATTGACCAAAACGCTACTTAATACCAGATGTAAACAGGGCCTTGGTGTTGCTAAGCTAATGGTATGGTACTCTAAAAGTATAAAAATACATGAACTATTTGTCAGTGTAATATTTGAATAAATTAAGTATATTTATAATAAAATGTATTGGATTGGGCCAAAAGAAGGTGTCTTAGGCCTTTATGGGCCTTCTCATCGTCAGCTCTGTAGGTTTTCAAATGTAATAAAGTGATCTGGATCTCAAATGTTTGAAAACAAATACCTTTAGAAGAGAAAACATACTCGACCAGCGCCACTAATCCAAATGTACAATGCAGCTTTCTCCGAACAATTTTGGACGGGAAAAGACCCAACAGAGATACAGCTGCCAAGTGCCGAAGCAAATATTTATTTTACCAAATTACATGAAGTCGCCTCTTTTTCTAGAACGTGCCCCACAATAGCATCTCAACGTACACAAAGTGCCCATGATGCTCCAGAGCAGCAGACCTCTTCGCAGGCACGCGGTTGGGAGGCATACTCAACTTCGACTGAGATATCCATCTGGGGTTTGTCATGTTAGACATCTGCCTACGTCTTTTTCTCTTCTGTAATTATAGGAATATTTATTTTCCTTCATCCACTCTGGGAAGACAGCACATCATGTGGCTTGGGTTTTGTGGACGTTGTGAAGGACCAGGAAATGGCCTGTCCAAGAAGTGAAGATTTGTGATTCTAATTTTTTGGAATTGACAAACAAAAAAGAGAAATAAAAGAGGAGAGGTTTATTGTGATTTGATGAAATCAGAATGTGCTATTCAGCTGCAGTTGAAAGAAACAAGAAGAGCATCTCTGTATCTCATCACATTTGCGTGTTTTCAGTTGATCACTTGGTGTGTAAATCTAAACACTTCATCCCTTTGACGTGAAGATAAATAGCAAAATCTATACATTCACTTATTCATAATCTATACCTTCACTTATTCAGCTGGTCTCTGATCAATATCAGTCAATAGCTGAGATCAGGCTTTTTCCATATTGATCATGCATATATTCCATCAGATTGGCGAAGCATTTAATGTTGAGTTATTATGTGAAGAGTAATGATATATATTCTCAGCAAGGCCCAGGCCGAGATAAATCATAACATAAATAGAACAGTTTAATTTCCTTTGGTGGGTTTGGTTAACCTTGACATGCTTATTTGCACTGATGGTTGCTGCCCACCAAACGGCATAAGAGAGACATTACTTACACAAAACTCAATGCAGACCAATACATATCTATAATCTATGTCTCTGTTTTATGGGCCCTTTAAGACATCATGAAATGACATTTCTAATGCATTTAACCCTAAATGTACACTATGTAACTTTTGAGGCTCTAGTGGTTACTAAACAAAACTGCATGCGTATTGAGGAAGATCATTGTTACTTCTCTCTCTTTGTATATATATATATATATATATATATATGACTAGTCATATATATATATATATATAAATATATGACTAGTCATGCAGGTATTGGGCTACTCTGCAGTGGTTGTTCTCCGGCACAGTCTAAAATAGTCTGAATATAAACAATTATAGGTGTACCGTAGTGATTCAGGACAAGACAAAAACATGGATTCATGATGTACTCGATCATTCTATAAATTTTGTACATTTAGAAAAAAAAAGGTATAGAGTACCTTTAAATTTAATGTATTTCTGATTTAGTTAGTCCAATTGTGTTGTTTATTATGCTGCATTCAATTTAATGTCGGATGTGAGATCACTCAATATCTATGACTTCTGTTGCCCAACTCTTGGAAGATGACCAATGTAGAAATAAAAAAGCAATGCTAGATTTGCACTTATTTGGTTGCTAATGGATTGCAGGTGATAAATGATGATATGCAGTGGCAGCATTTGTTCTGCAGGTGCACGATTATCAATAGAGAGGATCATTTACTGTGGTTTACACACCTGCCTCTGCAAACGTCTGTGAAACAGGTTTCAGTATTGAAGAACTTTAGTTGGGTCCCAAATGACGCACTATACACTATGTACTTATGCACTATGTACCCAACTGTGTAGTGTATGAATCTTAAGTATTTAACATAAATAATAGTCTGATAGCCTCTCCCCCTCCGCTACGTAATCAAAGCTGCGACAGTTCAGTGCATGAAGTGTTTAAACCGTTTTTTCGGTTAATTAAGTGCATCATCCAGGTATTTAAAGGGCACCTTTTCTTTTAGGGATTTTCAGTGTGAACACACTCACACTTATTTATACAACAAAACATCATAGAATAGTGCACAAGTACGTGAACTGGGACCCACCTTTTGACTCATTAGCTGTGTTTACATCCACTATTTTGGGATATCGCATAAAAAAATGCTGGATGGAAATCGCTAAATGTGTATAAATTCTAAAAATGAGACTTTGCGATGGGATAACTGGACTAACCAGCAGACCATTCTCATTGCACAGCATCTGAAATGTAGTTTTGGTTGTTCTAAAATGTCTGAGCAAAGTCTGTCGTCAAAATGGTTCAGTATAATTTTCCCAGAACTGTCTTATACGACTATGTTCCCAAACAGCAGGCATCCGCCTCCAAAAGCAAAATAACTTCTGTGCGCTCTGAGGGCCAAGTAATTTATAATATACAAAATTGTTATATACAGTGGCTTATCCTACTGCAGCAACTTCCATTTTTCATAGTGATATTTAGCACAAGTTTATCAGGAAGTGTCGATTTTCTTCTCTTCGGCTCACTAGATGGAAACGGTGCTTTATTCGCAAATGTTTTATGCCATATTCCAATTTTGCGAACAAGTTAAATTCGCAACTTTGGATGGAAACAATAGCTATTGATGCATCAAAAGTGAATGTTTACCATTAACTGTGTACATAGCCCTGGACGCCACCATATTCGTGAGACGTTATGCACCTGCGTCTCTGCAGATTTTAAAGATGTGATGTACTGGGAAGTAGTGACTGATTTAAAAAAAAATAAAATTCAAGTTGCAGGTCTGATTTCAAATGATGTGCTAATCGGTGTTGTGCTAATCTACTCGAATCGCTAATTTGTAACTTGCTTGACTAAATTAACAAAGTGAGTTGACTTTAACTTGAAGTAATGACTCAACTTGGATTTGTACTGCATGACTTGAGAATTACTTTTTAACAATAGTATAATTGATGTTGGAAGTTGTGTCCTTGCATTGATCCATAATGTGCTGCTCATATCTGGACTGTTGAGGACATTTACACGGTGCAAATAGCAACTAACTACTTTATACACTCAATGCAAATAAAATACTGCTATTTTTGATTAGTTTAAATAGAATATATCGTTATTTACACTTAGTGCATATATACTCTGACAATCATATATTTTTATTATAACTATCTAAAATATATTTTCTAAGAGGAAAAATGATTAAGTAGCTTTGGCAAATATAGCATCTACTTGTTTTAGTTTGTTACTATGACATGATTTGTCTTACTCGGGGTGAGTATGGTGTCTTGTACAGGCCCATCTGATGTTCTGAATTCTCTGTTCTCTTTGTCGGTCATCCTTCTCTTTGCGCTGTCATTACCCTTTCTCCAGCCTTACAGTTTACTCGCTTCTCTTCACTTGTCTTCTCTCGTCTCCGGCTATGATAGTGTCTCCTGACGCGCTCCAGCATACAAACGTCCTGAGGAGTGAATGAACTTGGCACATAAAACTTTTTTCTCCTCTCCTCTCATCCTCTTTCTTTCTCTCTCTCTCTCATTTGCTTGTTCTCTCTCTTTTTTTTCCATCCTCGCCTCCATTTACATTCTCCTCACAAATGCAGACGATTCACAGAAAACAAGAGATAATGGCCAGTGTCCAATCGGCCAGAGCTAATCAGCGTGCATCGTGGGAAAAGCCCAGGATGAGGGGCGAAAAACAGCCCATTGTCTGGAGGAGATTAAAGTCCCGAAAAGACGGCATTGTCTGACGAGGGGATAAATCTTCCTGCTGTCACTCAAACCTGAATTAAATTCTCCTTCGCCTCTAAAAGAGGCTTATCTCTGCTCAATAGCGTGTTGCGCTACAAGCCCAAAGGAATGTATTTGGTGAACTTGTGTTGCTGACACCTTATGAAGAAAAAAATAAATAAGGAGCAATGGGCAAAGAGCAAATCAGGGTGTTGTGGAGCTCAGGGACTTGAAAGAGGATGTGCATTTGGGCAGACCAGGATCACGATAGCCACTGGAGGGGGTGCAACGCTAAGGGTGGTTGATTGACTGTCCCTGGGCCTTTGAAAGCATGCAATATTCATTCCTTCCTTCGATTCCCCTGACCCTCTCCCTCTCCAATGCCAAGCGGCATTTGGAAGCACGTCACACGCCGGAAAAAGAGATCCGTCTATGACACCGTTGGCTTGCAAAGCGGTGGCAACATATGAAAAGCCCATGGCCGCATCACTTTATCTGTCCTCCAGCAAACGCCCTCGCCAAATTCTGCTCCTTCTCACCGGCCCTTTATCTGCTCTCCAGCGGGCTTGCCCTGCCAAAAACTGATCCCTCACACCGGGGCCCTGGAAGAATCTTCATGTTCTGCGTGCATTTAAAACAGACCTTGTAAAAGCCGCAAAAAAAAAAAGAAAGTGAAAGAGAAAGAGACAGAGAAAAAGGAACTTCTGTGGACACTGCCCCTCTCTGAAAAGAGAAAGTGGGTGTCCCATTTTTCAGCAAGTCCTTTCTGTGTACTGAAGGAGGAGAGTAAGGATAGATATTGATGATTCATACAGGAACAAAACAAGAAAGCACACGGAGCAGAGAGAGAGTCTATTCTTTACCACCCGCTGTCTGCTCCCTAAACAGGATTTTCCGCTTGCTGTTTTTGCAACTCGCTGTTGTTGTTTATGCCCTCTTTTAATTCCCTTCTTTCACAATCCCGGAGCTGTGCTCTTGCCATCTCTGGCCCGTCTGGACTTGGCTCCTTAACAAGCAAGGCTTACACCTGCTTACAGGATTAAATTAATTAGCACGAAACAGAGATGGTGGGGGGATAGAGGGAAGAATTATCACAATGAGGCAACTAGGCCATTGTTGCCCAGTCATGGCATCCTCTAGAGCGGATGCTGGCTCCGTTGTTTTGTGGTGAGCGGAAGTTACACCAGGAGGATACAAAAGGAGCAGGCTGATTTGTTTGGGTACTTGGGTGTTGAGGCCTGAGGGTAGAAGGATCTGTCAAGGTGATGTTTGACTGGCCTTATTCAGTGATGACCGGGGCTCGACGAGGAGTTTGTGTTCTGAAGCCATGGAAACACATTCACTATTCATTGGGCCTCTCTTAAAAATAACGGTTCTCCAATGGTTCTCCGCAGCACCTTGGGTTTGGCAGAACCCTATTCTTATCAAAAACTACAAATGGTTCTTCAGTTGACCGTATAGTGGTTATTTGGAGACAAAAATGTTATTGATGTGAAATATAGGTTCTTTAGATCAATCAACGTATTGGCTCTAGTTATTATTCACCAATAGAGGAGGTTCTTTAACGCAGCATGGAACCTAAAAGATGGCATCATAACATTTTTTATTAAAGAACTTATCTCATGTTGTTCCAAATATTCATGACTTTCTTCTGTAGAACTCAAAAGATTAGAGTAACCAAGGACTGTCAAAATATCTCAATTTACTGACTACAACATCTCTATGGGTGGGTGTATGTTTAGTTTGTTGCTCCAAATGTCATCTGATAGCAACATGATGACCTCTGTCTTTTTTGATGTGGGTGGTTTAATCCAGATATTCAAGGTTACTCCTTATTTGGTGAGCTGACTTTTATTTAACAGGATTATTCCTAAGTCAGGACAGGTAACCCCAGCTTCGTTAGAGGAAATTCTTCCTCCATGAGGTATTGAAGCCCCTTTGGCAAGTGTCTGCCCTCATCTGTCTCTCTTTCCCAAGGATGTCAGAGGAGCAGTAGAGGAACACAGGACAGAATACCCAAATCCATCTCACTAAATGCTTGCAGATGTGTGAACTGTGTCCTTGCCATGTTTTTAGGCGCTACCTCAACACTCTTTCGGCTTTCACTGACCACAACGACAGGGAGGGGAAAAAAAAACAAGAATATTTTGAGTTAAAGTTTTCAACCCAGCTTGGCATATTATTTATTTCCTAGTCATAAACTAGCTTTTGTGATATTTGCTAAATATATATATTTATATATATATACATTTTTTTTCTTCCTGTCTCATTCTTGTTTTTTTTCCCTTGTTTTTTGAGGTGGGGAGGTTAGGTCTTTTAGATAGTTAAGGTCATACCCCCAGTTTTTCCCATGAGTTTTTAGGGTCATTTGATTCTTAAGCGAGCTGATCCTTTCTGAAAACACATCTACTTGGATGTTGCACATGGAAGAAAGAGGAAAAAAAGAGTGTTTCAAACAGATTGTTCAAATGGGGCCTGAAACAGAACCTCTTGACCTGCCACCCAGGCCATATTATTACTGAATAGATAAAGACACCCATACTTTCAAAAGCAAGATCTATTTTGGTTTTGACTTGTTCCAGATCAGCATTCAGGCGGTAATTTGAGAGTTATCTTAATTGTTTAGCCTGACACCAGACAAGTTCACCATACAATTGAGCTTTGAACCAAATGGCAACACAAACGGATTCTTAGCACTGCTTCTAAATTTCGACAAACTTCATCAAAGAGCTTTGCCTATAAATAGCCCGACACAGAGTCTGACAGAATCAGATTTTTCAAAATATTTTTTTTTGCTCTGATCATGAGGAGAAAGTAGTAAAATGTATTTAAGAAGAATACTTCACTCTTACTGTTTTGAAAGCATTATCAAACAAAGAAACATGGAAAGGACAGGGATTTGTAGAAGTTTCTGAATGGAATGGCATTCCAATTTCAGATCCTTCTCCATGTGGTTCTGCTTATAACCTGATTCTACTATTCTTTTGCTATGAAATATTTATGACATTTTTGATGGACTTTGGAATATTTGAGTGCCTCCTCGGCATTCAGTTGCAAAACTACTATTTCTCATTTTCTTCAAATAGAACCCCAAAAGAACAACAAGCCTTGCTAATAGGTCTAGCAAATTTTTTTTTTTAAAGATCATCCTCTGAGAATTATGGGTTGAGTACACATATAGTGGTCTCTGGTAAGTGGCAGGAGCACTCTGGTGCAATCCCTTCCTTATGACAGTGATTAGAGCCACGCAGATAATGAGCGGTCTGAGCCTGAGATTCCAACGCTAACCTTCTAGCTAAGCAGCGAAGTCTCAGTAAAGCTTAGCGCATTCTTAACCTGCCTTGAAAACGTACGCTTAGTACATGCAACTAAATTAAATGCACAGTGCATGTTGTATTTGTGAGATGTAGGCCTATATATATCAATTCATGATTAAGTTTGGTAGATTATGCTTCGTGACATGTAGAACATTACTGCCAGGGTGTGTGTGAACGCTAGCAGCTGTGAGTCACTTTGGCCTTCAACAACATTACAACTGTCAACTGTCCTGATGATACAAGGGGGATCGGTTTACGCACTCACTCACCCCTTACCACACATACACACACACACACACACACACACACACACACACACACACACACACAATGTGATATGATATAAAGTAGTACCTCTAATGTTTTCTGATGCTATAATTGTAATGCACTGTACTACGCCTCACAGACCGAGCCAACCTGCCGTGTGATATCCCTACTCAAAACGGAGGAAGTGTTAACTCAACTGGAACAGTTTTGTCCTGTTAAGATGAGAAGAAAAAGGGGGAAAAAGTGGGAGAATGTGGATAACAGGACTAGTCACAGCAACCTTGATCCCGTCAGGTATTCACGCTATTGTGAGCACGTATAACGGCTGTCCGTCCGTCATCCCCGCGGTCAGACGCCTAATCTGTCCTTTCAGTGTGCTCTGAAAAGCCCCCAGCGCCACGGCCCCGGCGACACGCCGATTCACCATTCACCCTCCCCTCCCGAATGCAATCACCGGACAACCTCGCAATAATGCACTCCCTTTGAAAAACAAAATAAAGGTGGTCGCCTCGTTGTGGTTAGTCCCGGCGAGATAAATCATGCACTCCAAATTAACTTCCATTCAAAGTGCTGGAAAAGAATAGGCGTCCGCAGACGGACGGGCTGCTCTGAGAGCATGATGATTCGACTTGATAAATGTCAAGGCGGATAATTTGAGGGCTCTGATTAAGATCTTATCGGCCCGGGAAGTTAATAGAAAAGAGTTAATCAAAAAAGCCGCACAGGGTTCTGCCGAGTATCTGCGGGAGAGATCCCGTTTAAATTGGCTTCACTCGGGTCCTCTCAATTCTTGCCCTCACAAAGAGGTTGACATGTCCAAAGGTTAGTTATCCCACCAGGTTCGCTAATACTCAAAAACAAAACCGCTTTTAAAGATTTCCTGGAAGACACGATTAGAAACCAAGCAGGCGATCTCCTCACCTTTTATTGCTTCATTCAAGAACTTGAAAAAAAAGAAAAAATTGTTTTATTTTTGTTTTGTTTTATTTTGTCCCTTTAAAATTGGTGCATTTTGGTTACATTTAAAAAATGGACACATTACCTGAACAATACTTTACATGAATACACTAAATAGGCTCCATTTAGCAGTTCTCCAATATTGATAGTTTATGCCACATTTATTTTGACGCAAATGAAACAAGGATGTGAGGACAGATTATCTATTCAATTTGTCACACAGTTGTATACCTGGGTGTTGTCTAAGTCCCTTAATCACAAGTCAATTTATCTTGGTTGCAATCTTGGTAACACAGGCATGTACTGTATATTCGGAATACGGAAATCTCCAAAACAGTTTGTCAAGAGTAGTTTTAGATCCGACATGTACAACATAAGTTATCACATTCGTTTTCTAATGAGCTGTCGATCTCCTCCATTTGCTTGGAAAAAAATGTCCGTTGTGGATATAAAAGTCCAGACAATAATGATCCATTGACCTTAAAAACTACAACCTATTGAAGGGACTGTATTTATATCTCTTGAGCCTAGTTTATGTATGGCCTCTACCCTGACAAAGGGCCTCTTATGTCTATATATTCATGCATTAATTGAATTGATACACAAGCCGTGAAGGTGATTTTCACATCTATCTGTTGGGTAAAAATAAACAAACCTGCCTTTGTCAATCTTTGATCCGATGTGTGGGGTAACGTCACGTGTGTCTTTTGCTGGGAAAATCTGACAGATAAGCAAAAGGTGCATTTTAGCTACTCAAGGACGCACATTATCCACTCAAAACAAAATTAGCTCCCCAAAACACCTGACCTTGAACTGACCTTTGCCTTTAAAGAATAGAGCTTTCATGTGCAACAGCAATTGGAACATCAGTAGATTTTTCATTTTCACAAATGTAGATTTAGAGTGTCTACTGACATCCCGACACCTGTTCGAATGGCATCACCTTCTGGAACTCAGGGTGGGGAGATGTGTGGAGATCATGGAGATGATCTTTTGTCATGTTTGCTCCCAGTTAGGTGGTAGTAAGCACAGGTAGAGCAAATAACAGCTAAACAAACAGAAGAAGACAGTGGTGTGTGATAAATGATGAGACCTGTGTGAACACAAATAACTCAAACAAGATCAAAAGATTTTGTAGTCTTCATGTAGAAGAAGAGTTCATACCAGTGTTGCAGAAGCTACTATAAATTAGGAGTAGCTTGTAATCTGTCAAGCTACAGTTTTAAAGTTGATAAACCACAGTCAAGTTTTTGAATATATATCATTTTAGTGATTACAATTGCAAAAACTGATACATTTACATTAAATAAAACTGAAAAACTAGAATGCATTCCCATGTATATAAATGTTTATTCATCAGCTTCCAAATTAATGTTCCGCTTTAAAAACTAAGACCTAAAATGCTGCACAATGCTCAAATGGAGTTGCTTCTGACCCTGATCTTTTGCTTCCCTATTCAGAGAAAATAAACTTTATGAGTAATCCACAAGACATTTATACAGCTTTGGTACATGATCCATAAAGATCCATATGAGAACTCAAACAGTGTCAGTAAAAGTGATCTGGCAGTGCAGGAGGCTTGTGTCTGTCTACAATTCGGGTTTCCAGACAAATGTTCTTACAGCTGCAGCAGTAAAAATTCAAGAGAAGGGCAATACGAATCTCATTTCATCTCTGTGAGTGATTGAATTTTCATCTCTAAATTCAAGACATTCACTCTGTGCTCTCTATTATGCAAAGTTGTACACTAGCAATATAGACCTCTTTTATATCTTATGTTGCGTTGCTCACTTTAAGTGTAGAAATGTGAAATTATATTATTTCAGACTTTTAGAAGCTTAGAATTATCAGTTGAGATTGCTTAGGCAATCATCATTATTACGGTTGCTCATATGTTGGGCTAATGCTTTGGACCAAGGAGCCAAGATTTTGCAAGTTAGCATGGTCCTGTTGTTGTAACTACACCATTCAGCTGCAAACAGAATCTGTTTTCACTGATGACCAGTGATGCATAATGCTGTATTGTCAGTACACAATCCTGGTTTTCAAAATTAACTCAGAATTGTAACCAGAACACCATAGAAACTACATAGCAACACACTAAAAACACTCAGAATACCAAAAACTGCATAGCAACGCCCTGATAACCACCTTGCATGTGGTATCATACTAATTTAAACGGTAAATAATGCTGATGATAAAAAAAAGACAAAAATCAAGTACTATATATAACCTTAGTGATATATATTGGTAACCTAACCCTAACTATAGAATTATATATTGTTAGAACACTTTGTTCACGCAAAATTAAATTATTATGGTTGAGGAACCATATAAAGATGTGAAGTGTACTGTAGGTTATTTTTTTGACACACTTGGCCAAGTGAGTGTTTTCACTTGACAATCTCCTTTGTAAAATGTGTGAGCCCATGTAATGGGCACCAAATGTCCCCACAAGGATAGTAATATCAGTAAATTTTGACATTATGGGGACATTTTCTTTTTTTGGTCCCCAAGAGGAAAACAGCTTATAAATCATACTAAATGAAATGTTTTGAAAATGTAAAAATGCTGAAAGTTTTCTGTGAGGTGTAGGGTTAGGGGTAGGCGATAGAATATACAGTTTGCACAGTATAAAAATCCTTACGTCTATGGGAAGTCCCCTTAAAACATGGAAACCTGTGTGTGTGTGTTGTGAGTACACTGATAGAGCTTGGATGCAGAGTGTTTGACAGAAGTGAATTAATTGGGCCCCCTCGGATCATTTGTCTTTATTGCGAAGGCTAATTGGAATAGAAGCAGGTGTTAATGGCAACAGCACAGTGACTGAAGACTGAATCTCCAATGCAGGCCTGTAATGGAACTCTGTGAGTGAACTTAACCATGTTTTAATTAGATTTCATTCTGAAACTAAACCTCACGTTTCTCCTGTTTGCCCTCTAAAGTGAGCTGAATAGACTCAAAGTGTGTGTGTGAAGTGAATTCTGTGTTATAGGCTTTTAAAACGTTTGTGACTGTTTCAAGTCAAGTACACATAATTGTTTTAAATATAACACTTTTCACAATACACATTGTACACGCAGTTTTAGAGGAAAAAAAAAATCATGATGTTAATGTGTATAATCTTAAAGGGTTACTGTAGTTCACCCAACAAAAATTCTTTCATTATTTATTCAACCTCATGTAGTTCCAAATCGTTCAACATTGGAACACAAATGAAGATCTTTTTAAGAAGATCCTTTCTCTCCAGAAAGGTAGTTAAGAAATAATCCACGTGACTAAAGTGGTTTAACCTCAATTTTACGCCGTGAATGCTTTGTTTTCCAAAAAACAAACAAACATAATTTACCACTTTATTTACAAAATATTAATCTCCAACACATTTTTTTTTTTTTTTTTTTTTTAATAAAGTGGTAAATTATGTTGTTGTTTTTTTGGCAAACAAAGCACTTGCCTCGCTTCATAAAATGTAGATTATACCACTGGAGTCACATGGATTACTTCAATGTCTTTACCTTTCTGGGGCTTGAAAGTGGTAGTTTGCATATCTTTCAATATCTGTTAACAATTTAATTAAAAAGATCCTCATTTGTGTTCCGAAGATGATCTAAAGTCTTACGGGTTTAGTGAGGGTGAGTTAAAGGTTAGTAAATGATGACAGAATTTTCATTTTTGGGTGAACTAACCCTTTAATATCTCAGGCCTTATAGTCGCATTTAGAAGATTAGAACTGGGTGATAATATTGTTTACATTTTGTGATGATACAAGAAATCAAGCAGTTGAAATTTGCTATATAGTATATATTGCCCTACACAAGTAAACTACATGTGGATAAAATTAGACATACTTATATATCCAACTTTATATAAAGAGCTGGGTGATGATATAGTTACATATTGTAATGAAAAACATAAATAAAAAAAATAAAAAAGGTGAGATTTGCTATATATCACTTTATGTGAGTGTACTGTATTTTAGAGTAGCTGTATAATGTTTTACACACACATTGCACATGCACAAACAATATGTGCAAAAGTTAGTCAACATGAACTTAGTCATCAAAATGGACCCTAATCACTTCCTGTTCTTATTTTGCATAATTCAACGGATTGGGATAGATTAGGGAATTAAGATTTAAGAATAGGGAAAACATAACCATACTGTAAGAGTAACAATTTCAGAATGTGTTCACACTTTTTGAGTTGGTCTTTGTTTATATGATATTTGGATTTTGTTTACATTGCCGTGATAAAGCGTCTCATTGTTCGAAGTGAGGCCGAACAGGCGTTTCTGCGTGTCTGATCCACTGTAGCCTTGTTAGCATTCGGAAGCTCGGTTCATCACAATGTGATGTCAGCAACTTTTAATGGCCACACGTTTTACCAATTATACCACATAGGGATGAGAGTGGAAAGTCACTGGGGTTTTGATGTGGTGTTTACTTGTAGGAGGGCTGTGTTAGCATAGACATGTTGGTGTGTGGTCTGTGTACTGCTCGCCTCAGTGCAGAAGCTCACCTGAGGCATTCAGGTGTGTGTGTGTGAGTGTGTGATAGATTGTAAACCAAAAGGAGGAATTCTGGTTGCATTGCACAATGTTCCTTTGTTTCTTGTGTGTCCTGTGAGGCTTAACGGGCTGCATATTTTAGCTGAAATGTTGCTTGATGTTTGTAGAAAACGTCAGCTGACCGAACTTAGTCATATGACTCTGGGAGCTTGCATAGTTACGTTTTTTTTTTAGCCTTTTCATTTTTGATAAGCTGTCTTTGCTAAGGCAACATTATAGTTACTATTGCTCATATTTGAACTTATGTTATGAAGCATCCATTACCCTCTGCTTATTCACTATGGTCCAGACTCTATACCATAAAAAAGACTTGTACAATACACTCTTAAAGAACACTTATACACAAATTCAAACATGGAACAATACAGCAAAACCCAAATGCCTTGCTGAAAAAATATCTTAAACCAGCCTACGGTTGTTTGCTGATCTTAATTACCCATCAGTCAGGTTAGCTGGTGTACTTTGTTGGTTTTATAAGGATTTGGGGCATTCGTCAGATGGTTAGACCATCTGGTTTACCAGCAAAACCAGCTGAACATCAGCATGGCCCAGCTAAACTAGCTAAGAACAGCAAGCCACCAAGCCAGGAGCAAAAAATTAAAATAAAATAAAAAATGTGCTAATGGGCTTCTGTTTTGATATTTTGTTTTACGACGTAGATCAGCATTTAACAGTGTGAATTTGAGGTGAAAACAATCTATGCTATTGTGATCACAGTTTCTAAGGCGTGTGTTTTTGGGAGTTGAGTGTTGATAGATGTAATGTTTTGAAATTTTGCTCCTCATTGTTCCTTGTTAAATCAATGCTTTAGCCTGAAGCCACGTCCAAACAAATTACTTTCTACACACTGTCATCACATCCTCAGCAGTCCAACTGTCATCCACTGGGATAGAGGAGTGTGTGAACACCGTGCCCCCACGGACCTCTTGACACAGGGTCCAAACACCACACACACACACAGGCAGGTCTCGGGCCGTCTCAGAAGCATTACCGAGGGTCTTGCGCTAATGGTTGCCATGTGCAGTTTTACCAGCGTTTAAGGGGCCGCCCGTCTCTAACTCTCTGCTATCATACTCTTCCAAAAACATTACCACATAATACCTTAATGCCTTTTGTGTCTATGCGGGGTTTGAAGGAAAGGGAAAACAGGAGGTAAATAAGGATCCATGTTTGTTCAGGCTGCAAAGGAAAAGTGCCTTATTGTTTTCAAGCCTTCTTCCATCCCGCTTTTTCATCCCCTTATCCACTCTCGTTCACCCTCCACCCTTCTTTCTCCTCCTTTTTGCAGGCTGTTAAACGTGGTGAGGCCTGTTGGCTGCCCTGCCGCTCAGACTTGGAGCAAAGTCAGCCTTGCGCGGAGGAGAAAACTGCAAATTAGACTTTAACACGGAAAGGATTCAGAGATTTCGTATTTTGTTTGGATAACACTTAAGCGCTGATATCTTCCGTCCAGTTGGCTGGCCTCCGCAATGCTGATAAATGAGAGATTCATGCTCTTTTTAAAGGCTTTATTGCATTGTAATGAAACACCAAGCAAAAATGCATTCTGACCTCACTTGTAATTAGGGATGCACCGATCCACATTTTTTCACTTCCGATCCGATCCCGATACCTGAATTTGGATATCGGCCGATACCGATACTATTCCGATACCAGAGCTGTGTTTGCTTTAATATTTTTAGTATCATTATTGTTTATTTTATATGATGCTGAAATAAACTCCTCTCAACAGGCAAGTATGATATGTAGGCCTACATATTTATGCATGTATGGTAAGTATAAGGTCAGAAAAGGAAGTCAGAAAAACAGTAAATCCTGTTAACAGGAAAAATCCCATTCTGAAAACAAATATGCAACTGTAGGTCATGTCAATATTTATTACATTCCCAAAATGTCAAATATTTTGAGTCTTGAAATATAAGAAAAGTGCAAGTGTAAACATCTTACACACACACACACACACTATCTAAAGGGTGATCCTCGCTCCGATGCTGTAACTCTCTCGATGAATGCTCGATCAACATCAGCCATGTGCAAACAGACAAGCGGATTTCGCCTCAGACGCGCGTCAATTTCGCTTCAAACTTTTGCTTTTTACGAGCGTCAATTTCGCTCTGGGCGCGCGAATGGATTCAAAATATTCAAGCGTCCAACTAGACGCGGCAGACGCGAATTTGACGCGCTATTCGCGTTTGGTGTGAACGCACAGTAACGTGGTGCTTTTTTAAATGTTTGATTGCATTCGTTGTGTTGTACGACGCGACACGCGAGGGAGCTTCAACGAGCTCTGAATTACGGCTTTGCAAACATTGCATTTTGCTGTCTTGCTCTGCGGTGTTTCCAGTGTGAAGAATTTCCACACAGCGGCCGCAAACTCCGGAATGGATTTCCTGAGCGGTGGCGTGTCTCATAACTCTGTGTCTCATTGAGCCGCGCCTCCGTTCAGGAAATCCATTCCGCAGTTTGCAGCCAGCTAGCAGACTAGCCGGCGGGAATCACTTTTGGAGTCATTTCAGCAGACAACGTTAAAGCGCAGACATGACTCAAGGATATCGGATATCTCCGCAGGTTGGATCGGGAAAATCCGATACGTGAATTACGCTGGTATCGGTCCCGATACCGATACTGGATCGGATCGGCCCCATCCCTACTTGTAATATAAAAGCCTAGCAACATTCACATTATAAAATGGATAGTTCTGACTATCTGATTGGATCAGCCACAATCAAAGCTGTTGTAAAACGCAGATAAATATGCTATTGCTACCGTATATTCATGCATATTTATATAGAATATATATTATTTTATTTATAAAGTTGCTACATTTCCTGGCAACCATGATTAGCCTACAGTAGGGCTGCACAGTTTTGAAGAAAATGCAATAACTTGTTAATGCGATATGTTATACGACAACGACTTAAGTTGGTTAAAATCAATTTAAATTATATTGAAAATTATATAACCAACATACATGTTTCTTGTTCTTTTGGCACTAAATCATCTGTGTTTCTCGTACGTCATTCTCTAGTCTATTCTCTGCTATCTGTGTTGACCTAAAATTTCGACTTTTCATGATTTTAAAGTATTAAAGTCATATCGGCATATCACCAATAGCATGACAAAGGCATGAAATCTTTCACTTCAAAATGCCAGTCTTGGGGAGTGTGCTTGTAAACAGTCGGTTATGTCTCAAATGAACATAAACAGTTGAGAAATAAAATGCTTGTGTACCAGTATATTGGATCTGTGCAGCTCTTAAAGTGACAGCAGCCTAAATTCCTGCTGCGCTGCTGTCTGTTTTAATGTTAATCAAAAAACAAAAGACAAATAAATCGCTCACTACTCTCAGCTAAGTAACTTTAATAAGGATTAATAAATATTTCATTTATACAATACATGTTTTAACTTTGCTAATTTAAAACATGACCAAAACACTATTATACATCATACATCTATTATAATGACAACATTTCAAATAAGAGTGCAATTGACGAATATCGGTATCGGAATCTGCCAATAGTTGTTTGGTAAAATCGGTATCCGGCAAAAAAAATCCAATGGGTGCATCCCAAATATGTACTGTAGGTGCTTTAAATACATTTTACAAACTGAATGAGAAGTCAAAATGATTTTCTGTGGACATCGACACAATACCATGGATATGCTCTACAGAAATTAAATTGAACGTAACCAACATATAAACTCATACTGATACAGGAGATGCATTAGTGTATCTCTGTATGTTTGCTCACTCAACTCTTTTTTCAGGCTCTTCTCAGTTAGCTGGCGACATTGCTCAAATCAACAGAAGTCAGATGTTCTTGAAATAACATGTTATTAGAGCGTTTTATAAATGCAAACAGCAGTGATCTTATGTAAAAGAGAAAAAAAAAATGGTACAATACATGTATTTACTCAGGCCAAGACACACCATGAGGGAGTTTTTAAAGGAAGTTCACTGCCAACAGTGCACCTTCAGATACTGCCGTCAGATGGAATCAATGGAAAGGAAACAGTCTCTTATGAAAAGCGGGCGAGATCTTCCTCTCGGCTCTGTGAGGCGTCCTTGTTCTGGATCGAGGCACTGCACTGTTAAAACACTGACTGCCTTCTAATCTCTGTCTTACAACAGTTGATCTGTGGAAAATATGAAAGATGGAAGTGATACGACAGAAGAATGAGAGAAGTCTTGTTCTTTAATATTAAGATCAGCCCTCACCACACTATTTTTGAAAGTACATTGCCTGAACTGTTTTTCTAAAACATAAATTGGCAGCTTCTGTTTTCTTATTCCCATTAATAATTGCATTCTTTTGCATATTCTGAAGAAAACCTGACTGGCGTTTACTCATAAATGCAAAGTTATGTCATGAATCTCTAGATGGAGCAGGCTGATAGGTCCTTAACTCAATCTGCTTGCAATCACATCATTCTCTATAGGGCACAGCTGATTGGTTCCTGCTGTATCAGTAGCCAATGAGCACGTGTCCTCAACCTTCAAATACTTGGTCAGCATTTGCTGTAGAAGTGTAACACACTTTCAGAAACCCTCCACCTTCCCCAGCTCCTCCTGTATAGATCTGTTATGGGTAATTCATGAATGCTATATTGTACAGCAGCGGCATGTCTTACTTGCTCACAGCAGCGTGTGATGTATGTATTGGCAGTAGCAAGTCCTGTACTTGCTCTATAGCAGCAGCAATAACAGCAGCAGCAGCGTAGCAGAGCTATTCCGCCAAAACCAAACATATAACATTGTCATATCTGTAAACATGCCAAACATTCAGAGAGTTGTCATGACAGAACTATGATGTGCTGTAGTTGCATAAGGTGTTTCTCGCTGTTGCTAAGTCATTGCCAGGTGTTTGCTTGATGTTTGCATACTGGCTTGAGTTAAAACAGTGAAAAATCCCATAGACATTCAATGAAAGACAGATCTGAGCATATCATAGAGACTTAGGGGGGTCTCTATGATGATGTGCTTAGATCCGTCTTTCATTGAAAGTCTATGGGACTTTTTTTTTTCATATTTCATTACAGTTTAGGCTAATAAATGGCACATTTTGAAGTAGACTGCTGTAGCCAAACCATGTTATTGTGCGTTTAATCTCAGAAAGAATGAGAAGCTATGGACTAGCTATCGAGGCCCATTGGATTTAGTTTTTATTGTGTTTGCTTTAAGCGGGAGCAAGAAAAGACAAACTTTCCCTGAGCCACTGACTGAGGATATTTATATCGTTTAGAAGGCCCCTTGAATGTGCCACACTGAGGGCGGTAATTGTGTAGGCCTGTTAGAGTTGATTACTAATTTGGAAACCGACAATAGAGTGCCGATTACCCGGCACTTAAACACAATTAGTGAGAGCCGATAGGAGTCAATACCAATACCAAAGGCCTGAAGAGTTAGTCAATAACTGACCCTTGCTTTGTAGCATGCCGTGTGGGTTGGTATGCACTTACCCTTCTGGCTTTAAAATATATCACACTTTGTTTTAATACGAATTATACATTCCTTAAATATGTATATGTGAGTTAATGCTAAATTTTTTTTAAATACATTTATTTAAAATATATATTAGTGAATATCATACAATGAATGGAATACTGTAAGCCTCTAATATCAACTTGCTTTCAGTTTCTGAACTTTTGAAAATTTCTTGCTGGCATAACCTAAATATAATAAGAGAAGTAAAGTTTAATGAAATTACTGAAATAAAAAAAAATGCTGTATTTTTTCTATATTTGTTTATGATTTCTTTAAAAATGCTCTGAAATTTTGTTTCAAAATAATATTTGATATATTGGTCAAAATATTATAAGCTCTTATTCATGTCAATCTGGTTTAACCAACATATGGTGAGCCTTTTTGTTGTAATGTGACAAGAAACCATGAAACAATAAATTCTATCACAGAGAGGGACCATAGAAATATGTTAGAATTTGTATGACATGATATGGTTTGTTCAGATTGTTGGTGTAATATACCATACACGTTGTTATAATCACTTCAACAATTTATGTTAAATATAAGGTAACACTTTACAATACGGTTCCTTTTGGAAACATACATTTAAAAAATTAAAATCTTAATTTAATTTAAATATGAACTTATACATGATTAAAATCAAAAGTTATATCTGTTGATTTTATTTATTGGACTTAAGCAAACGAGAACTAACAATAAACAGTTGTGTTTTTATTAACCAACATTTACAAAGATGAATAAATAATGTAACAAATGTATTGCTCATTATTAGTTAATATAGTCAATGCATTAACTAACATTTAACTAATGGGGCCTTATTGTAAAGTGTTACCAATTATGATAAAAAAATGAAAATGAAATATTTTTAAAAGATAAGTTTCAGCTGTGCTCATAAAAGATTTCTGTTAGCGCCAGTTTGTTCAGACTCAAATCGGTGGGTGGGTGGGTGGGTGGGGGGGGGGGGGGGGGGGGTGTAAGTGAGAGCTTCTAAACAAATCAATACAATAAAGCGCATTGAAGGACAGAGTTACTCTCTCCCAAAAAAAACACAAAAAAAACCAGAATGTAAGAGAAAAAGAGTGTGAAATGAAACAGGTACATGTTTGTTCTAAATTTAGTAAACATCTTCATGGATGTTAGCGCTCCTGTTTGTGTTTAGAGTTGGAGAATAATGTGTGGATGTATGGCAATTGGCTTTTGTGGCAATTAACAGGCCTTAATTACGGCTGAATGGAAAGTGAAGAGCTTGATCGTGCTTTCAGGCCTTCAAAAGCCTCGTCTGCTGTTTGATTGGACATTGATCTTTGTGCAGTGTCTGTAATTTAGCTCACAGACACTAAGTGCCGATCTCAAATTGTGTGTTGTTCTCTTGACAAGCAGGAGTCGCCAATTAACCCCTAGTCATTAGACTTGTTTATCAGCATTGGTAATTAAGATGCTAAGTAGGGTTCGCAAGACACTACCATCTTCATTTTTTGCATTGTTGAGGAGCAAGAGAGGGTAAAATAGCGGAGGGGTGGGGGAATTGTTGATTTTCTTGGCATTGCTTGCAGGATTTTAATACATAATCATGGCACAAATGAGTTTAAAATAGCCAGAATACTTTTTATGTTGCATCACTAAAGTGGCAGAATGTTTTTTTCCTAGTCCAAACCATGAGGCAGAAGAAAGAGAATGTCTGGGAACGCGTGCCAAATTCCCAAGTCAAGAAATTTGGCTGCTATTAATAGAATAGTGAGTGATTATTTTTGAAGCAGCGCGGAATGATATCATTCCTTCATTTGGATCATTATTTAAGGAGCTCATGTTGTCCTATCACATTTCCTGAATTACTCTAAACATTATTATCACCTCTTTATTAGATCATTGTTATTTATTGTTTTGACTTAACCTTTAATCACTCAGTTAACAACAATATCCATGTATTGTGTTAATGTAAACCACTGCAGGATTTAGTCTACGAAATCATAATTGTTTAAATTCCATGACCAAATGTATTGAGTCTTTTATAACCATGTAATTACATTGTAATAATTGCAGTGCATTGTTACTTCAATGTAATAACACACTTTAGAAAAGTTTTTTTTTTAAATATCTACCTTTTGAATTATTGAATAAGCAAATAGATGTCAAAATAGACAATTTGTGACATTGAAGCACTGACTATATATCGCACGTGTTATTATAACACATTTGTGGGCGCTATACATCTAAAGCTTCTGACATTCTCCAAATGCTGCTCTGTTTCTCCAAAGTGCACCTATCCCACTGCTGTTCTCACCTCTACATTCACCTTCTCTCCTCCACCTCTGATGGAAATCAGCCTCTCTGCCCAGCGTGAGGCTCAGATGGATGCAGAGGGTCTGGATCAATACCAAAGGTCATTCTGCTAAAAGGCCTTTGGCTCCGCAAGTCTGAAATGTCAGTGGTGAAATATGTGTCGTTGCCCCGAACCGGACAGCTCTACTGTGTCGCTTAGTTGTTTTGTTCTGTCGTCCACATTAAGGCTGACGGAGCAGTAAACGGTCAGGTATCTAAAACACATTGGCTTGTTTTCCATTACGGGAAATAAAAACAGGAGTGAAATGATGGGATGATTTTAGTGGATATGTGGAATCGGATGTGTATTAGTGTGTAAAGACCATGCCAACGAGAGAGATCCTGATTCTTTGAATGCCCTTGTGTCTAGCGGTGTTCTAAGCCAAGGCTCAGAGTTTGTGAGTGTGTGTAGCTGATTTGTTAAGCGCAGACCTCGTGTGTGTGTGTGTTTCCAAGGTAAAGCTGGCCAGAAGATGGACGCCTGTTGCGTGTGGCTTTTGATGGAGAGAGGCAGCTGGGTGTGTGAAGAAGTGTAGAGAGCGGAGGCGGTCCAGGCCGCTGCTGTCCTCTATTCACTGGCTCTCGTTAAAGGTCCTCACCCGCTGCTTCCAATCAGACGCTCTTTGTAGCTCTCGCTCTGTGCCAACGCACCCGGCTTACAACTCACCAGCTCTGGCACATCTGTGTCCGCAGGGAAGGAGAGAGAGATGGGGATGAGGGGTGGTGGGCGGCAGAACAGTGTGGATGGATGGATGTGGTATGAGGAGTTTGTAAGAACCCATAAGAAAGAACAAGCACAATTGAGATCTCTTTAATGTCGGTTGTGTCTCCAAGAAAGGAACGAGATGGCAAGCACATGGAGACTTTCTAAGATATTTACATTTGAAAAATAAGCCTCTACCTACATTTTCAAAAACGTACCTATAAATGCAATTCACTGCAGTTTTTAGTTTAAACGAACTCTCAGTCGACATTTAGTGTCCATTTCACAATTTCTCAGTGAGCATGGGTTGGATATTTTTTCCTGAGGAAAAGACCCCAATAATCTCACATAGCCTTTGTCTCCTCTAGAGTGTCTCAAATTGTGCTTAGATTTGCCAGAATACCAGCCAGCAATAAAATGGTCAGAGATTTTAATATAAAATGCAAAAATCTCTCATCAATTTTTTTTTACGTGCTTTTCTATTCACGTAAATGTTATAACTCTGTAGTCTTATCATAACAACATAGAGTACTCTTTTCCCTTGTTTCTAGTTTTATGAAAATTGGAATCATCTGAGATAAAAGTCAATTTATGAGAGTGCAGCATTTAAGTCAATAATCTGAGGAATGATTCTTGATAAGAAGATATTTCTTTGCTGAACCCTTTAAAGGATCTTTATTTTTAAGATTGTGGCAAATAGGGAATCTTGGACAATGAAATCAATGTCAAATGTGGATGTGATTTTGGTTTTGTGTCATAAAAGGTATGGTCACATTCATTTTGTGTAAAAAAAGGTCCATTGTCCATTACTAGTGGATACAATGCATATTTCATTGTTATTTATTATTTTGACTTAACCTTCATACAGTCACTCATTTAACCATGTAATTACATTGTAATAATTTCAATAATTGTTACCACAATGTAATAACAAACTTAAGAGAAGCTTTTTTTTAATAATATTTTTTTATTTCTACCTTTTGAATGATTGAATAAGCAAATAGCCAAAATAGAAAATTCTTGGTTTGGGCCTCAACTGGTGTACAGTTTTGGTTTAGATCTGGATCTTGCAATGCAATACCCTCCCTCCTCAGTAATTTTGATCCTCAAAACATATCTTTAGTTTATTTAAATGTAACCTTTCTTTCATTTACTTGGCCACAGTTTGTTAAACACTTGCGTTCATAAGATTAGTGCCAATGTGTGGCATGAAGAAGATTAGCGTGTAATTCTATAAATCTTTGCTTGTGACTTTTTTATGAACTCTCTCATGGATTTCTGCGGCTGATGAGGTGCCTTTGCCAGAGGAGTGCTTTAAGCTCACCATATATTTTATTAGACAGGCTTGTCAAAACAGACACCACATTGGGCAAACAGTGGCAGCTCAAAGCACAACTCTGACAAGGCCTCAGGCATCAACATAGAGGTCACAGCTCCGTCAGGTTCCCAAGTTTGTGCAGTATCGCCATCGTTTAGTGTCTCATTGACCCTGTCTCTCAAAAGCTGGTCCAGGTGTTCAACGCCCCATCTTCTTTACAGCTTGGCGGCTCTGAGAGGCGGAGCGTGGCTCAGGTTAACTTCCTGTAACCCAAACTCCAAAGAGAGGGGGGAAAGGAGAATTAGTATGTACTTGCACAGAATGCACAGGCTATTGTCGAAAGTGGTGTCTTGTGTCTTGATCCCATTACAAAGGTAAATAAGAAGAGCAGAAAACTGTAATTCAAGTGTTCTCATTGCAGTTCATGCTGATGTCATGTGCTTTCCCTCTCCATTCAAGCTTGTATTGTATGTAATTATGTGATTAGTCAGGCTCTTATAACTTGCGTGGAAGTAGAGTTGGTTGGTGCATAATGGTGATGAAGAAGATACTCTACTAGCTTCCTGAAGTAAATGGGAGTGCTCATCAGTTTATCAGCATCTGATTGCTTGAAGCTGTAACATGAATATACACTTTATATCAGTTAACATGAACATTTCAACAAAACCACTTGCATTGAGGCTAACGAATTGTTTATGGAGATGTAAATGAAATTATTTACTGAACACTGGTGTCTTTTATCACATTGCGGTTGCCAAGTCATTGAAGACTTTTTGATGTTAAAGTGATTTTTGACTTTAAAACCGCTTTGTGTCATGAATCGCAACACCCTTTAACCTTAAAACATCCTCTTTCATTTATTTATTTGGAGGTTAATGCAGGTCTCTTTTGTGCAGCTTCCTCCAAAAACCTGGAGAAAATATTCTAAAAGTCATATGTAGGCTGTTATTCAGTCAGTTGGTTCTACCATGCTGGATGTTGGTGTTTGGAGGGCGATAAAGATGATATGATGTGACGCATTTGCATATCCACAATCTTGAGTGTGTTGTGCACATTGGAGGCCCAGCCTGACCTAATTAAATGCTGCTGGATAACAGTCAAGTCATAAGCACAGCTAGCCTGGGCTTTTACAAAAGCTCAACTTTAACTTAAAGAGATTAGACAACTTTTGCAAGATATTAGCTCTTCAAAAATGAGAAAAATGTCCCTAAGCCTCTTGAGCGCGAGGGGTGAGCAAACAGGGGCTCTTTTGTTCCCGTGGAGGGGCCGGACAGTGCCGGGCAGGGGCCTGGCTCCGAGTCGCTGTGTGCGGGACCGGGCAACACTGCTGATCCCTGCCCCTGTAAACCCAATCAGCTCCGGGATTTAGACAGGGATTAGACTCCAACCTACCAGCACAGCACTTGAAAAAAAAACGGACTGGAGAAGGGGGTGTTCGGCCCACCCAGGAGGTCACGGTAGTAGCGGAGGCGAGTGACACAAGAGGCGGAGAGGAGAAAAAGGATGAACGTCGAAGGGCAAGAAGAGAACATCTGTCCTAAAAATCATTTGTGCATTAAAGTGCTTTTTCGAATATTATGTTTCATGCAGTGTGTGATATAGCTGTTTGTGAGCGACAAATTGTCTCCTAAAAGAAAGCATCAATTCTGAACTGCCGAAACGAGTCGTCAGCAATTCTAGCCTCACTTCCTGTTACATATCTAAGTAACAATGTAACAAATTTGCATAATGCCAGTCTATGGTTTTCATTGGCTGCCCTTGAACATCTACTTTGAACAGTGTCTACTTTGACCGGCCCTCAAACACTGTAGTTGTAGCTGAGACCTGGAAGATTTTGGTTCGTGTTGTTGACATGTCTAGAAGACTTTATTTTGAGCGCTGCAAATCCACTTTGCATGCAATTCTACAAGATGAGGACGGAATTGCGCTGTAATTGATACGGAAAAACCCACGCCATCGTTACTGTTTGTAGCACTGTGTAAACGTGTTGATGAAGCCTCCGGAGCTGAAATTCAGATATAGTAAAAGGCATTTGGTTTCCAACAAGTGCTGTAAGCGGTAGACCAATCACAGCCGAGTGAATCATCTGATCAATCAGAGTAGAGTAGGCTTGCAGAAAAGATGAGTTTAGAGAGACTTAATCTTCGAACAAACCTTTTTTGTAGACTTTTTGAGAAATTAGGTGATGTGCATATATGAGAAAATGGTGTTTTTTGATCTTGGTTGCATGTAAATCTACTGTAGGAGACCTCCAAGATAAAATTAGGAACCTTTAAAATAGTGTAATAGGGGCATTTTAAGTCACACTTAAAAATGTGTGGATGTCATTTCATTAGAAACAATGTCAAAGCAAGTGGCATCTGCAAACAAATGTCAGGTGCATTTCATCACATTAACTACTGACATATTTTACTTACACAAAGTGTCACAATACTTTTGTCTTCATTTTAAATGGTTAATCTAAAACATAACAAACACGTTTTACCTGTAAAGTGTGCTTGTGTTGTCACTCTGAATGAATTGAATGAATGAATGAATGAATTATATGATCGAAATATGGTACCAACATTTTAAGTTTTAAAGATTGAACTTACATTTACAGTTAAAAAATTATAATAAATACCTTTATAATATAATGACAATCCAATGCTGTAAATAATAAGATGACTTTCTGATGTTCTTTTCTCAGTACAATTTTCTCACTCATTTAACAGTATTTTACTGAAAATTACATGAAATGTCCCATTAGATCTATTACAATTCTTCAATATATAAAGTAAGGGAACTTATCAATTAACAGGTTTTGTACCGTAGTATTTTTAGTCTTTTACCATTAACATGAAAAAAAAATAATAATTAAGTGAACAATAAATGACTCGATATTCTGGATTCAATGCAATTGCATTTAGTGTACATTATACCTTTTTTTTTTGGGGGGGGGGCCGCTTATTAAAAATGAAATTTGATCAAATACATCAATAATACGTTCAATTAAGATATGACTGTAAATCACAATGAAATGCCCTTTTTATTAATCCTATGTCTTTAGATAACATATTTTCATATGTGCTGTCACTTGCAAAAAATTGAAAAGATTCCAAAATAGAGAGAGAAATCACAACAAATGGCTTTTCATCAGGTCAGACGGCTGGAGAATGTGATATCTCTCTCCGAATGTGATAATCGATAAACCTGAGAAAGCTTCATTGTGGCCTTGCATCAATCTCTCTCTCTCCGCGGTGGGCGAGCGGAGACAGATAAAGACACACAGATGCTTTGGTGTGTAACGAGGCCTGGCTCCTGTCATCACAAACCCCTCGTTGTGCCTGTGAAATCCTCTCTCACACACACACACACACACACACACACACACACACACACACACACACACACACACACACACACACACACACACACACACACACACACACACACACACACACACACACACACACTCACACACACACACACACACACACACACACACACACACACACACACACACACACACACACACACACACACACACACACACACACACACACACACACACACACACACACACACTGAGATAGAGGGTGGCTAGACACAGCAGCCATGTGACGGGTGTCATATGGAAGAGCTTTAGTCCCTGTATCATCCTATCAAAGGAATGCTGCCTACGCCTGGATCTCCCACAAAGCCACCTCATGTGTGCCAGTCCAGAGAGGTGCAGGGGACAGAGCGACGCTGCATAAACACACACGTACACACATCTTTGTGCAGGTCATCCTGCAAGTTTTATCCTTTACTCATGACCGTTTGTTGTTTCGACACTGTAAGAAGTGGTAACACGCAATTGTTAGGATCAGTTGATTCAGTCGTATTAAATCTGTTTTTAGACTTTTTCAGATTAACCATTTAGATCTTACCATACAAAGCACAATTACTTTATTTCGTTTTGTTTTATTATTATTTTTTAAATGTATAGTTCATATAAACTGGGGTTTAAAAGAAAATTTATATTCAGTAATATTATCTATCTAACTGTACAGACAAGGAGCGGATATCCATGTCACGGACATCGGATGAGGACAAAATGTAACTGAATTTAGCTGGATAAAGACATAGTGCCAGAGATGGTCTTATATTTGGGAGATTAGGAGAGGGTCCGTGGCTCTATCATTGGAAAAAGCGTAATGGCTAACTTGGATCAGGTGTGCCTTGATAACCAATCACAATACATACAGCTTTGAAGTCATTGCATTTCGTTTGGAGTTGTGTGACAGTCAATCACTGTTTGCGGATACCATAATAATAATAATAATAATAATAATAATTCATTACGTTTATATAGCGATTTTCTCAGCACTCAAAGCGCTTTACATAGAAGGGGGGTTCTCCTCAACCACCACCAATGTGCAGCATCCGCCTGGATGATAGTGCGCCAGAACGCCCAACACACACCAGCTTACTGGTGGAGAGGAGAAAGTGATTAAGCCAATCAGTATGGGGATGATTAGGAGGCCATGATGGACAGAGGCCAAAGGGCAAATTTGGCCAGGATGCCAGGGTTACACTCCTACTCTTTCGAAAGACATCCTGGGATTTTTAATGACCACAGAGAGTCAGGACCTCGGTTTTACGTCTCATCCGAAGGACGGTGCTCTTTGACATTATAGTGTCCCCGTCACTTTACTGGGGCGTTAGGACCCACACAGACCACAGGGTGAGCGCCCCCTGCTGGCCTCACTAACACCTCCTCCAGCAGCAACCTGGTTTTCTCAGGAGGCCTCCCATCCAGGTACTGACCGGCTCAACCCTGCTTAGCTTCAGTGGGCAACCAGTCCTGGGCTGCAGGGTGAAAAGGCTGCTTAATGATAAGTAATGATAAGTGCTGTAAGATGAGTCATACCTGTCACGCAGTTGTCCGTGACTCTTCTTATGAAACAGCATTTTTTTTGTCTAGTTCACTTTTGTCTAGTTCAGCTAAGGTTACAGGCTTGCCTTTAAGTGGCTTTGGGTATTGCCTTTGGTAGAGCTGCTTAGCTGAATTGAACTTGTTTTATAAATGATGAACTTTGCAACATTGGTGCAGTTATTGAACTGAACTAAAACAACATTGAACTGAACATTGATGGATTTTACAACATTAACACCACTATTTTCCTGTTAATGTGAAGCTCCTTTGAAAAATCTGTATTGTATAAATCTAATAGCGACATTAAATCAGACTCTAAAGTTCAAATTATTAAATGGCGCTTTGACGCTCTCAAATGTGACGTGACAGATTGCTGTTCCACCTTTTTAAACATCGTTTACAGTATTAGTTTGGAGAGATTTTTTTTCTTATGAAATCAAAAATCTTGGTATCATTAGATATCAGTCTGAATAATCAGCTTTCGGTATTGCCGGAGAAATTTAGCGTCGGTACATCTCTATAAATAATATAGATGAATTATAGATTAATATATACATTTTAGATAATACAAATGTAATATATATTATATAATAGTATAATATATTAGGTGATAGTTTAACAGTTCTTAGTAAACAATACATAAAAATACATATCACAAAAATAGGCTTCATGTAACATCTAAATTAAGTGAATTTTTTCCATAAATATTTATTATGACTGAATCAACCTAGTATATCCACAATGAATGCAATTTTTCCAGTCTATGAAAAACTTTTTTAATGATTTTTTTAATTTGAATAAATTCTTGTCTGACACATCTAAACATCCTGAAACTTCGGATCTATCAACAGTCAAAGGAAGATAAAGCTGAAGTCATCTCACATGGATAGACAGGCACTCAGGTCTGACTCTCAGGCCTCTCTGTGCCTGACCTCTGAAGTGTCCTTTCCTTCAGCTCGTTGAGTTCCTGCACCTCTGCTATCTGCTTCACATTCTTTCACGTTAGCAGCATCACCCCAGCGGACAGCCTCTTCACCAGCCTTATACACCCTATCTCTGTGTGTGTGTGTGTGTGTGTGTGTGTGTGTGTGTGTGTGTGTGTGGCGGCAACTATCTTGGCCTCTCAGTTAATTGGTAACCAGAGTTTTTGAAAACTGGAAGAGCTTTTGAACACGATCGTAGACCATGTCTGCATTTGGTAAGTTTTTTTAGCGCTTAATTTTGGATAAGGAGTGAGTTGTAAGTCAGGCATTTTGGAATGATTTGTTGTAGCTGCGGTGTGAGATTGTGCAAGACGTGGATGTCTCTTGCCTCTTTTTAGTTCAATGTATTTTGTTGCATTTACCAGGAGTGAAAGTTTTATACGGACAAGATAACATTGTTATTATCTTTACATTACATATTCTCACAGGTTCTTTATTAGCATAATAAAAACAGCAAATCTAGACCTTCCGTTCAGTTTGTCTTCGGTACGTCTCTTTTTATCTCAACTGCATAACATATTATTACACAGTACAATGATTTATAGTGATTTTTAGTTCAAGGTCATCTTGCTATGACAGTAAAATCAATATTTAACAGGGAAACTAAATGAAATGAGTTTTCCTGCTCTGTTTCTCTCTGTTCCTCCTGCATGTGTGCTGTATTTATCTCTGTTGGTGGCTGCTTTGGAGGGTCATTCATATTGTGTCGTGTGGGCCTGTTAAATCTAAGAGAAGTTAGTCATTCTTCATCGTCTTGTTAGGTCTGTCCTCCTCTCTCTCCATCTGACAGCCTGGCCGCTCACCTTTAACCTCCACTCCACTACTCATTCTGTCCATTTTCTGTTATGTCCAGGGAAGCTGTGATATCTACAGCTGGGGTGAGTCTTCAGAAAAGACAGAGTTTGCCCTCAGGCTACACTCCATCACTTCAAACAGTAAAATGGCAACATCATTTTGCTTTCATATGTCATGTGTAGAAATGTTACCTCTGTAACGGCACAATATTATTTGTGGGGGTGCGCAAATATTGAAATTCTTGCCAATTTTCAGATCATTATTTTTATGTTGTGGACGACGATGGCTGATTATAAATCTAAATGAAAAATGTCTACATAAATCCAGCTAAATTGTCAATATCAGACAATCTGATTTGCATAATAAACCAACTGAATTATTTAGGAATAAAACATTAATATTGGCTCATACTGATATGTCTGCTGATATATTCTGGTTCTGTAATCCCATTGGTTGGAAGACCTTGGAAAATGCATTAGAAAAATACAACTAAACGAATAAAAGTGGGTGATGAAATGTACTATTTTCTCTACCATTTTTCATTAAAAAATATATAACAGAAGTCCACACTTAAATATCCAAAACAAATTAAATTCATTTCCAATATCCAATGCAAAGAAAAAAGAAAGAAAATAAATATTTATACTATGATAGTATAAAAATGAAATAACGCTGTGACTGGTGCAATAATATTGGCTAAGACAGACACGGTCTCTTATATGTTGTGGTTTCTTAATCATCAGACTGCTGATCACATTGCTTCTACGACCAAACTTTGGGTGTTCAACAAAAAAATAAATGAAATAAATAGATAAATACAAGGACAGAAGAAAGTGATAAAATAGAGGCTGTTCTATCAGTCCATTTCCACAGCCCTCCCCTCCTGTCCTTGTACCTTGATTCCTGTTTAATATAGAGACTGATGAGCCCAATTTGGCAGCGTTTCTCCCACTGCTGGATGATTAATAGTGCTGTACGGTAGCATCGAGGAGCCGTCCTCTCCTTTGGCCCTCTCATCACGGTGATAGCTCTATCCCGCGCCCTGAATTGATGACAGAGGCTGGCCATTTGCAAATCAAATGGAGAGAGGCTGACTGTAACTCTGACACCTCCATGTCCCCTCTCTTTCTCTCGGCCTCTCTCTCTCACTCGTCCGCCCTCTCGTTACTCCCTATTTCACTTATTTGTTAAGTGTCTCTCCCATTTGTTATGCAAATGAGACGGGCGAGAGCCAGGGGTACGACATCATCTCCAAAGCATGATAAATATTTGATCAGGCGTAATGGAAATTGTCAAGCCCGTCTAATTGTGTCACACATTATCTGAAGGGAAGTAGCAAATTTGGACATAGCCTTTGATCTGTCTCTCTCTCTCTCTCTCTCTCTCTCTCTCTCTCTCTCTCTCTCTCTCTCTCTTTCTCTCTCTCTCTCTCTCTCTCTCTCTCTCTCGTTTCTGTCTCTCTCAGCCAGCACAAATGCTCATTTGCCTTTCTTTTTCTCTCTCCATTCGCTATGTGCTCCTTGCCTCTCTGCTCATTTCATACAAGCAGAAAGCCACAGCTGAAAGTCTCTTGCAGAATCACATGACCAAGAGACGTTGTGTCATTGAAATCTCCCTTTCCTGTGTATTTACCCCCGGTGTCCCACACCACTCTGTACTCGGGCCGTTTTTGTTTCCTTTGTGTTGTGCATTGCATTCTTTGCGATTCAGTTTTTTCCTGTTTGAGGAAATGCAAGGTTACACAGAGGCTGGTTAGCCTCTCTCTTGTGTTTTCAGACTATACTGCTCAGAGTAAACAAACAAACAAATAAACAAGGCTGGTTGCAAATAAAACAAAGATTAATGGAGTATGTTTTACAAGAAAATACTCTTTCTGTTCGAGGACCAACATTTTACAGTAGTATTTTACAATGCATTAAAGTGTTTCTCATTCACAGTATCTTACTCTGGGCATTCAGTTTTTTCCTTCATGTCATGTGACAGTACAAGAAACATACAATATAAAAACTTCAAGATAACATGAATTCAAATCACATATTAGGGTAATGTAGATGCTGGATGGAGCGTATCAAAAATAGACAAAATGACTGTCCATTTTGTATATGGCAGTCACAGTTGTGCTGATATTCAGTACGACAGCACTCTGCTGTTTACCATTATTGGTTATGCATTTTCTGGTTACTTTTGCTGCTCTATTTTAAAACTTCACTGCCATACTTAGCAAGTGAGCTAAAAACTGCCACATGATGTCACAAATTTTTGTGAAAAACAGACTCCAAACTGGAACATACTCAGCGAGGAGGCACTCCAGAGGCAGGCACAGTGGTGTTGATGCCTCTGGCTGCGGTTAATGGCCTGGGTTGTGTGTGCCGAATGCACTTTGTGGCAGTAAAGGTTGTGGAGTCTGTGCGCATCTGGCTCTTGTGTTACTTTCTTTGCTCGTCTTCCGCATGGCTCGGAGGCACGGCAGTGAGCTACCTGCTGAATCTCAGGAGACCGCTGGGATATTTATTCAGCCTGCGTCCACTCTGACCTCCCGTGCTTCCCCCAGCGATGGGATGTCTAGTCAGAACGCTGAAACGAAATTTGCGGAGATACCGCGGGGAGCGGCAAAGAGCTCTGAGCGCCACTGTCTGACTCATGACAAATAGTTGCTCTGCTCCGCTTCGTCCCCGGAGAGGGACACCTTATTTAGGATGTCACGCAGTGAGCAGAGGCAGAGATAACAGAGACAAAGCAGGGGGGTCAGCTCAGATTACCTAGGAGACCACCTCCGTTAAAGGGTGCCATTTGTTCCCAAATCGACCTGACGACCCCCCTAATTACCAGCCAATTATCTGGAATTCGCTGCAATTCGCTGGCGCTTTAAACAGGAAAATTGCCTTTCATTCTCCAACCGCACGGCACGGCCCACCTCTGTGTTACCGCACGTGTACCGCAGTCTCAGGTACGAGGCGTTATTTATGCGAGCGAAAACCGGCCCTCTGCTGCTAATGAAGTCACATGCTCTGGTGAATGTTAATTAAGTGAAGAAACACGTTGCATCATTAAGCATTTAGGACATAGTAGAGTATTATAAAGAGGCTGTCCTAGTAAGCTTACCGTGAGGCCTGACCTCGGTAATATTGAGATGGTCTTTAAACAAAACATTATTTAAAAAAATGTGACTAACTATTGCCATCTTCATGCATCTTCTCTCCTTGGATAAAAACAAAACAAACAAACACTATTTTGGTTAATTACAGTGTTTAATAAAGGTATAGTTTTAGAGATTGTTTCCAAACCGATCGTAACTAAACAAAAACGTGACTATTTTACTAGGTGGTGATTTCGTATGAATTTGTATGATGTGATTAGTACGGAAATGTAAAATGTTTACGAAAAACAGTTTAGAGGTGGAAGTATTAAGGTCCACCGCTAAACCTAACCATCTGTGGGGCATAAGCAGATCATATGAAAATGTATGAATGAGATCGTAAAAAAAATCTCAACAGCTTCATACACTAAAGCCCTCATCATTTTTGCAATATGCCATCTCACTTGTGCCTGGGCATATTTAGGACATAGTAGAGTGTATTATAAAGAGGCTGTCCTAGTTAGCTTACCGTGAGGCCTGACCTCGGTAGTATTGAGATGTCTTTAAACAAAACATTATTTGAAAAAATGAGACATTGGAATATGGAAATGCGACATTAACTCTTGCCATCTTTATGCATCTTCTCTCCTTGGATAAAAACAAAACAAAACAAAAACAAAAACCTTATTCATAGGCACTTAATAATAGTGTGCAATAAAGATATACTGTAGTTTAAGAAATTGTTTCCAAACTGATCGTAACTAAATAGAAATTTGACTATTTTAATAGGTGGCGATTTCAAATGAACTCGTATGATGTGATCCATACGAATTTTTTTTTTGCGAAAAACATAAGCTCCAGGTGAAAATATATGAATGAGATCGTACAAATTCATTCTAATCAAAATTTATGAACAGCTTCATACACTAATACCACAATCATTTTTGCAATATGACAATTCACATGTGTTTTGCCATATTTTTATAACACAGAAGAGTTTATTATAAAGAGGCTTTTAGCCTTCTATTGAGATATCTTTAAACAGAACATTAAAATAATAATATTTTGCTTAATAACAGTAGTTACTGCCAATAAAAGTACAATTTCATAGAAAAGTGTTTTCATGAGCAAAATACAGAAATTTGTGTTGTAATGTTATATTGTGTTATAGATTTTTGTGATTTTTGTGATCTCATCTCTCATATAGTATAAGCATGTATATTCATATAGTTGTATATTCTGGCCTGTATTCATTTATTTTAGAGGATGCATTATTAGATTTAAATAATACAATAAAAGCTCCATTGTGATTCAGAATGTAGTGTAGTCTACATACATGATGTATTTCTAAGCATACTCCTTTCTTGAAATCTAGTATTCTTGTTAAACAATCTCTTAATCACTATTAATCACAATATAGACTTTCAGTCTCCATTGCAATATTTAATCACAATAAATACATGCGTTCATTTTAAATCATTAGAGCACGAACCAACAAGAGAATTCTCAGTCATGCAAATAATTAACTCACTCAAAGCCCACCTTTAAATTTCATAAAGTATCATTTAGTAATAATAAAAATAAAAAAAATTTTTATTTAAAAATAATAATTTTCCCAATTCTTTTTTTTTTTTTTTGTGTGCATTTGTAACACCCAAATACAGTTCAGCCTTATGCAAAAAAAAAAAAAATAGATATTTGACCAAAGGAAGCCACCACTGACTAATCACAATCAGGTATTTTATTGCACCGGTGTAATAAGCAAATGTTATATATAGCAAATGACATTGAAGGTGCAGATGCAGATATTTAACTGACCATCAGGTATGGACCATGTTATGCACCATGCTGTCTCTAGCAGTTAACGGTGTAGGTCCCTCGATGGTCTGGCCCCCTTTCCCAGAATTCTGAGAGTGAAGCCCATTGTTTGTCAGGCATGTATAGCATTGTGCTATGACTGATTGTCGCCTGAGCAGGTTCTCAGCTCTGTTCTGCAGGAGAACCGGCCGCATTGTTCTTCAATGCACTTGTTACCATTTACTCCACTGCCACATCTGTTTTCCTGCTTCCTTCCCTCGGCACAACATGATGACTTCCTTTTCAGACCTGTTATTCTGCCCTGCGTGAAAAATAGTGAAAATGAGAATGGATTGACAGATTTATTGATTGGTGTTTTGTTTTCTTTTTTTTTCCTCTGAAAAGCAAATGCTGAATGTTGAGGAAAGTAAGGGAATCAGTTATACTGTCATGGGTATGGATAGCATAATTGTATTTGATATGTTCTCACAAATGCTGTGTGGTGGTCTTCTGAAATGAGGAAAATTCCCCTGTCTGCATTTAATATCTTAGTTCGACTACATTTTCATTTATATCATATAATAATAATAATAATAATAATAATATAATTTTTATTAATTCAGTGTTCAATAATAGTTTTAATCAAGTCATTTAAAACTATTTAAAGCAATTTAAACATTTAAATAAATGTAAAATAATTTAAGTCATTTAAATCTCAAATTCAAAGTACAAATTGAATGTTTAAAGTGATAGTTCACCCAAAAATGAAAATGTTGTCATCACTCACTCACCCTCAAGTTGTTCCAAACCTGTATGAGTTTCTTTCTTCTGTTGAACAAAAATGAAGATATTTTAAAGAATGTTGGTAACTAGACAGTTGACGCTTGCCATTGACTGTCATAGTTGGAAAAAATACTTCTAAGTAATGACAACATTTTTATTTTAGTGTAAACTATCCGTTGCGGTTGTTTATTTCTATCTAGTCTCTCCACTAATTTGTCCCATTCATTTGGATCTGCTGGCATCATGGTTGACATCACAATCTGTCGAATATCAGCATCTTGGAGGCGTTGCTTTATACAATACATGTTGTTTCAAAGCAGTTTTACAGTGATAACATGGAAAATAATGATCAATGATGCAAACAGAGTTCAATTATGCTGTAACGCAGCTTTATAAAAGACAATAGTGTCATTCAGCTGAAGGCAGTTCAGTGTTGACTCAGTTTGGTTCAAGAAAAGTTCAGCAATTATGGAACGAGTTCAATTGAGCTATGAAGCAACTCTGCAAAAAACAGTGATGTCATCAGTGATGCCACCACTGACCAATCACAATAAGGGATTCTAGAGCACTTCTGTAATAAGAAAATGTTATATATATTTAAAATAGTGTTTATTGTTATTATTATTTACAGTATCATTTCTGCACTGCCAATTATTTTCTCATCCAAAAGGTTTTTGCCTTCTCAGACAAGGGTTTTATGGAATTTAGTTTAAATTCCTGCTGTTCAAAACTATCCACTGCAATCACTTTAAGAGATATTATTTCTTTCAACTGCTGCGTTTCTCCAGTGAAGCTTTCATTACAAGGATAAAAACGCTCGAGCAAATTAGTTTCAGAGCTCTCTCACTTCACCTCTGATGTGATGTGCTGTGTGTTTCATCACTCTCGAGGAAGACTAAATGACCGGACTGACCATGTAGGCCTTCATCAGCAAAAGAGGATCATATTTACGTTAGTGAGTTCTGACACTCAGAGAAGTTTCCCTGGCTTATGTTTAAGTGAGCTTGAACATAAGTAGATTGACCCCTGCTCGCAACAGAACCAAATAAATGCACTTTTTTAAAAAGGTCTAATCAAACCTGACGTTTTATTCATTTAGTGGCCTTTCTTTTGCACCAAGAAAATTCAGGATCACAGATTAGAAGTGCCATATAGGAGATGCTTTGAAGGGAATAAAGTAGAAAGAGAAGCTTTTTCGTTCTGAAATTTCTGTAGTACACAAAACATCGCTAAATGTTAAAGGATCTACATTAAGAAATTACTATAACATTTCTATTGAAAAACAGATTAAAGAGGATTAAATAAGATTTGACTAGGGCTGGGCGGTATGACCAAAATTCGGTTTCACGGTATGACTAATTTTATTTCACGATAACGATATATTTCACGATATAGTTATTTATAGTTATAGTTGTTCTCGAAAAATCGACAAAAAGGGCTTTGTATAATAAATACACCCAAATACTTTAGAAATGAAAAGTACTTCACTTTGTTTGAATTTTCTTTTTCTTTTATTTGGTAAATTATTTATTTGGTAAACTATTTTTAATAGCTAAATATAGTAAACAAAACACTCTCATCAACTTTTAGATGAACTGCCCCCAACTTATTGATATTAAATACAACTCATAGGTGCAATTCAACTTTAAATAAAGTGTTGCTGAATAATTTTTCAATCTCATGTTATTGCTTTACTTCATCAATCAGTTTATAATATCTGAATATTTTATATTGAACTATTTTATTCATAATAAATGAGTTACTTCCTTTTAATTTGGTAGGATATTAGTAAATACTAGTTATGTTTAAATGTTTTCCTGGTACATTTTTTGCCATGTCTGCTTTTAAAGGGCTTGTTTTGTTCTTTTTGTGATATCTGGCAACCCGTCACCTAAAGCTTTAACCAAGAGATGTTCAGAAGCGTCAAGTTCATAAGTGACTAGGAGAACAGCAGTATGAAAACCGAACAGCACCTACTGTTAGTGTTGACTAAGTAGTGTAAATTATACACACCTTGTAACTGCGTCATTATTTTACATAGCTCGGTGAACACCGACACACCGCGCTCCCTCTCAGTGCGTGTGCACGCGCGCGTCTTTTGCATCAGTAAAATGCGATCAGTTAATTTGAGTGACAAGTTGTAATCACGCATTGAATCGAAGCAAGATTTTATCAGCTGTTTCAGTGGCCAATTGTTTGGAGTAAGAAATATATAACTCGCGCTGCATATTTACTAATTTTGCCTCAGATACAGGATTAACATGTTATACATTTGCTTTAACAAGCAGGTTGTTCATTACCACGGCAAGTCGGCAACCGCTCGCGTGTCATACTGAATGCGAGTTTCATGTTTAAAAAGTAACTATACATAAGAGACAGAAAGATGATAACTATACATTATTTAAGGTTATTTCTATTCGTTACGATATTGATATATGAACTGTTGTTGTCAAGTAAGCTTGCTTTCCCCGTTGCGATCGTGCAATCCTCTAAACTTTAACGTTAGCCTACGGGTGCCGCACTGCTCTAGTTGACTGCTGCGCCTTTCCCCCTAAAAAATATCACGTTAACAACAACCCTTTAGAAAACGTAATTCCTTTGTGGATCCTGTTGATCTGCTTTCTCCATGTTTCTTTGACAAATCTCAGTGTCTCAGTCTCTCGCACGCTGCATGTGAGTTAACCACGCCCACTTATTTACATGTCGCGGTATCACGGAATGAAAAACTCTGTTACGGTTGACATTTTCTACCGCGGTAAAGATATATACCGTCATACCGCCCAGCCCTAGATTTGACAATTATATTATGCTATAAAAATGTATCATTTACATAATGCACATTTAAATAGTTTCTAAATAAACATCATAGCCCTATCATACTGACATACTTTGCAAAATGTTACATGAGTTTTTCACAAAGTGATTTGATTCAAGCTCAGTTGGGTCTCTGTATCAGTTATCAGATCATATGGGCAGTTTAATGAAGAAAGCCTGTTTTTATCTCTCATCGGAGAGAAAGAGGGTGTATCTCCTCCTGTGTGACATTTCTTCTAGTCGCTTTTCCATGTAGTGGTCATTTCTCTATAAATGTCATTCTCAGCTGAGGTAATGATTTATGATTGTCAGGATAGGTAAGACGGTGGCTATGTTGTGATTGGAGTATGAGCACACTGCTCACTGTATAACTTACTGTGCTGTGTATATGGCGTAATTACATTACTAACATACAAAAACATACGAAAATATGCAATTGATAAATTCAAACAGAATGCTTACATGAAGTCCCTTGTGAAAAAGTAGCATATGTAAATAGAGTACAGAAATAATATACTGTAAAAGTGCAAACTGAATTTAATGTTTTTGGAGACTTAATTGTGTTATTCACAGTTACATAAACATGTATTATAGTTGAAATTTAATTAAATACAATTAGTTGAATGTAAGAGTGCTGTTTTTTACCCACTTATGTAGGACTACAGTACGTCTTTAAATGTGATTTCACTATTACTCATATTGTCTTTAAAATTTGGTTGGTGTACTGACATGCATTTATTATATGTGTTTCTATATAATTATTGTAAAAATATACTTGAATGTAATTTCTATTGAAACTTGTATGTCGTTTAAATATATTTGTAATTACACATTAGTAATAACGAAGTTGCTATTTACTATTACAGTATATTACATTTAAATATGATATCAAATATGACACTGCAGTTTAAATTAAATTAAGTACTTTTGTGCTTTTGTATGTTAGTCAACAAATAAGTGTACTACATTAAAACAATTATTTAAAATGTACTGTAAAGTAAAAAAAAACGAAACATATTGTTGGACATAGTTTTCTGCAAAAATACTTCTAAGATTTTAAGTTCACACTTCTTTTTCACATGGGATCATTAGCCATTAGTGTCCAGTAATCATGCTGTTAAGAAAAAAAAACCTTGTTTTTATTTTTAATGAACAAATGTCTCCTTCTATCATACCACTATTTGACATGCTATTTTTTTTGTAAATAGTCGGCAGTAAACAGTATATACTGTGCCGTAAGCAGTATGATAGTAATTCATCCATTCCCACCATACCCAAAAGTGCAGAAAGATATGTTAAATTGAGTCTGATATTACTTCCAGTTAAATCATCTAACTCATGTGAGTGCATTGCATTGTGGGATACAGTATTCCATGCATGATCTGTTATATATTCCACATTTTGACAAAAGTAGGTTATGTGCTGTTAGGTGCTGCAGTGCACTGCCTCCTGCAACAATAGTAGAATTAGTATTGGGCTGGTGGTGGAGCGTTCTGGTTTCCAGCTTCTGTATTGAGTCCTCAGTCTGGGCTCCTTTAGCTCTTTCCTGGCGGGTCAATGAGGCAGAACAGTGTGATTAGACGGCCCAGTGCTGTGGCTGGCTTATTGAGCGACCCCGGCTAATTCACTTGACCCGCTCGCCCGAGTCCACACACATGAAAAGACCAGTGGAGAAGGGCAGGTGTTCTGTATCATTATGTCAGTATGTCTTCTGATCTAGTTTGATACATCATGTTGAGTAAACTAAAGTATTAATGTACAACAGTTAATATCCCTGCTGTGAAATGTAGCAGTGAGATGTATATATATATATATATATATATATATATATATATATATATATATATATATATACATATATATATATTATTATTATTATTATTTTTGGCCATTGAATGAAGTCAAGCATTTTTGAGTTCCTCACTTAATAAGCAGAGAAATCATTCGAGAGATGGCTCATTCCTCTTCTGTAGTATCTTTTGAAATCTTTTAAGAAATGCATTTGCTGTAATTCAAGGAAGTTTTATAAAATGGTATGGAAATATTTTTACACACCATTTGAAATGTTGATAAATTGCACTGCTTTCTGTCTTTTTGGATGGTTCGGAGCCCTGCACATGACTTATGGAGGGGAATGTATAATAAATGTAAATTTAATAAATAAATAAATAGTTTTTCTCATTTTAGAAAATCATGGTCATGTTGTACTAATTTGATAAATTTGTTAAAATGCAGGAGAAAATTTGCCTAAAACGATTGAAGAAATGAAAAAGATGTCGCCACAATTTAACTAAAATGAGGGAATGAATTAGTAAAACGTGGCCACCAATTAATATGTCGTGGGAACAAATTCTTGATTCATGGCTATAATATCATTTTTTTGTTTTGTTTTGTTGTTGTTGTCATGTGCAGAGCTAGGTAGAAGTGAAATGTTTAAAATTGAATAAAACTACCACAAAACATGCAAACAGAATGAATCAAATCCATTACAGTTCCAGTCTTTGTGCTGTTGATTTCCAACTTGATTTTCAAGCAACTGGCTTTTGTGTAGTTATGATGAGAACAAAAAAACTAGGAGATCTAGGATGATTTCCATCTTTAAAAATTGTGAGATATTTCATCCCGTATGTTTTTGATAGGAAATGAAAAAAAGAAAAAAAAAAAACACTAGCAAATTTGAGTGGTGGGTCATAGCTCCAGTGCTCATTCTGTACTCTTTGTACCCGCTCTGGCTTTTTCCCGCTGCTGTTTGCCAGTTTCTTGTACTGTATCTTTGTAATAACAACCCCCTCAACCACTACCCCACTTCACCCTCTCTCTCTCTCTCTCACTCTCTCTCTCTCTGAAATCTCCTCCTTTGCTCACGTCCCCGTGCGCCGGCAGGTCAGTGGCATGCTAACACTTTTGTCAGTGTGATTAATAGCATGCTGGATTGTCGTTAATTCACTGGCTAATGACTAAGACCGGGGCCAGTCCAGGAGTAATCGGGTGATGTATAGGTGGGGAGTGCTCTCCGAGCCAGAGGTGAAAATCATTTCCCAAACTCAGATACCGTCGCAAGCCCAACCAATGGCTTTTCCTGTTCATAAAAATTAATGCATTTCTCTCTTTCTCTCTTCTCTGTTATTCCCACTGGGGTAACTAAATGAGGCTGTATAATACACACAAAACTGAGACTTTACTTCTTGGCAGGATAGAATTGGAAATGAATATAGAATGTATGTTCTTTGGGTTCATGATGCCCCATAAGATGGCTCTGATCTGAGTTTGTGAGATTGTGCTAATTGTGCACCTGCTAATATATAAAAAACACACTAATGGTTTATTTGTAAAATAAATATTATTATTTTAGTTTGTGGGTCCGTTGGAATATAAATATATGCACAGCATCATATACACTAATGTTCAAATGTTGGTATAACTATAGCGATAACGATAAAGTTGTAGTTCTAAAAATCGTTCTCAATATGAATGAATAGCAGACTCCACACCACAACTATAACGATAACGGCACAGAGAAACAATATCATTGGAATCACTTTCAGGTCATTTTCTTTTCAGGTAATGAACGATAAAAACACTGACAGCCAATCAGAATCCAGCCTGCTATAAAGAGCATTTAAAGCGGCAGACGACAAAACCGCAGCTTGTGCTTAGAACAAACAGAACGAAAATATCGTCCGCTGGTGTGGATGCTAATATAGTTATCATTAAAGTTATCTTTATAGTTATCGCTTTTGGTGTGAACATCCCTTAAGGCTACATTTATTTGGCCAAAAATACAGTAAAAGAGTAATATTGTGAAATATGATTACAATTTAAAATAATTTTGATGTATTAGTCGCTTTTTATTGCCAATTTGTTAACAGCTTGAAACGAAACTTAAATTAGACCTTCCTCGACTTCCTTGGTTGTCTATGTAATCCCGTAGAGTGATTTGTATGTGACTCGGGACGTTTTTGCCAGGAAAACCAAAAGGATGTGACTGTTATGTGCTTTTGAGAGCCTCTCTTCCTTTCAATGACCCATGAAAATATTGCTTATATTCAGGATCCTGCCGAAAGAGCCGTTCTGTACTGTAATGTCAATGTGTCATGCAAAGAAAAGGGTTTAATTCAAACCATATAGTCTCACATAGTCAGATATATTTAGTCTATAGTCTCAAATATACTTATATATAATCAAACGATCATAACATTGTCATTTCAATAAGCCTACCTCATCTGTCGCCATGATGCCGGTGAATTGCAGAGCTGGTGCAAACATATCCACATCTCTACGATCAGATGCTTTCTTAACTGATGTTTTCTCACCGCTGTAATTTTTGTTGTGTGTTTGATTTGTTATTGAGAGAACAATTTACATATTCCAGCATGGTCGGTGTCAAGATATTCATTAAAATAGATTCCTTCTAAGGTATTTCCAACTTTATTCTGACTTCTCAGTGAAAAGCAAGAAGGAACTTCACGTTCAGTTACGTGTGCACGAGTGCGAATGAGCAATATATTGCTGGCTGCAGTTTGATCAACATCCACCGGTGTCACTAATAACAAGGGTTTCTGAATTCTACGTATAACCCCTTTTATTTTAATATGAGAAATTATTATAAATGTAATTTATTCCTGTGATGGCAACCATACTTCAGATTTCAGTGTCTCACAATTTTTTTTAATATGCAGCTTTTGTTCAGGATTCATTAAATAGGGTTAATAGGGTTACTAGATTGTTGAAAAGAACAGCTTTTCTTTAGAAATTGATTTATATATAAATATGCATGTACATACTGTATACACTCCTATAACGACATAAAGACTCCTAACTTTTGAACATATTTGGTGCTGTGTGGTCACCATTTTTTTTTCCAATACACCCATGTACATGCTGATGTTCTGCTTACAACAGCGGTATTATGATGATGATGATGATGATGATGATGATTATATCTTTACAATCATCTATATATATCTTGGATAGACAATTTAATTAAAATGTATATTCAGAAATCACTCTGATCATGGCTTTAATTTTCAGAATAACTGATTTTTGAGTAGTCATTGCTTATCCAACTCTTTGCAAATAATCTTGCTTTGCTTACAGGAGTGTGTTTAGTGCTGTCTCCCCACTGAAATAAAATTGCTTTGATTGCAAAGTGGAATAGCGTTATAATGAAACATTTCATTATTTATTGCTTTCAGGAGTTTAAAAGTAATGCTTATCGTGGCTTTTGGTCTTGCGTAATGTCCATAATATAGAGTAGCAAGAGAATGAGCAGCAGTGTTTGTGGAGGAGATGGAGCATATGCTGTTGTGCCATTATCCAGACGTCTGAGACCTTCTGGCACTTATTAGCAAACCTTAGCCTTTTCCTGCATCCACGTCCCCGTCTGCCTCCTCTCTCTCTGTTTGCCTCTTTCTTGCCCCCATGGGTGATGTTTGCAACTCAATTTGGCAAATGTAAGTTAGTATTGATTATTATTAATATTTATCATGTTTGTGAAAATGTCTTTTCCCTGGTGCTATTAATCTGTCGTGTTAATAAATGTCTGCTCAAGGCCTTGCGCTGCTCCCCGGGGAGCAAGGCAGACTAGAATGGCAATCAGGAGAGGCTGACAGGAACGACACACACACACACACACACACACACACACACACACACACACACACACACACACACACACACACACACACACACACACACACACACACACACACACACACACACACACACACACACACACACACACACACACACACACACACACTCACACACACACACACACACACACACACACACAGACACACAGAGCCAGATTCCCGCAGGCCCTAATATGATTTTTGTAACTGATTAGGCTTTGTAAAACCAGGTGTGGGGATTTAAGCCTTCTAATTATGTGCATCAATTAAATGCTAAAGGTGCAAGAAATCTTTGTGCTTTGTAGCATGGTGAATGTTATTGTACCACCCCATTGTTTTGGTTCATAACTCTGGTATTACAGCAAAGGGGTTTCCAGTTCTTTCTTTTTTTTTCTTCTTTTTTTTGTACTTCAAACTTAACACTCTGCTTTGCAAGTGCATAATATTTAAGTTTTTTACCTTTTAGTATGAATATGTTAGCATTACGGTTATGAATAAGCTGGTGTGTTCCAAAACAATGACAATATTCACATTTAGGAGATATAAGCATTCAAAACTTACAGTCTCTCACTTCCGCTAAAATGGATCACGGATTTTTATGACATCACCGCTGACTTCAGCTCTTCTGTCCAATCAAATGCTCTTGAGAATCTAAAGCTACGCCCCCATGCTATAAATACCACCTGGCCAAAGCGACTGTGGACACGTCACAGAGCAATAGGGGTTGGAGATGTGTGTTCCAACTGTACGTTGGTTAAGAATGAAATGGATAGAACTTATTCACACCTCTGTTCAATCCAATGTATCATCAGCGCTCGGATTCGCTTCCAACGTGCTGTCAAGTACGACTTGCAGTCTGTGAGGTAAACTAAACGCTATTGGCTATTTGAAAAGGGGGAGGAGCCATTCAATATGTCCCGCTTTACATTCCTGTTTCAGTCGAAATTACATCAATGCATCATACAAATCTGCGCGTTCCAAGGCACTTCAGTGGGCCTTTAAGACCATGCTATCTTAATATAATAATATAATAATATATAATGTAATAGTGCTATATTCCAACAATAATAATAATACATTTTTAAACATAGAATAAAATAAAAATCATTTTTGAGTATGTTTATTGGGCCAATTTTTGTGCATAATTAGTGAAACATATTCTGAGCTCATGGCTCACATATTCAGCTGAGATGAAGCTGGTGAAGTGTGCCAGTGCGCCCGGATCATTGTGTATTGACTGTTCAAACAGCGAGGTGGTTGAGGTCACTTACTTCAGCACTCTCTTCAGATGCTGGCCAGACCGCACACATATATTGAGTTTGCTCTGGCCTGCAGAGTATATATACATGCTGACACTGTTAGTGTGTGTGTGTGTAGCCTGCTTGAAGTGTGAGTATTGTATAAAGGAACATGCAAAGGTGCTTTAGTTGCCTTATGTACCAGAGTAATATATAATGATATAATAGTAATATGAGGAATCTCTTGTTGTAATCTTCTCCATGACACCGACCTTTTAGAGAAACAAAAGTGCTACTTTAAGTGTTACTTGGAAATGTTCCCTGCTGCTTTTACAAGGGGAAACAGAGCATGTTTCTGGAAAGCAAAGTTTTTAGGTAAAGAAACTCAGAGAAGAGAAAATCAAGTTTTGATTCAAGTGGAACATGAGGCTTCTTTGTAATCCTGATGATGACAACACTTTTTAAACTGGCCAGGACTTTTTTTTTGTTTTCAGTCTTTGAAAGCTTGAAGCTTTTTCCTTATTTGGATTATCACAATATGGGCTTGTTTTATATTTATCTCCATAAAGTCAATTTTCTTCATTCAAGGCTATCTTCTTGACATCTCTAAAGAGAAACACATGCAAGTCCATATAAATAGATTTTTATATTTTCTGAAGAAAATGTGAGTGCTGAGGGTCTAGCTAGGGATGTAAAGTTTTTTTGGTATGTCTTTTGCTTCGGCTCACATGTGTACCGAACGAATACAGTGTTGCTTTAACAACTGCATACGCGTAACTTTCCTGTGTGTGGAACGTAATTTAAAACTTTTCTGACTTCAATTAATGTGTGTCTGCGAGGATCTCAAGTCCTGAGATCGCTGGACTAGTACAGATCCGCTCTTCAGGAAGAAGAACACAGAGCATGGCAGTGTCTCCTCTTGACTTTATAGCAGCTTGCAATAATAACGGGCCCTGTTCTCCTGCTTAAGTGACACTTTTACAATTTATCAAATAAATCTGATGCCTTCATGTCTATGGCCCGGCTGCACAGTAGTTTCCAGTGGAATAACAAAGCAGAACAAGCGTTTCATTGTGGCCGTAGCTCAGAGGAGAGAAGGACCCCCAAGGTGCGAATTAATGATGACGGCCTGATGTAATCAGGATAAACAGTTCAGTATGAGAGCGAGAGCAAACAGAGACAGAAGAAGTCACTTCACTTCCGGGAGACATTTTGAACATCAGTATCCAGCAGAGATATCCAAAGAACGTCAGAGCCTTGGCTTAAAATGCTTCTTTTATTCAGTCCACCCTTCTCGTATTTGGTTGATTTTTGACTTTGACATGGAATCCGGTTCACATTGCAGCTAATTCTGGCCAAGAACCGCTCACTTAGACAGGAAGACACCATCTGACTGACATAGAAACCAACAAACCTTTAAAACAATGTGTTTTTTCACGTGCCCGGTGTCCCAGAAGTTACATAAGGGCAGCCAATTACATCTGAACAGAAGATATGTATCAAAAAGTCAGTCAACGGATTTAAGGCGGTCTCATCTGAGATAAAGTTCACACCTAGCTCGTTTTTAGCATTTGTTTCAGTACCTGGCATGTTTTCTCCCGTAAGGGTCGTTTACACGTCACAGTTAAACAACAACAAAAAAACAACCGGTTTTGGCTGTTCATTTACAAGACAACAGTGTTTTGGGGGCCTGAAAGCACAAACTTTTGAAAACTGGTTTCGAAGTGCAAGTTTTTGAAAATGATACTGTTATCTTCTCCATGTAAACTACAAAACCGCGAATTTGTGAAAACGGTGCAACATGGGCATGCATATTACTTGCTCAATCTGTGTTTCTTTACAAACAGACATCGCCAACTACTGGCCTGGCAACATAATACAGCGTTTTCAGTTGTTTTTGCGGATACGTGTGAACAGGAATCGTTTTGACAACGTTGTCGTCTGCACGCAAACACAAAGGAAAAACGTTTCCGTTTTTAGTACATTGTTGTCATGTTAACATTCACTTAGTTTGGTTTGTTAAGGCATATATGAACAGGGCAATCACGTTCGGATCCACTCCAAATCAATCAATCCGAGATCTCCTGAACAAGGTGGTTTTAGTCCAATTGAAAACCCATTCTGTGGAAAGACTCAACGGGCCAACAAACCAATCTGTATCATAATTCATAATGGGAAATGTGTTGCGTTTAAAGCAGCAGCTAACTTGTCAATCCATCTTGATGATGCAATGAGGAACATAAACGGGTGTACTCTGACTAATGAGAGGACAGTTTTACTCACATGTGACTTGCATAAACAGATTCTGGCATGCTTTGAAATGTTTCCTTGTGAAAGCAAACCGAACTAAGAAGAAGCTGCAACATTGTAACAATTCAGTCATTCAAGTCCAATGTTTTGGAACAAAGCAAATTATCTGTCTGAAAACTTCCCATTTGGAGTCCTAAGCAACATATATGTTTGTGAAAATGTTGTTGTGTTCTGATGGTTCTGATGTTTTGGTCATCACAATTAAGTCCTTTAAATGTCATTTAAATTACTTTTTCAGTGTAACTATCTGTTCGTACACTATAGCCTTTTTAACTGGAGTATTTAATGGATTTTCCAACCCTTTCTATGGCTGTTGAAAATTTACTCGGGTCATAAGCCAAAAATGAGAAGGGGAAAAAAAGTTTTAATGGTTTGAAAACACTTTTGATTCTTGCAAACAGCACCAGATAGGCAGTGGTTATAAAACTTTAACTGATCTGTGAAAAGGGGAAGCTACTACTGAGCCACATGTTCTTAAGTTAATTGCCTGGCTGCTTTGAGACTCCAATGAAAGTCTGATCATTAAAGAAATTGGTAAAACATTTCTTTGCCCTCAAAATTGCAAGATGACGCAGGATCTGTTTTAAAAGCTTTTCATTTTATTTTATTTTTTTACTGTGGAGTTTTTTTATATGATACACATTCCCTGATTGTTGAGAATTGTTGGCTTTTAAAAAGGTTTTGCCACAAATATTTGCATTTCCAGGCCTAGCTTTTGCATACTGTAAGTTACCATGGGAAGCTAGGACATCTTTAGATTTAAAGAAATCGTTCACCCAATTATGGAAATTCTGTTATCAATTACTCACACTTATGTCATTTCAAAACCAAAATACTTTTGTTCATGTTAGAACAAATCTCACTGGTTCTTTCAAAAACTCAAATGTTCTTGCGTAATACGTGAGAACAAACCTCACTGGTTCTCGCATGTCAAGAAAGTACAGTATGTTTGAGCTGTTATTTAATCTGCTTTATGGTATGTGTGGTGATTGTTTATATGGCAAAAACAGCATAAATTAAATCCGTTCATCCTATAAAGCGACTCAGAACACTTGGTTCAAAATGCTCAAATCATATGGATTATTTTACCAAAATTTGGGGTGGACGGACTTTAAATGGAAGGACAGAAATCTGTCAAGTTTCATTAAAAATATATTTTATTTATGTTTAAAAGATTATCAGTCTTATGGGTTGGTAATGACAGGTGATCAGAACCTCTAAACAAATGAGTTGTGTATAAAGAAATTACATGAAACATTGATTTGAAATCATACCGTAGTATATAGTTACTGTATATTATTTTATTATGCAAGAAAAAAAAAGAAAATAGACTACGAAGTGATACCCAAAACATGAAACTAGCAAAACAATCAAAATCAAATATTACAGAGCACAGAGTAATAATGCAATTTATTAATGTTGTATTAAAGGGCAAACTTTCCAAAGTTTGCAGGGATTTTATGCCGAACATTTCTTCCTCCCTACCTTTTAACTGTCCGGGTGAAACCGCTGTCGTTTGACTTAAAGCCAATTTAGCATTAACTGCAATTTATACTTATTCATGACTTTGCTGTTGCTTATAAGTAAACAGCGTTTGAATGTGAGAGAAAGCAGTTTGGAGTCATAAACTTGTGTTCTTGGCAGTGCTGGCAGGGGGGCTGCGTCTGGTTGATTGGAAGCACTCCTGGTGTAATTGCGGCCTAGTTAGCCCTGATTGCTGGTCCTGTGTTTGGATAGCAAACTGCAGTGGTGCTGCTACAAATTACAGCGAGTCCATCCATGCGTGCTTGCATAGATGTTGTCATCATGGATACAGATCGAAAGTGTCTTGTGTACTGCCTCAGACCTCAGCTAAGAAATTTTAGAACACAGATGCAGGTGAGATGTGTCAGGTTCTGGTTTGGAGAACAGATTGCATTTGAGTCAGTTGTTTTGCTGTAATCTCTCCCAGTTTGAAAGCTCCAGCTCCAGTGGTCTTAGCATGGTATATTCAAGGGCTTTCACGTCATTTGTACTTTGTGATGCATGAGTGTAGAACTAATGCAGAGAAACAGAACATATTTTTAGCAATCAGAGTTGTACCTTTTGCTAGCATGAAGGATGAGTACCATAATTATGCTGTCAGGCAAAGAGTGACAATACACATAGATGGCTGGCAGTGGCGTCAGGCCACAGGGTCATTTGCTGCCATTATTTGTAAAATGATCAGACAGGAAATGGCGGGGACTATATGAAATAAATGGGATCGTCCCTGCGCCAGACTCTCTAAGTTACAGAAGATTTGTTTGTTTTTTTGGTTTAGGCGGAGCGTCTTATTCACAGATCAGTGCACATCACTGTATAACCAGCAATAGAACATACAAGTTTGGTTTGAATCGTTCATGCTTGTTTCAGTGGCTTGGTGATGCTGGTGGTCTCTTGTTGGTTGGTGTGGCGAAGTGGTTAAGAACATGGACTTGTGATAGAAAGGTTGATGGTTTATTCTCCCCATAGAATGATGCTTATTTACCTCATGCATATTGGTGTATGATTTGAACAACCTAGTGTTGAGTGTATGCTAGTACTTTTCTAAGTGATCAGTCTTTTTTGCCTTTTAGAAGATTATATTGAAAGGAAGGAACCAACCCATTTAAAGACATAAACATCATAAAGACTTGAGGGTTGACTCACAACAACTTTGCAACTCCCTGGCAGCCAGCCAGAACATCTTAGTATTATGTCAGTGAGTTTTGTTTAGACTAAAGGCCCATTCATCAGGGAAAATAACTATAAAGTTTTAATAATCATTGTATTATATTGGGATAAGGAAGTCCATACAACAGTTGTAACGGAAACGACACAGAAGTACTATATTGTTTAAAAAAATAATAATTCTAATGAACGATGATAACTTTGGCAGCCAATCAGAATCCACCAACTTTAAAGAATTCACCCATTCACCCAGCATTTACCCATTATTTTCCATCAGGTTGTCTCAACCCTGTATGTTTTTCTTTTTTCTTTTTCTGTGGAACACAAATACGATTTTTAATCATCATTTAGTGTCTGTCAAGCTCTTCGAAATAAGAAACACCACAAAATTAAGTAAGAGCAACCAATGATGACCATTTGATTTGATTTGAAAGCTCTAAGATTTTCTGATTTATAGTGTAATTTTTGGTCCTTTTTGGAGCCCCAAACACATGGTCAGAATTGACTGTCATTACATGGAAAAGAGCTGCATGAACATGCTTCAAAAGTTCTCTTTTTGTGTTCAATAGCAAGTTTGGAGCGACACGAGTAATAATGACAGAATAGTAATTTTTGGGTGAACTATCCCTTTCAAAATCAGCAAATTAAATACAACGGTAATCTGAAGAAATGAAGCTGAAGAACATTTGACGTGCTTTGGATCTCTTTATTCTGCTAATGTATTGCAAATATCTCTGTATTGTCTTTCAGATGACAGTGAGGCAGTAGACAGCATGTACGACACAGAGCCCAATCTCGTGACTGGCGAGAGTGCGGAAGAGGAGACAGAAGACAGCATCATGTCCCCCATTGCGGTGGGGCCCACGTCCCCTCAGCCCTGCAATGAGGACTTCACTCCTAAAGAGGGCTCACCCTATGAGGTGCCCGTCTACATTCCCGATGATATTCCCATCCCTGCTGACTTGGAGCTCCGCGAGTCGTCTGTTCCAGGGGCTGGCCTTGGAATCTGGGCTAAAGTCAAAATTCGGATGGGAGAACGCTTCGGACCATACAACGGACTGCAGAGCGCCACGGTAAAAGAGACCACTTATGGATGGGAGGTATGTGGAGATGATATGGCCTGCACTTAACATATTGCTTTTTATTAGCATTATCAGAAAGTTAGTAGAAATGCTATTGGGTTCGATTTGAATTTGAAAGAACACAATTAAGGCCCTGTCCCAAATGGCTCACTTGAAGTCTTGTAGGCTTCTTTCAAGCATGTCCGTACTCGTTTGGCTGACTTCAAAGTGTTCTAGGACCCAAGAACATCAAGTCCAAGCAAGACTCGTAGGAGGCCTGCAAGGGTCAAGGGTGCCATTTGAGACAGAACCTCAGTTTAGACTATAGGGGCTTTCACACCGGGTAGTTCTAGGAACTTAGTTCTAGGAACTAGCCACCAGGGTGGTTCCCCCAGGAACGTTTTCTGGTTGCATTTGCAACCAGAAGTTCCAGTAGGAACTCTGAAGTGACGTAAACTGCGCTTGTTGTGACTTTTATTTTGATAGCACGGCGGACCTTTATTTTGACTGCGCTGAGAACGCCAGCCAGAGCCTGAGCACATAGTGCTCACATTCTCCGTGTTCATTAGTTTACGATCTGTCTAACACTTTATTAGATAGAACTGTTATACATTGAAAGTAGACAGTAATGAAAAGGTGTAGATGAAGTCCAGTGTCGCTAGCTGAGCAGAAATACATAATCATGATTGGCTTGGTCCCCTCAAAGTTGCATTGGATTTTCTCCTCAGCGTAAAGTTTGAGAGGTCCATCTATCACTGTTTTCCGTGTTCGTAGAGTTAGTTTGTGGAGTAAATATATAGGCTATAATCTGTGTGTTTACATAAAAATGGTGGTGTTTCGCATACGTTCGGCCAATCAGCGTATACTAACGTTACGGATAGTTCCTATAATGCTGGTTTAGGAGTTAAATTGGTTCCTCCAGAAGGAGTTCCTTGAACTAAAATATTTCCTAGTTCCTGCGGTGCGAACGCATCAAATTCCGGGTACTTCCGCCATAGTTCTAGGAACTATGAAAAGGTTCCTCTGGTGTGAAAGCCCTTTATGAAGATGAACAGGGCCTCCAATGATTCAAGGCCCAATTTGACTGGTGTATGTGGTAAGTCAACCCTGCGGTAACTAGCTCACAGCCTGTGGGAAAGACATGAGCACATTATGGGGTAAAGATGTTCATTCCATGTCTCTGGGGTTTTTTCGCCTCCCCTTTTCTTTTCCATCCATCCCTGAATTTCATTTAATGGTGATTTTCAAAACCCTGATTACTGAAGATATCAGCTTTTCTCTTCTGCCTACATCTATTAGAATACACTCATTTGGTCACGCCACATGATATGGGTTATGGTAGATGCGTGGCATTTGCGTGGAGCCATATTGAACTATTAATTTTCATTTCAACATGACATCAGAGGATATTGGAATTGCTCATTAGGGTACATGCTGATTCCCCCACATGACTGACCAGACGTGAGCCGCTCTCTCTCTTTTTCTCTTCTCTCACTCACTGTGTACTTTGCTCCGCTGATACCATTACACTATTTAGAATTACATATGAGCAGGGCTGTACCAGTTGTCCTGGGCCCTGTGATGGAGGGGGTCCCCACTAAGGTCCTCTATATTATAACCTACTCATTGGGTGTGAGTAAGAATTTATTTCTGAAACATTTGGACTATTTTTATGCTTTCAGCTAACATTAGGAGTGTAGTATTCTCTGTTCCATTTAACACATTTTATGATTTTTAAATGCGTTTTGAAGAATTCTGAATATTTTCCCTAAAATCAATGCAGAAATAGTCAAATAAATGTGCATGCACACTATGAACAATATGTTATTTCACTCAGCTGACCTACTGCATTTGTAAAAAAATAAATAAGTGCAGTATACAACCAGAGCACAGCATGAAATAGTGTATCCCATCGCTCAATGCACTCGACTTGACCGGTTTTATCACAAAGAATAAACTGGGGAACATTATTAACCAGGATTTTTAAGATCTCTTGCACCTTTTCACAATATAGAATTAAAAAAGCAAAAAAAGCAAAATAAATCAATGGTTTTATTCAACAAGGATGCATTAAATTGATCAAAAGTTACAGTAAAGACATTTATAATGTTACAATAGATTTTATTTCAAATAAATGAAATAGAACTTATCATTCATCAAAGAATCCTGAAAATTTTAGCCATTGAAAATAATAATGAATGTTTTTTGAGCATCAAATTAGCATATTAGAATGATTTCTGAAGGGTCATGTGACACTGAATGATGCTGTATATTTCAGCTATGTAATGATGCTGGAAATTCAGCTTTGCTTCACAGGAATAAATTGCATTTAAAAAAATATATTCAAATAGAAAACAATTATTTGAAATTGTCATAATATTTAACAATATTACAGTTTTTTTTTTTTTTTTTTTATCAAATAAATGCAGCCTTGGTGAACATAAGAGACTTCTTTTAAAAACATTAAAAATCTTACCGATCCCAAACTTTTGAACGGCAGTGTATCTATATATTAATTGTCAGTATGCAGAACATTAGCTTTCCAAAAATAGCCATTGAAACATGCAATAGGCAGCCCAGAGTCATCAGCTAAACCATGCTTTCATATTTTTTTTCTCAAGGAATTCATATTTTTGCTTTCGACATGCCTAGTTTAATTCCCCAGAAAAGGCATTCTAACGGTCTTGCTGCTTTGGGTTGGATTCTCCACGACCGATGCTCATCAGAATCCAACCCCCAAGAGAAAGCTTCTCTCTCTTTCTGTCTCTGTCCGCCTGACACAACTCTCAAATTTCAGCCCTAATTTACACGCTCAAGTACTTTGGCATTATGTTTTATAAAGAGTACACTCAAGGCCCTGGCTGACAGCGTAACGATTGACAAGGAGCACATCTATGGGTATTTGCTCATGCGCACACACACACACACATACACACACTTGCTAAAGACCGGAGAGACATCTGTTGGACCATCTGTGACAAACCATCTATAAAAATGATGCTTGTTAGCAGCTGCCGGAAAGCGGATGACAGTGTGTTATCTTAATTTTAGGATTTGTTTAATTGCATTATTTCTTTCTTATTCTTGTGAATTTTAATAGCCATTTCCCCAATCCCACCTTAATAAGCAGGTAACTATAAGTAAAAAAAAAAAAAAAAAATATATATATATATATATATATATACTGTTTACATAGTGACTATGGCAGTTTCAAAACATTGCTCTGTTTGTTTGAGCATCCTCACACAGCAACAACCAATGGTGTGATATTGGGGCGTGGCTATCTGTTTGACCGGCCAATGACAGACGGGGGGAGTGTTTAGGAAATATTGCAATTGTTTTGTTTCTGCTAGTGGTGCAGAAACCACACTCTTCACCTTTAAAGGGTTGTCGTGTGGCAATCATTCCACTCACGGCTATTACAGCTATACTTTGTCTTACGTTTTAGGGCATTAAATGTTTTACCCAGAAGAAAAATGAAAACAATCATTCAGAAACCTCAAGCTCATAAAACATCTGGTTTAAAAGGTGGAAAACTAAAAGGAAACATCTAAGCCACATCCTGTCTGCCCCATTCGCCATGGTTGGAGGGTTCTTGCTCTTGTTAGAGATAGTCATAACAGTCGGACACAGATAGCCATCGCGCTTTCCCTGAGGAGCTGGACTCGGATTCGTCATCACTCCACCCCGACCCTTAGACAAATAGACAGAAGTGAGAGAGCGGAGCAGAGCAGCTAAGAGCAAAGAGTCAGAGGTGTTAATAGAGCGGGATTACAGGCCGGCCACAATGGGCCAAACACAGACACATATACACTGAGTGTTTGAATCATGGATCTAAGAGCTCACATGGTTTCTCATGACTGCAAAACATGTATATGCTGGATAACCAATGTCCGTCTGTGGTACAATCACGTTTTCATATTTTAGGCTGCAAACAAAACATTCAGTGCCTTATTCATAGCTTTATTTTTTTAGCTGTCTTGCTGCACTGTCTATGGCCACATGGAAAATAACCTTATAAGTGACATATTTTAAAGACTCTGCATATTCAGCAACTCTACGTCACATACATAGGGCTCCTCATGGTTAGAATTTAGCTTTAGCATTTTGCTAAGTTTAGTTTACATGTTGCTAAGCCAACTCCCTCTAAAATGTATTGATATTACAGTAGCTTGTTTGATCTGTTTTGGGGTTTGGGTATTTGTCAGCTGGTCAGGAAGACAAAACCCATTGTGAAAAAGAGTACTTGTTACTTTAAAATAATTCATATTAAAATGCTCACTGAATGTAATGGTTTCAGACACTTAATTGCAATTAAATGAAAATGTTTACATTTATATGGTATACAACTAGCTGAACTTTAGAGTGTTTTTTTGACCCACTATAACTTTTATGGTAAACCAAAATATACGTTCATGTCATTTCTATTGAAACTTGTATGTAATGTATTTAAGTAATTTTGTAAGTACACATTCGTAATGATGAAGTTACAATTCAAAATGACATTTAAAAATATATCAACTTTACATGTAATTTAGAATAACACAGACAGTACAAATTATACTTTACATGTGCTTTATGTTAGTCACATCAAAATGTTTACTTCTTATACAGCATGGCAAAAGATTATTAAAACAGAATGATTTAAAATGCACTTTGAAGTAAAACTTTTGGTAAGCCTTTATGTATAATGCATGATAAAGGTATTCATAATGTATGTTATAAAACATTATATCTTTTCATAAAGAATTGTAACCAAAGTTAAAATGCATTCTAATATTTGCAGATTTCTTATTATTTTCATTACATTTCATTTCATTACTTCATTACAATACTTTTATTATGCATTATATATTAAGACTTTAAGTAAAGTGCTTGATTGACAATTATTAAAAGTGTACTCAAGTGTATTAAGTACCATAGTCTCAAAAGTGTTCTCTTTTTAAGAAGCCTTTTATTTCATAAATAATATATTATCTGCAAGTATAGTTTTTTTTTAAATACATTTTTAAGATTTGAAAAATCTTTTTTTTTTTTTTGTCAAACAGCTAAACCAGAAAAACTAGTGTATTTTATTTCAATACGGGTCAAGTACAGAACACTTCTCTCTCCCGGTCTGGCATTTTGTAGGGATGTTTGTCATCTGAGCTCATGGCAAAGCATTCTGGAATTGTTATTTAATATTTTGTGTAATTTGATTGTTTTCAGCTTTGAATGAGAGTGCAGTACATATTCAGATTCCCCATATAGTCTGCTTATCCTGCCTATCTCCAACAGTACATGAATCTGCCTTGAAATGCTGTCTAGATAAGCAGCTCAGCAGGTCTGGGAAGCGAACGGATGTCTGTGAGCGTTCGCTCGCTGCTGCAGGTGTGGGTTAATGAGAAGAGACTGCAGGTAGAACAGAAAGTGCTCTTCTGTCTGTCCCCCAGGCTGTCCTGTCTCGACTGAAGAGGTGTTAACTCAGATTCATTTCAGCGAGACGGACAGCTCAATCTCCGAGATGCTTAGCCTCAGGGCTTCACTCCCAGAGACACTCTCTCTCTACCCACAAAGCACTGCTCAGGAACAAGAGACAGAGCCCGTCTATTTAAAAGCCATTATGATTCTCTTTATCACAACATATTATAACAGCGACCCCGGACACAGATGCTTTCAATCAGATCTGTTTGTGAGCGGGACTCTGGGGTCCCGGAGAGGAAGGTTTATTGCCAGTGGCTCTGTCGGTTTAAGGGGGTCGATGGTGTGATGGCACTAGCTGGGGTATTGACGGAAGTGCAGAACACACTATAGAACGTGAGGTGGGACGCTGGCAATCCAACGTGAGATGCTGTCAGATTAGTTCCATAGGGGACTGCTGTCACCGTGTGTGTGTGTGTGTGTGTCAGTCCGTCTACTACCAGACATGACTAGAGGGGACAGTGTGAGCAAAGGCCGTGTGTGTGCTTCTCAATTAACATCTTCCTTTACTGACATATAGGGAATGTCAACAAGAGCAAGATAATACAACAACTATAAAGCATAGTAGTGAACTCACAGTGAGTTTTCTTATGATGAATTTGTTCAAGTTACACCATCTAACTTTTGTCCCTCTAGCGGTTAAAAAACAAAACCACATGCATTTTGCGGAAGAACATTGTGTTTGCTTGTGCTTCGACTCTGCGTGACTGTGTGTATGAATATGACCCTTCACAATATATAGTGCTTTACAATGAGCTACAAATGGCAATTTATCTGTTACCTAAAATATCTTACTCACCTGTTGAGTAATGAAAACGCCATCTCCATATCACTTTCACAACATTTCAAATCCCTCACTTCTCGCCATCTCTGAAAAGCCAAGCCAATGTTGATTCTTGTTTTATTACGAGCTCTGTCGCGTTCTCCTTTTGCCAGCAGACTCTCCTCTGTTCAGCATGAGATTTAGCGGCTTCATGTCAAGCTTTCTTGCTCATTGTGGTAACTAACCTCTGTCATTCCCACACCATACACGTGTCAAAATAGCTGTAGCAGCTTTTCTCTATTTACAGATGTGATGGTGTGTTTGCAATTTCCCCGCAAAATCCATCCAGACAGGTCTTAAATATAAACACTTATAATAGGCTTATCATTGTGAATCAAGGTAAGACAAAAACACGTTTTGGAAGAAGGATTGATTATGTATGACTCATAATTTCAATTCAAAAGTCACAGTCTTTAATCGAAATTAATTTAACTGAATTTAAAGGGGTAATTAACCCAAAAAATAAAAATTCTGACATTTATTCACCCTTATTTTGATTCAAACCTTGCTTTTTTTTTTCTTGCTTTTTTTTGGTGGAACCAGTATTATATTCGTGTTATTTATATATGTTTATATATTATTGTGTATTTATATATTACAGTATTTATAAATTTTTAACTAGCTTTTATTTTACATTTTTCAGTTTAAATTTTAAATTTTAGTTTAAGTTATGTGCTTTTGGTAATTTTTAAATTTCTATTTTGCTAGACATTGAGCCATACCGTAGATTTTACTCATTAACCAAGGCAAATTGTAAGTATTTATTTTATTTAAGCTTTATTTCAGTTAACAAAAATATTTTCAGTAGTTTTAGTTAATACTGTGTAGAGCACAAAAAGAAAAATGCAGTATAAGATTATTTGATGTCTGTGAAATAAAATGAAATTTGTTCTCATTGCACAAAAATGTCTTATTTGCACCATATTTGAATGTTCACATGAATTCACACATTTTGCAGGACTCGCCAGGGAAAGGATGCTTAATTATGGTAGCCAAAATTATGGTTGGTATTTGCCTTTTTTTTATAAACTATTATTAATGTGCTTTAACTTCCTGAAACAGTCTTCTCACTTTTCCTCAACTAATTTTTCCATGTAAATAAAATTAGCAACCTCAGTGAGTATTTTTAGCAGTAAATGAATAGTTTATGTGGGTGGTGACACTGATAGAACTTTATTTCAACAACAAACCTATAAGGAGACTCTTTATTCCACCAAGAAACAAAAGAATCAATGTATGAGGGAATCAGAGAAGGAGAAAGCTTGCTATGGCATTTCTTCAAAAGCCAGATAAATGATGTGTACACACGCCGTGCCCTGGCAGTGTCAGCGGGTGTGGTAGATCTGATGTTAAACCCAGTTTGACCTCGGTGATGTTGTTTAGTGTCATTTATCGTAAGGTTTTCTGGACCCATCCCTTATGTTCTAATTTACACTGTCAGACATTTAAGTATGTTATGAAAACGGAAGGACAGACACATTCATTTTTTTTTTTCTGTCAACATGTAACAGGAACTGCTTCTAAGAATCATTGGATTCTGTAATGCTTGAGTGAAACTGAACAATCCAGTTATAATCCGTGGTAAGATACACATGACAAACCTTTGAGACTACAGTGAATATATGTGCATCACTGGAGAATTCCGTCATCTTTGTGTTTGTTTTTATTTTTATGAATAGTTATTTTCATAGTAACCAACAATGAAATACAAGCCTTACTTAGGCTGTTTTAGCTATCATTTCTTATATATTAAACACAAAAAAAAAATATATACAAACATTGGGTAAAAGGGTAAAACAATAAAATCTGTACATAAAAGACATATAGTATTAAAAAAAAAAAGAGTTTCCAAGACCGATTCGGCTGAAAAGTGTTTTTGTCCTCTCTGTATGTAATGAACAACCTCTCATTGATTTTGCCAGTATACAACTCAACAGTGAATTTACACTTCTCGAAATGTGTGCTTCACCATTTACTTCCGATTCTGTTTCATAGAGATCTCAAGGCTCTTAAGGCTCGATATCGATGCCACCCGTCCTCCATTTCTCCACCTCTTCGAAAACTTCAAAGACTTTGACCTAGGGATGACTTTGTTGCAACGCAAACTCCCTATTTGCCTTTATGACACAAGGTACTTTTCCATATCAGCATTATTCATCCTGCTGAAAAAAAAGCTCTACCTCGCCATTTTCTCATATTTGCCGTGCTGTTGACTTAGCGATACCTGGTGCTGGAAGTGTTCGCTTTGCGCCTTTGGTCTACGTGACAGATGTTTGATTCTCCATGGTTGTTCCTCATATTTTTGCCCGAATTTTTTTGTTTCCTAATCCGCCTCTGACAGGCAGCTTTCATGCCCGTGGTTGACTTTGTTTGTCCTTACGCTAACATCCCTCTTGACTTGAGCGCCACGCCTCGGCGCTATCTGTCCTGACCCTGCCTTTCACCTTTCTGTTTGCCAGCTTTTGTGTGGAATTGCTTAGCCACTAAGCATTTGTGGAGATACTCCATCGGCACAGTTGCAACTTGTCTGCTCGGTTTGTTGAACATCTTGTGAAGAATGTACAGAGAGGTTGCCTTAAAGGTGAACAATGCTAATGGTTTTTGGAAAGAAAGACTGAGAATGATTAACAATTGGACGAGAGATTTAAAGAGATGCAGCATGTCCTCAGTGATTTAGAACTGATGTGAGTCATTTTACAATCTTAAAATCAAGGAAGTCAGTAATACCTGAAGAAAGCTTTATTTTAACTTTTCCATTCATCTCAAGGCAGGGTTCTCTTTAAAATCTGCCAGTTTTGCTAATGGGGAAACAATACTTTTTTTCAAACTGAGATTATTGCAATCTAACAGCCAAAGGAAATTAATTAAATTGTTTTTATTATATTTTATATAAAATAATGTCAATTTCACTTTTTTCACAGACCTCCAAAACAGCACCACTATAATAATAATAATAATAATAATAAAATAAGTAAATTAAATATATTAATATATTATAATAATATAATGTAATAATATTAAATATTTTGGATTTATTTAATTTACTTGTACGAAAAAGTAATTCATTTTACAATATGATTGATAACTATAATTTTGATGTGAATAATGTTTTGTTTTTTCATACAATAAAAGTATTTGGGGTTTAAAACTAAACTGGAGCCACTGTATGGACAATAAAACACCTTTCTAAAAATCTGCTTTTGTGTTCACAGAAGAAAATAAGGAATACAGATTCAGAAATGTAAATGATGTGAGGATTTTTATTTTTGGCAAACTATCCATTTAAAGCTTCCATACATATTTCAGGTAATTAATTTGCAGACAGTTGCATAAAACAGATAGATGGACGGACGGACGGACGGACGGACGGACGGACGGACGGACGGACGGACGGACGGACGGACGGACGGACGGACGGACGGACGGACAGACAGACAGACAGACAGACAGACAGACAGATAGATAGATAGATAGATAGATAGATAGATAGATAGATAGATAGATAGATGCGTCAAAATTATTTGTTGAAAAACCACGTCTTAATACCACAGGCTCATTATTGTGCAAATATTCTCCCTTTCCGATCCACATGGCATTAATCAATATTTCTCCTGTGGACTTTGAGATCTCTGTTGACCAGCATATATTAGTTTTGCATCATTGAGAGCCAACCTTTGTTTATGCACAAAGAGAAGGCGCAAGTCAAAAACACTGTAAAACCTTCCACTCACATTGATTTTATGGAGGTTTTAAACATGCCATTAGCCAATTTAATCCAATTTTCCCAGTTTTCAGAGCACTTGAGTAGGACAGATTACACCTAATATTAAACATATGGTCCATGTTGCTGTGTCTACACCAAAGGAGCATTTTAGGAGCTTTGAAAGATGCCCGCCTTTCTTAAGTCTTACCGAAACATTGTCAATTATTCCCAGGAACACAGTAATTGATAGCGGGGGAAGAGGGCAGCAAATTAAATGTCAGGATTTATTAGTGCATTGATGCCTTATCATTTGTTCATAACCAATTACCCCATCTGTTAATTAATCTTGCACTTTAATGAAAATTGTTCATACAGCCGGGCGATAACAAGGTCTTTAATTCGGTTTTCTCATCTTTTGCTATTCTCCAACTTGCATAGCATTATTAGAGGTTTTTGCTAAGGCAAGCACCTCTATTAGTATTAGTAACTGTACGTGTTATTTACATTGATTTGTGATACGTGCAAGTTTCCAGGTGGATCGCCCAGCGACATTAATCAAACATTCCCTTAACCTCTGTTTCCATCTGGGTATGAGCAGGTTACTGGAGGCCTGTGAGTTGTGTGTGCAGTGAAAACCCATCATTCATGTGTGTGTTGATGAATAGGCCCATCATGGTCTCTTGTGCCCCGAGGCCACTGCAGACACTGCCTCCTCTCTCCACTACACTGAATCATGACGTTTGTCTGGGATGTTTATGTTGCTAATTACAGTGATATTTTCACATTGAAAGTGTGTATTTGTTTCTTCACGATGATATTTGTCTCTTCTCGCTGAAGTTAATCAAATTCACATTCGAGTCAGTGTTTTCTTTACAGAAGCTAAGATCAATGGCTCCTGCAGTCCGTTAGGTTGTACTACATAACTGATGTGTGGTTTTGACACTGGAGTCATTGTCAGGAAACGGTGACTTTTGTGCATCAAAATTTCAGGAAAGTTTTTATTTATTTCATTTGAAACAGTTACTGCTGAAGCTCACCATATTTCTTAAAACACCCTAAATTGCTACATTATTTAAACAAGTTTGCTTGAAAATCATGTATTTATCATTTGAATAGGCATTTTCATGTGCATTGTAGTAAATTCATTTAAAAAAATGGTAATGATCTATATGCTATTTCTCTTTCAAAACATGTTTTGTTGAATGACAGTTCAAAAATTGCTAAAGTAAGCTTAAAATTACTTTTTTAATAGACCTTACATTTACATTCAAAATGTTTTGGGGTTGAGTGTATTTTTTAAGTGTTAGTCTCTTGAGGACTAATACAGCTATTTCTTAAAAGTCACCCACTGCTTTTATATTACATAGCATATTATACATAAATATAAGTCTACATGGCTAATGAATGGCTAATAAATACGGAGCCCCTAAAGGGACCTTTGGAAAAATACGGATGTATTTGACGTTGTTAGGGCAGTACTGCTAATATCAAAGCTATATATCCGTTTTATATCCGTCTGTTGTGTCCGAGAAACCAAAATGGGCTGATGGAGTAATACGGCTGTTTGCATTGTCCTATTTGCAAAAAAAGAGACTGGTACTGGTACAATTTGTCTTTTGCTAGGGCTGCACGTCATATTTCAAGGCCTTATGTCCGCTTTAACACATCCTCTGTGGCGGCTAAGAAACCGTGCCTTATGTTGTTTCAAACCTTTATGAATTTCTTTCTTCTACTGAACACAAAAGAAGATATTTTGGAGAATTTCAGTTACCAAACAGTTGGACCCCACTGACTTCAATAGTATTTGTTTCCTACTATGGAAGTCAATGGTGTCCTTCAACTGTCTGGTCACTGAAATTCTTCAAAATATCTTCCTTTGTGTTCAGTAGAAGAAATAAATTCATACAGGTTTGAAAAAACTTGAGGGTGAGTAAATGATGACAGAATTTTCATTTTTAAGTTAACTATTCCTTTAATGGGTTCATAAAAAATAAAAAAGTACTGAAAAAAGTGCTCAAAATTTGGATTTTGTTCGGCCAGTGTATTTATATTGTCCCGCATAAAACCTTTATTAAACTACTTTGTCGGATTTAACGCATCCTTACCGGTGTCGGAGAAATGCTGACTTTCTTCATTCAATTCTAACAGCGCTTATTGCGAGCAGAGCCATAGACATATGGCTTAAGCATTGCGTTATATAACGGGGAGGTTCACAATTAATTAACAATAATTAATAAATAAATAAATGAAAAGTATCTGGATTCAGCCTCATACTAGATGAACTGCTCTAAAGAAAGTCCAAATTATGAGCACTTTTTACTGTACCAATCTTTTTTTATGAACCACTGAACTTAGCAAAAGCATATAGGACAATGCACACAGTCGCATATTGCGGCATCAGCCCATTTAACTCATTTTCTTAATAGTAAGATGGCAGTGCTATTAATCTTAATAGCAATATTACAAAGGACATACAGTAGGTTACAGTATACATTAACTGGAAATTGTAACACACGAGCATGCAAACAATTCCTGTGCTAAGTTTTTGCAATAGTGCGCATGTGAAAGTCCCTTTAGGGGCTCCTTAAATAACTCCTCAAATATAAATTACACCTAAATTGGCTTACTTTTTCTTTCTCCAATAGCTATTCAGCCCTGTTACATTTAAAATGTTTTGAGGTTGAATGTTATGGGGTTGAAGGTCAATGCAATTTTTGAAACATTCTGTAAAAAAGTGAGCATTGGTAAGCATTGAGGACTAATAAATCTCTGTTTCCTGAAAGTGACCCACTGCTTTTATTTTATATGGCACATTGTACAAAAATATAAACTTGCATCATAAAATAAATGGTCACAGGTCATCTTGCAGTGTCATTTGACTTAAAATGTATATGGAAAGTCTACATATTTAAAGCCCACCATTTCTTTCATGGAAAAATAGGAGGCGTAGTTTTCATCCTGGTCGCCACCCTCTTTTTGTTGGCCGCAAATGTTTTCAGATCATTACAGCCAAAAATAGATGCACAATACTGTTTTGATTACCAACCATGATAGCAATACAAAATACAATAAATTAATAACCAGACAAGCATAATAATGGTGTGGAAAAAAAACTTCTCTTAAGTCACTCAAAGTTCAAGCTCTTTGTCATAGTTAGAGCAACACTCAAGCGCCCCAGGTGTGCCATAATGTGTGTGTCTCTCTTCAGAAAAGACTGATGTTTGAGTGTTATTCTTTCCTCAAGACGACTATGTGAAATAACAGCCATTTAGGAACCCAAAGACAATGACGACATTCTGTTTCACTGTGCAGAAATGTTAAATTTGTCATTATCCTGGAAAGGAGACTTGGCCCATTCACCAGCTCTCTCGTCTTTTTGAAACCCAGCCGTGTGTCAAGTTGTGGTTGAGTTGTAGGAATAATGACTGTTTCTGTGCTTGTGTCTCTCGGCAGCTTAACCCATCCCTGTAAATCTGTCGTCCAGCTCTGTGGGACACATTTTTCACACTAATTTCCATCAATGACACCACTTTTCTACAGAGCCTATTTAAAGATGACTATGAGTCCAAGTGATATCATGTATGTATGTATGTTATGTCACACTGAAACAAAGTCAGCAGGAACCGTCACCCCTCGTGTTTACTTAGTGTCTGCCATGAGAATAATTGTCAAATCAGTTTTTATATTAAATATTTGGACTAATTCCTTTGTAAAACAGATTTCTGGAGTTTATTCACTGCACTAATTCAGTAAAACAACCTCTCATTCGTTGGGAAAATATCAGTGTCAGACATCTAGTGCTTGGTGGTACCATGTTTGTTAACAGGATCACAAGAATGATTCTTTCTTTCTTATATATATTAACATAAGCACTCATTGAAGATAATGTACACACACCTTCGTGACAGGACGTAAGGTGCTTTTCTAATGTTTTAAGTGCGCCTTAATGGCACAGATACATTATCTGCAGGGTACTGTATTTAAAAGGTTTGTCCCCCCCAAAATGAACATTTTCTTATCAATTACTCGCCCTCAGGTCGTTCCAAACCCGTGAGACGTTTGTTTATCTTCAAAACCCAAATGAAAATGTGCTTGCTTGACACACAAGAACCAATGAGGTTTGTTCCCTTGTATCAAGCAAGCATGTTTGTGTTTCTTGATGTGTGGATGTGTTCAGAAGACTCAGATTAAACTGCTGGAATAGACTTTAGATGGAACAGAAATCTCTCAGCTTTCATTAAAAAAATCTTCATTTGTGTTTTTAAGTTGAACAAAATATTATTGGTTTGGACTGACATGATGGTGAGTAAATGATGAATTAAATTTTTTTTTTTTTTTGATGAACTAAAGTATGTGTCTGGTGGCTCAAGTGTAGATTTGACGATAATAGCAGTTAGGTGTACTTGAAGAACAAGATGGGTAACAAGATCCACAGTCTTAAAATACACGTGTCATATTGCTTGATACTGTAAGTCGAAGACATGTCATACTTAACAGCACTGGCAGATATTAAAAGTCGTCTAGCAGTATGCAAGGTGTGATATGAGCAAATCTGCAGTTCCTGAGACTTTCCTTGGTAGTTCTCATAGTGTACTGCCCAGCCTTCCGGTCTCTCTTTTGAACCCAACACTGAAGTGACTTAAACTGCAATTCATCGACTGACCGCTAGAGACTGGCTGCAAAAGGGAGTCAATCCCTAACTTTACAGCAGAAAAAAATATGTTTACAGCCTGGTACAAAAAGTTGTTTTGGTCTATATAGCAAATGTTACCGTTCATGACAACTGTGAGGAGGGTGATTTTTTGTATAACTCATCCGTTTAAATAATATTAAGCTTTAAAGTTCTGCATAATTAAGGGTATGGCCACTTGAGTGACAGGTGGATTGCCGCTACTGTCACTACTAGCCGTTCGTCCGCTGTCTGTTAGTCTTCTGAACTTGGCATCTCTGCCGTGTTTGTGCTTTTTTCAGGATTATTTCATACAATTATCAAATAATATGGCTTGCTGTGCAGTTAATTGTACTAACAGACCATCCTAGTAGTCTGGGCTCCATTTTTTGCCGTTGAGTGAAATTCGAATATAATTGTATCTATTAATTGATTTAATTGATTTTAAATAATTTATTTATTATTCATAATTTTATTTAAAACTTTACTACACTCAAGAATTCGACAGACTGTGATTAGTTGTAGGCTGAAACCATAGACCGTATAAAACAGTATGAAACGTTGTCGTATAATGTTATGCCTACATTTCATAAATAGCGTAACATTTACTAACACAGACTATATTGGAAGTATTTGTTTTAATTGTTGCCATGTCCTTGAAAATGTGTAGGAAATAGGCCTGTAATTACCATAGACTGTATAAAACTAGTCACCTCAGCTTCACCCACGTCCTGCCTCTTTGCCCATTTTCGGTTATCCGGGAGTGGCTACCAAGATGGCGACGGCCAGCTACGCCCACTTTGGGCTTCAAAAATGCTCTTCAGAAACCTACAGGAGACATCACGGACACTACATCCATTGTTTTATACAGTCTATGGGACTACCTATGGTACTCTAAATCAGCTGGCAGAGGGCCACTTTTACCTTATAGAGAGGCACAAACTACTGTACGTTACTATCCTGCGAGATAGATCACTTGATGATACAAACCCTGGCAGCTACAATGAAAAATTCTTGACATCAGCAGGCGCATATTCTTGCAGAAACCTTACACATGTCTACACACATTTCTATATAAGTTACTGCACTGTAAAATTGCTTAATGTTTGAAACGGATTAAAGTTGTATCCAACTCAAGTGTGTGACACTCCCACAAACTATAAATATCTAATAAAGTATAAAGTATCTCTAAAATGAAATATAAGTTATACAAATGTATTTCATACCTTACTTAAGGTACAGATTGCTCAACAGAAATAAACAGCATACAAGTGCAGGGTTGGATATTCTCAATGATTTTTGGTTCTATGTGAGAGAAAGGGAAAGCACCTTCCTTTTGCATAATGTGACAAATGCAACAAGGTCAGGTCTGAAATGTTGTGTTTGTGTGATAATTGGTAAAATAGTCTATGACACCAGAGCGAGATGGAATCATACTGAAATGGGACGGACAAATCGATGTAGATCTCTACCTGCGGGATTTTGCAAGCAGGAGCGGGACAAATCATAAATGTTGTTGGCCGGAGTGGAAAGACATTAGCTTGTTTTTAGCGAGAGTGGGACAGAATCTTACAGGAGTGGGAGTAAAAAAGCAATCCCACGCAAACTTCCAATGAAGAGTTTGCTTAGCAACATGCTAATGTCAAAGTCAAACTATAGAATCAATAAAGAGTCAAGTCTTTCAGTTGCTTCACATGGAAGCACATATAAGTGTTGCTGTCTATGTTTTACAAATCAGTCACATTTTACTTTAATTTGTCATTTAGGAATCAAGGCAAGGCAGCTTCTATCTATTTTCTATCTTGTTTTGTCTGTCTTTCTCTGTGTCATCGACCGAGTCTCCTGTCTACTCTTCAGTGTCTCTTGAGCTCTTGGACTTCATAGCATCTAATTCAGTCTTATCAGTGCAGTAATTTAGCCCTCACAGCTTGGGTTTCTGTCAGCCACCCCTGGCCCATTGTCCAACGCAGCTGTAGTTTAGATAAACCCTCAGACAGGAACAAAGTCCGTCTTGACCTATACAGACCCAATCGCACTTGTTTCCCTCAAAACTAATTTCTACTGCTTTCAGGCCTGGGAGAGCGTAAGACGGGGGATGAACAGGGAGGGTGGGAGAGAGGGATGGAGAAAGAGAGGATTTAGATGGCTGGCTGCCCCTGGCTGCGCTCTTCCACACTAGTCAGTAAAACACATCCCTCTTCATAATGAGCTGCTTTGAGTCTCTTCATACTCGCATACGGTACGGAGCAAATGACCTTCCCCATAGGAAAGAAAAATCACAATCGGAGTCTCATTAATATCGCAGTTGTTTTTCCTAGACAGCAAAGATCCCAGAACCCAGATCTCAGATTTGCCAGGATAACAAAGCTTGCAATCAAAAGTCTCAGATTTTGAACTCAAACATTTCTCATCACTTCCAAGACCAAATTCATTCTTAGCTAAGTTCCGGCCTTTATACGTTACTGTTGCTTGATCAGACAAGCTAAAATCCATCCCAATCTCATGAGAAAACATAACTATTTAACAAGGTGGCAATTTCATATGAATTTATGTACGCTTGTTTCCGCCATAGAATAAAACATAAAAAAGGTTATTGCGACTTTTTATCTCACAATGCTGACTTTTTTTTTCTCCGAAATGTGAGATACTGTATATACTGGCAATTGCGAGTTATAAAGTCAGAATTGCATTTCATCAAAAAAATTATTTTTAAAAGGTTGTCTTTTTTTACCCCCAGGATTGGACTTATAACTCACAACTGCGAGTTTATATCGCACAATTCTTAGAAAATAAGTCAGAATTGCATGTTATAAAGTCAGAATTGCAAAATGTAAACTTGCAATTGTGAGATAAAAAGTTGCAATTATTTTTTTAATTGTTTTATTCCCTGGTGGAAGCAAGCTTCCATATGAATTTGTACTATGTTATTTACCATGTTTTTAAACCATGAAGGTCCAAACCTCACTACACACCTGTATTCTTAAAAGTTGCAAGAATTATTATTATCATTATTATTATTTACTTTCTTGATGGTCTCAGCTTTTGGGTGTATGCAATTTGACTTTTTAGCAATCTGTCTTGGATTTGGTCCCTTTTTAGAAAAGCATAGAATATTAATCAAAGGATAAAATCTAATGGATCAAGCTAACTTGTTTGGAACTAGCTTGTGCATTCCAGTCTCCAATTTGAACAGTCATAGCTTATTCACATTTATTACTAACATGAAACCTGAAGTCTCCTGAGCAAAGGAGCTGGTGTCTTGGGGAAGAATAGTGTGGAAGCTGGGATGGAGGGGGTGCATTAAAAGATCTATTTTCCTCCACTGTCATCTTTCAACTTGATTAGCACTTGAAGATGTAAATCCAAAATCCCACTGTCTGTCAGGCTGTCCCATCAAAAGCTCCCTGAAAGGATGGAATAGAGCAGAAGTGGTTGAGAGAGGCCCAGCCTCAAGTGGCTGGTCAGGCCCGGGCCGCCCACTCCAAGCTTGTCAGGGTCGTCCTTGAGTCTGCCTGAGCGAGGGGGTTCCCAGGGAGATGGAGCCTGCTCGCAGACTCACAGGGATTAACTTTTCACATGGCTGGGGGTCCGTGCCTGAAAAGAGCTGACAAGCAAACAGCTTTATTAAAAAACAGAGAAGAAGAGAGGCTGAGCAGGAGGGAGTGACAGAGGAGGGAGAGAGAATTCTTCACATGACAGTCCTGAGAGAGGATTTCGGCTCATACAGTGTCCCTATGCTTTCTTTCTTTTATTCTTGGATTTTTTTTCATTTTTTTTTTCAGTGTAGCCGGTGCACATTGTGGGCGAAACAGGTGGTCAGGTTAACTCAAGGAAAAAAAAGAAGAAAAAAAAATAGACCATGGTGTTTTTTAATAATAATAATAATAATAATAATCACAGAAATAATTATAGTAAAACAATTGGTATAATATAAAATAAAATAAATTAATTAATTAGCATCATCATGGTTTCAAACATCAGTTTGTCAGTAATGTTTTAACTTGAAACTAGAATGCTTTGTCAAGGTAAATAATTTCTTAAAAGTCTGGAAGGATGGCACAGAAAAGTCATTATCGTGATAAAATTACCTTGGTAATTGTTTTAGTCAGGAAAGCTCTGATTTATTCAAAGACGATTGATTCTGTCCATAAACAAATCAGCACAGCAGTTGTAGACGGATTGTTTTGACTCCATGTGATAGTAGATCAGGAAATCAAGTCTGTTTACGACAGGCACTTAATGTGGCCCATGGCCAAGAGCAGGACAGGGAGGTCAGTGTGTAGGTAGTAGAGTATAGCCTTTCACTGCTACGGACTGATAACTCTGTTCTACCTGTTCTAACGCATTTACAGATTTGTGTAACAATACAAAGTTGTATTTTAATTAATACATGCTTAAATGTGTGCAAATCACCTTCTACATTTAACATTTAACTTATAATGCAGTTACTGTTCAAAAGTCAATGAAACATTAGCCAGTGCTTATTTTTAACTGATATATATATATAAAAACAGCCAGTCAGACACTTTTCGTTATAATGAATATTGGACAATATTTAACAAATAAGTACTATTATTTATTTTTATCATATTGTGATGATGCACTTTCACAGTTATTAACGTCATACTGTAAATGTAGCTTTTTATATTGGAATGTTATATTTCCTTGACATAAAAAAAAAAAAAATGACAGCCGTATTGGTTATTTGATTTATTAGAAAATGATTTTGATGCTCACTTTAGACATTCTACTAACTATAAGTTACTTAAAACTACATCTCTTACTTAAACTCTCATCAGTATGGAAGCTTGTTTTCACCACAGAATAAAAAATAAAAAAGGTAATTGCAATTCTGACTCAGAATTGTGTGATATAAAGTTGCAATTGCGAGTTATAAAGTCAGAATTGTGAGATATAAACCTACAATTGCAAGAAAAAGTTTATATTTCGCAATTATGACTTTATAACACGCAACTGCGACTTTATATCACGTAATTCTGACTTTATATCTCGCAATTCTGAGACAAAAAGTCGATTAAAATGTTTTATTCTGTGGAGGAAACAAGCTTCCATACATAGAGGTTTAGTAGACTGTAGTCTACTACGGGTAAGTAGAATAAGTTGACATACTTTTTTAGGATTTTTTTTGGCATACTTCATAAGGATTTTTTTCTTTTCTTTTGCTATTGGAGCAAATGAGAATGCATATCTGATGTAGTCTCCCATTCATTTTTACCCAACTGTGACGACTTCCACTTCTGGGAATCCTGGAAATGCGAAAAGTGTCCATTGTTGACACATAGATTTAGAAAATTAGTTTTTCTTTACTCCATTTACTTTATTTCTTGCTTGGAGAAACAACTGGGATATTAAATCAACCTGACAAGATTGTGGCCTGACAATTCTACTTTTAAATAGTTTTACAAAGACTCCCTCTAAAAAGTCACTGTATAGAAAGGATTTGGTGTTACGCTCTAGGTTTCCTGTGACGCCCTGGTGAAGTTCTTAAGAATCTACAGTTGCATGCTCGTTGGACAGTCATAGCACACCTCTCATAGTCTCCTCTGCCACGGCCATCACATTTCAAGATAAACCCCTCTCACTCTTCCGTCCGGTCACTGTATCCCGCGCAGGGCGGCCATGCACAGCTCCTGAATGCTCTCGCAGAAAGCTGATCTTCCCATGGCCTGCAAGTAACACCACAACAATAAGCATTCTTCTCTTTTTCTTTCTTCAATGCACTTTCACTGCCTTTCAGTGTTGGGAGATGTTCATTTTAAAAGTTACAATATTCCAGTACTCATTTTAAAAAATAACTGCTTATGGTAGGCTACATGATTACATTTTATGCAATGCAAATGCGGTCGCATTGCAAAAACATGTCCAGTGTCCATGAGCGAATTTTGTGTGGTGAAATTTTTCACTCTCGATCGCGTTCAATCCTATTGGAATTACTTGATTTCTCCAGTGAAATTTCACAGATCAATGGTAACTGTGACCGCAGTTTAATACGTTAAGACTCATTTTTGTTTATCAGCAGTTCTGACGTTTTTAAAACATAAATCTCAGGGGGATTTGAAATAACACATTATTGTCGTTTCTTGGAAATGTGTTACCCGCAACACTGGTGTTTTTAATATCTAACCCCTCTTTTTTGAGTTCTCTGGGTTCTCTCCGTCTGCTTCTGGCTGTTTAATGGAACTCAATACCACGTCCTCTGACCTGCATTTAAAGGCTTTGTGGTTTCCTTGTGAAAACCAAACCCTGAAAATGACATCGACAAAAATATGATTCTCTCCCGCACGCTGCTCCTTTTGCTCTGACATCATGTCATCACTTGTGGTTTAAATTTCTTTAAATTGTCTTTTTATCTGAAATGAGGATTACCAAGTGTTTGAGACGCAGTTAAAATGTGTTTCCCTATGAACTCTTAGCACTTAACCTAGCGAAGAAAGGCCTTGATTGCTTTAATAACAATACGGCGGCCTGGGAAGTGAGAGGTGCTGGAGGGGCCCTACAGAGGAGCATATTAACACGCATAAGGAGGAAATCGGCTCTCTGGCACTGGGGAGGTTGATTAGGGTCACAATGAAGTGTCAAAGAGAAAAAAGAGATTGAAAAAAACCTGAGAAAAATAGATTGAGCAAGCAATAGTTAGAAAGCAGATATGCGCGCACACACACTCAACTTTTTTTTCAAAATTTTACTTTGGACTTTTGAACACTTTACCAAATTTTGTATTGCACAAATGTATGCATTGAAATGTATTAATATTACCATGAACTGAGTTCAATATACAAACTTAACACATCATCAGAAGAAAAATTTGACAATCTCTAAACATTTATGCTCTCAACAATGAATAATTATCATAAAAAACCCATGTAGTTTGAAGATAAGAGCAAAACCTGTCCATGTTGGTATCTGTCTAGTTTAGCTGGTTTTGCCAAGTGAACACTTGCTTTGATGTCCACAACAAAAGATACGGGAAGCATGGTCTCCTCCCTTATTTAAGAAAGTAAGTGAAATTTATATATCAGATTTAAACACAGCAAATGCTATATATACGCATGCATTTGGTATAAAACTCTCCAGTCATCTCCTATGAACTAACCTGACACTATCCAATGCTAGATTATTTAAATTTTCGGACTGCAGTCTCCAATCTTCAATACTCCAATCCTTATGTTCTTTGGCAAATGCAAGTTTTTTTTTTTTTTTTGCAGTTGATAAAACTAATCATTGGTTTCTTTAATGGTACACAACCTCTCAATCCAGCCTCATATAGCCGTTGGCTTACAGTTGAAGATGAAATTGGAGTTTGGAGGTCTCATTCAGGCTTTAGAAGCTGTTTTGAGGTGGTCCCACAATCAGGTGATTTTCATCCTCTTTCTTGTCAAAATTCCCACTGACTTCCTTGACCAGCCATAGCACTTTACATTTCGCATTGTAGTGGTCTCACTGTGCTTTGAAATAATTCTGTGGTCATTGTGACTATTCACATCTATTACACGAGCAATATCCAAAACCGATTGACCTGAAATAGCCATTTTGGTTGCAGAGGACAGCTCCTTCCATATGCCCATTTTCACTGAAGGCCATTTTCACTAAAACCCACAAATTAACATCTAATAATATAGCTAATACCTGCCACATAGTGATTTATTGAATTATAGGCTGGGAATAATGAGTGCAAGCTTGGTATGACCACTCGGCCAAAAATTACGTCCACAAAACTTGGTATGGTTTATTGTGTCATGACAAATGATACAGTTAGAAAAAAAGATCCGCACACAGCGAATAAGACAAACGCTCTCCAACTGTTCATTTGTAACGTCAAAAGAGGCTTCAAAAAGACTTGCAAAAAAGTTTGCAAAGTGCACTTTTGCACTAGTAAGTTTTGTGATGTTGGACTGATATTGGACCTTTTATTTCACCATCAAATACATGGAATGTGTACATTAGTTTTACACTTCAGGCACAACTTCACAACATGCATACAAAATATTCAGTAAAAAGATTGAATAAAGTCCAAAGAAGCCATCACTTTTGGACGCTACTGTATATAGTCGGACCTGGTCATTGAGGGCATTAAAAGCAGTATTTTATCAACAATATTTTAAATTTAATCCTGAAGAGGGGCTAAAATTGGGACAATATGTTCATATTTTTGTGACAACATACCTGCAGCATTATTCTGCACCATCTGTAGGGACAAAAAATTGAGGATTGAGAAAAGGAGGGAATTAAATAGTCTATTCGCAAGTCACAGACACACACTCACATATGTTCAGTGCAACACAGGCTTATGAAAAGCAGCAGGGATTGTTCTTGAATTAGGAAAGTCAGGGGCACCTAAATAGGGTCTGAGAAGTAAAGGGGAAATGAGGGGTCAGGCCTGGATTGTGCTTGAATTAGCCAGACTATTCAGGTCCTCCTGAAAAGCTTCTGGGCTCTTTTTCCACAAGCAAATTGGGAGGAAATCTGGCTATTGTCACGTGTTTTGAAGTGGCTGGGGCTTTAGTGAGGTGCTTACCTACAGATGAAAGTTGAGACAATGGAGCCGCGCGGCACAGACTGGAGAGAGAGAGACCGCTGGAGGACAGGCTTTCAGGAGGAGGGTACGGCTTTAAAATCATGGCTTTGGCATCTTACACGCAGCAAAAGAAGAAATAAGCTTTCCCCAGTTGAAGCTGAAGATTGAAGTTCATTTAACCAAGACTTTACAAGTTGTAATATTAGTTCTAAAGCAATTTTTAGGGTGTTTAAATATAACACATACAAAAAAAGGTTGTTGTTGGAAATCTTTAATTTTTATCCTTTTATTATTTTAGTAATTCAAATAATGAATTACTAAAATAAGTATTACTTACTATTATACTTTTTGCACTTACTATTATAAGTACAGTACAAGTTTAACTCTTGTTTTTCTTGAGGGAATTTGCCTGAGTTGTGAATTGTTAGTCGTGACTCGTGAGTTGTGTCCAGGCCGTGGGCTCTTACCTCTCCCCTCCTGAGGCAGCCCATGTTTTTCGTCACCGCCCATACCCTCTTCCTCCCTTTACACCCCTGAGGTCTTCCGGAACCTTCCTCAACATTCTGCCCATGTCCGCACTCTCATTAATCAACGTCAAGCTTCAACTGGAGGACAAGGCCAGTATTCTCCGCGCTGCCCCCTCAGACGCTCATACATCTCATTGTTCTGATTCACATGGGCAAAGAAACGGCAGAGAGTCCGACATGAAAGGGATGAGACTTCGAAAGAAAGAAGAGGAGGCATTTCTGCATCTTTCTCTTACTTGTTCCCTCCCATCAACACTCTCTCTATCAGTCTCTCTGTTCATTTTCAGCTAGTGTATGGGAAGAGACGATCGGTTTGAAGAATACATTTGGGTCAATCTGCAGTTGCCATTTGTGTCCATAAAATAAGCATTGAAAAGTATTATATTAATCTTGAAATTTCAACCCTGTTACATTTATTTTGGATGGCCAGTCAAGTCGCCATTATTTATAGAGCACTTTATACTATACAGATTGTTTCAAAGCAGCTTCACAAAGCACAAAGCAGCTACAAATAGCAAAATAAATCGGTTATGCAAACTTCATAAAATATGAGACAAATTCAAATTCTGCTTAAAGCATCTCTAAAAAGATAGTGTTATTATTATTATAGCAAACAACTGACAATTGAAAAGTGGATATTTTGTAGAAATATCAGCATTAAATTTCCATATAGCACAAGATGTAAACATCAAATTAATATCAATCCTGTTACCTTAATTAGCATAATTATGTCCTAAAATATGAAATATGAATTTAGTTTGAGAAGTCTTACACTTATTATTTGACTGATAGAATGTAAAAAAAAAAAAAAACTTAAGAAAACTCATCAAACTGGAGGAGGAACCCATTTCATAGAATGACCCATTTACAGAAATGAAAAACAGCTATTGAGAGGATGAGAAAAAAAGAGGGGGAAGAGAGAGGAAAACGTAGAGAGAGAGGCGATGTGTATGCCACTCTTTGTCCTGTGTTCATTGTCCGTTGTTTGTCATTAACCTTTGCTGTAGCTCCCGGATGGAGCTGACACTTTTTATACAAAGACAGCACTTTTTTTTTACCACCCTGGGAAAAAAAGCATTTAATCATGTCTAGTGGGAGAAAACTCAAACATTTTGAAAGGTTTTATGCTGATGTAGAAAGTTTTGACAGACAACAGAGCGCAAAGATCCGAGTGGACACCGCCGGTGGTTTGAATGAGCGAAATGAAAAAATTATTTTGTCCAGGAAACCTGACAGTTTCTCTTTCTCTCCATCTACCTTGCCGTGCTTTCTCTGTGCTGTCACAGTGTCCTGTCCATCAAAAATAAGCCCTTTAGCTCCTCATTCACGTTCCTGCTTATGAACGGAGTTTGATACAGGAAACACAGTATCCTGAATTTGAAAGGGTGAGTCTGGGTGAGTTCACGCTTGTATGCAGCTGTAGGTGTCAGTTGATGTTGGTGTTATTGTGCATGTCTCCGTCAAAATGCAAGCATAGGAAGACAGACGTGAGAGACGGCACAAGAGCGTTCGGCCTGGATGACTGATGACCCCCCCCCTCCGGGTCCCGTCAGCCCTGTTACTCTAGCCGGTCACATGCCACATTGTGCAACTGTTCACCAATGGACCTCTGTCCCTGACACCGAGAAGCAATCAGTCTTTTCATCTGTGCACTCTCACTTTTACACACATACAGTTCCTCTAGGCACTTACTGGCTGGACATTGGGGTGGGGGTAAATTACATTGCCAATCAATCTTCTCCACCGACTTGATGAAAGCTGTCTAAACTTTCGCTCTTTAACTAACCCTCTGAGGTCTATTAAGAATGCCCGACGTAAACCGGACAAACAACAGCTGAGATTAAAAGCCATTCAGTTCTGCTGGAGGTGCTTGAGAAGTGGTTTCTTTGGGAGAATGAGTGAGCCTGTTGGGTTCAACAGTTAGCTCCAGAAAACATTGCTGTAGTAGCTGAAGTAGCTGGTGGTTAAGCCATTTTTCGTTGTTTTCTCAGACAATATCACCAATTTTTGTGTGACTTTCTTCAAGCTGTCTGACTTCAAGCATGATTGTTAGTAGTGTTTGCTAAAGAAAGCAGAAATGTTTGGGAACACTTTATTTTACAGTGTCAATGTTACATTTGTTACATCTTGTTACTAAAGTAATAACTATAAATAATGCATAATTACATGCAACTAACCCTAAACCAAACCAACCCCTCATCCTAACACTATACGGAGTACATGTAGTTACTTAAAGAACCCGTGAACCGGAAGTTGCAAACGACTTTTCTCCAGTGTTGTGACGTATTTCCAAGTGAAACGGAATATTGAACTGAGGTTTTTACTTTAGCGCTCCTCCTCTCCATCTCTTGCTCATGGCAGACTAACGGTTTGAAGGGAGTGGTTAAGCGTTTTCAACCCAAGCCGTCAAACTGAAATCATCAGAAAAGGAACGCCATTCCAGACCAGAAGTAACTTTTCAGATTTTGATTAAAGATTACCACAGCAAACAATTTTTTTCTGTGTATTAACTTGCACAGATGAATTGTTCACCACGAGATGAGTAATATTACTCAGTACTTAAATGACAACATAGACACCTTAAAATGAAGTGTAACCAAATGTTTTAAGATGTCCTTGTTACAGTGTAAATACACAAATAAGTAATGAGTATAGGGTTATGGTTTGGTTTAGGGTTAGTTGTTTGTAATTATGCGTAATTTATCATTATTAATTGCAATAGTAACTGCATGTAACGTGTAACAAGGACATTGTAATATTAAGTGTTACCGAAATTGTTACTATTTCTCGAAAGAGTTTGAATTAACCCCAGGTATTAAACTGTGAAGAATCTCTATAAAATAATGTATTTGCCTCCAACCATTCAGATACAATTGCTGTTGTGCTGTGTTGATGTAAATATGGCCAGTTTGACATATTTCAGTTGCAACATGCAATTTTTTTGAATGGTTTCAAATGTCTTAAAGGACACTCGATGCCACCACTAAATAGTATATATATATATATATATATATATATATATTATATATATATATATATATATTTGTATTTTTTTTTTCAGATCTTTTAATAATAAGAGAAAGAAAGACGAGAGATAGAAAGAGATCTTTGTGAGTACCCTCCTCTCTGGGGGTTTGGCTTAATCTTGAGTTATTTTCTCAGTGAAAAGAGGGCAAAAATACCATGACGGTCGCAGAGCAAATTTCTCCATGCCCATACACGGTATTAAGATGTCTCTGATCCACAACGGCCCGCTGATCTCCCCTGTTGTCTTCTTCTCGCGCTCTTGTCTGGGACGGTGGCCAAGTGCCACCGAGGACACCGGGCCTAATAAATCATCCCTATTTCAACATCTGCAAGGCCCAAAGGCTACCCCTGACCACGACGAGCTCTTCTCTTTCTCACCGGGAGACTCCTCAGGGATGACAAACCCAGCATTGTCTCAGCTCCAGTGAAGAGGAGGCTCTCTTCTTCTCAACCCTTTTGACAAAAGGCGTCTGAAGGCCAGCTTTAGCCTGCCAGTCCAGATAGCCGGCTCTCAGCAGGAAAGACTGCTCCCTCTCTTTCTCTCTCCCGCCATCCTTCGCCCTCTCTCTCGCTCCCGTCTTTTAATACTCTCCTCCCTCGGAGGTCAGCAGCTAGGCCTCGTCCTTTCATTCCCACTGCACTCTCAGGAGAATATAAAGACATCAAGTACGGAGGAGGGGAAAGAAGCCAAAATTGGCAGAAAGAGATATTAGACATGGCTGTCACCACTATTCTGTGGCCACTTTTCATGCGAAGTGTCGTAAGACGAAGGGGGTGGGGTGAATAGATAAATAAACAGCATGGCGGAAAAGTTGGATCTGGGGCTTGTCGCATTATTCATTTTCAAAAATAGGCCGAAAGGAGATGAAAAAAATCTTTGGCAACGCCAATTACATAGAAGAAAGGGATAAGAAATCAATTCATAGTGTATCAACATTGTATACTAGTGAACTAAGCTATTCATTGGCTTTTAGTGTGCTGCTCTAAGCCAGCAGGGGCCTGACGCGATTATTTGTGTGTGGTTTACGAGAGTGCATTTGAGCAGTACTGATGGAGTATAAAAGGACTAGTTTGGTTAAAAGGCTTTCAGGTATCCTCTTAACCATGTTTCTACGCTAGCATTTTTGATAGAACACTTTGAAATAAATGTTTATGTAACAAAATAAGTCTTTCATGGCTCTCGCTGCATTGGCCCACTGTCTTCCACCTCAAAACATTTGGATTTCCAATTAACCCAAGAGGAATTGTGAATTTCCTGCTGGCAGACAAGCCTTGATGTCTTAATCTTCAGCATGTCATTGCCATGAAAGGCGGCATTTGACAGTGTTTCACAGCATTGAACATACCCCCAAAAGCCACCCAGTGACTCTAAAGAGGGTCAGGCCAGCGGGCACAACACCAGCCCCAACTGTCTGTTCTGTGCAAAAGCAGCATATAGTAACAACATGTGTATTGTCTGTCTGGAGCTGCCTCGAGTCCCAAAGCTCCTCAGGGGGCTGGAGAGCACAGGAGATCACTAAGACTTGTTAGCCTTGGCTGGCAGACATGTGGACAGTGTTGCTATTAGAAAAAAGACTAGCATATAACAGTATTAAATTTATCAGCAACAGTCAACAACATATATGATAATGAATCAACAATAGCTATGAGATTTGAGGAATTCGTTTTTCAAACATATCTATCAACAGACTAGATCTGAGAACAGGGAGCTGATTCATTAAGCACTGAAAAAAAAAGTGTTGCTTGTTAAACTACAGTCTACTCATAATCAGACAGTAACTTACCCAGTAGGAAAAGTACAGTCAAGCTGCCCTTCAGAAAAGCAGTTAACTACACTACAAGCTTCTAACATTTGCTAGCAAATTTACCCAGTGCAACATCACAAAAATAGAAACCAAGCGATTGACAAAAACCTGTGTTGCACTTCACATGTGGTGGTAATGGCAAGTACAAATACAGTAGAGAAAGTTTTTAGCTCTTTTCGCTGTGCAAAACAGTTTTATAAAAATCAGTGATATAACATTTTGTCATACTATGGTGCTACACACAAAACAATCGCTACACTTTTTTGTTAAAATACACAAAAAGATACACGGTTTAGCTAAGCTGCTGTTATTAGCATCACTAATTAATATAGTTTTTAGCCTGTTAAGCTAATCATCATCACACTGCAGCTTACTCAGTAGGTAAACTACAGTTAACTACTCTTTAAAAAAGGAGTTAAATACGGTGTAAACTGCTAACATATGCTTGCAAAGCTACCCAGTGCAATGCCAAAATAAAGAGAAACCAAGCAATTGAAATGCAGAAGTATTTTGCTACAACACAAAATGCTATGCTTATTAGCCAAGCTACTGTCACACTGCTGCAAACTGTAGTTAAGATACAGTAGTATACTGTAGATAGTGTTGTGTGATGGTAAATAGTTACTGTAGGGATATTCACTAAAAAAGATGGTATTTGGATTCACAAAGAACATCTTTCTGCCAATGAGCAGATCCTTGTAAAGAGAGGAAAAATGTATTGAGAGAGACTGAGTGTGTGCGTGTATATTTATGTGAGTGAAAGAGAGAGACCCAATGTCACTCAACATTGTGAGGCCACTTCCATGGGAAACACTGAGCTCATGCCCTATCGCTCCTATAATGGACACTTTGAGGGGATGGGCTACTCTGGTAGGTCCCCAGGCCCCGATAAACCAGAATTCCTGTCTGGATGCAAACCCAAACAACATTAGTGGCCACACCGCTGCCTCCCTCCCCCAAGCCCCGTGTGCCGCCCTGCCCACTGGCATTGAGCAGAGGCAGATTCCTCTGTCTCTCCCATCAGCACTACACCACTTATCTTAGATGGTCGACAGCGATAATGCTCTTAACAACAGCTATGTGCCACCAAGACACATTAGAGGGGTCTTAAGCTTTGACATCTCAGCCCCCGCCCCTACCTCAGCGCGTCCAATATTAACATTGAAAAAGAAACACTGCTCGTTTGGCAGAAGACCTTAGCTGCATTTTTCCCCTGGTCTCCAAGCTTTTGGCCCGGAGTCTCTTGTTATTTCACAAATCACACCGTAAAGTCTAATGCTCGCCACAGGAGTGTGTCATCGTTACTTAACTACAGGCCGTGGGGTGCGTAAGGCTGGATTTGTGTTTTCTCATGTGAGGTATGGATGAGTTCTCACTCAGCACTGCCAGCTCGCTGCATCCCGCCGCCGGCCACATCCATAAAAGCTCAGGGCCCATGAAGCAACATGGCTAAGCAAGCCATGCGAAACGTGTTGCCTTTTTCCTTTTCACTGCGCTCATTTTCATTCCTCTGTCTTTTTTGATGTTTTGGTTCAATGTGGGTGTAGATATAAAAACAGCGCGAGAAAAAAAGTTGGTCGGAGTTGCTTTTGCAAACAATTTCCCTGCTGATTACTCCACTGGAACTTTCCATTAGTCATGTAAGTGAAGTTAAGACGGTTTGTACCCTCATAAAGTCATCATTCAGCATAAATGATGATGAGACCATTATAAACCATAGGTCAAGCAGAGGCGTCTGGGGCTGGTGAGATCTCACCGTTCAGACGTCGACTAGCGCTGACAAGATGGCAATGGCGTCCATAGAAACAACATAACACTATCAACCATAGCAGAAAAATGACAATCATGATCTCAGAGGGGGTTCGGTAATTAGATCTGCCTCTAGCTGGGTGTCAAGTCATCTTAGATATTTTTTTAATATTCATCTGAGTGTTTTTCCCTGACAGATAAACTAGTAATCACCTTGCTCAGGGGGCTGATAGGGCTGTTTTATGTTATCTAGTGGCTAATAAAGTCATTTGTGATGAGCCGAAGTTCACGCTCAGAGAGGCGGCTGCAGACGACACCTGTCTCTGGAGCGGACGTCAGATTAGGAAAGTCGTCCTCTCCATATTAGGAAGTGGTCGTACTCTTTTTTTTTGTTCTTTTTTTTTGAAGATGTCCATGTTTAATATTACTACTCTAGCATATGGTCAAGTACAGAGCATGATTTAGCATTCAATGATCCCTAAACTGTCCACACACTTTTCCTAATAATATGAAACATAACACATTTGTGGCCGAAGAAGTCATGTTTGTTTGATGTGCCTGAAATTTACAAGAACGTTTAACATTCTTCTATCACTAGAGAGCATAACTATAAATTGATCTTTGCTAGAGAAAAACAATTGACAATCCCTTTGAAGTGATCCCTAAACGCTGTCCTTTAGCACTCTTCCATATTGATTTTTCCACAGGGGAAAAAAGGAGAGTGAGTCAAGGCCAGTCATAAAGAGTGTCCAAGGATGTTCCCAACATCACACGATACGCCTCAGACGTCTCATCTTTCAGCTAATCTTTGTGGTTAAAGTAAACAGCGCGCTGTGAATCATGGGAATGCAATGTGCGGCGACATACTAATCAATTTCATTAGCTGCATCAATCATCGGCGCTTGACGTTTATTGTGGTGGTGATGGGTTGATCTGGTGGACTCGGGGACAGGCGGCTACAGTGATAAATGTTGCTATCTCTAGAAAGAGAGAATAAATAGACTAGAGTCTTTTGTGGGAAAGAAGAGTTGGCAAGCTAGGGAGATTTATACATCCATCCTTATTACTGTTACATTTACATACAGACAGCAATTCACTGGTCAGTGGACAAAAATGTAAAGGATACATTTTCTTTGGCATATTATGTTTACCTTGGAAGGTAATGTTATAACGGTCTAAACAGTGCCCATGCTATGTTGATTTACCAGTACGCTCAAACAAACTTTAGAATGAAAGTGTAAAATCAGCGCCACTAGCGTCACCAAACGGAGTTGCAAAATATTTGACTTTGTTCAAACAGACTTCCTGAACATGCTACTTGTCTGTCATTGGATGCAAACAGATAGTCCCGCCCCAAACTCAAACCACAGGTTGAGACAATGTTGCTGCGTCAATAAGTTTAACGCTGGAAACATTACTTCGTCTTTAAACGCATAAGGTTTTACCGTTTAAATCTATAAACATTGTTTTTTTTTTGTTTTTTTTTACTTTATGCCAGGTTTTTTTTTTCGTCACATCAAGGCTTCCCATCACATTTAACAGTTCGAAATTACTGAAACTTTCCCTCTACTGAGATCGCTGGCAGTGGATGAATAAACGGTCTGCATGAACTTTGTCCCTCATCAACCACACTGGTAGAGGAAATATCTTGTTTGTGATCCCTCCCCTGTATCTCCAGACGGTATCTCTTGGCTGCAGCCTTAGATTTCACTCTTTGAATTTTTTAGTGGTCAATGCGACGACTAATCTGATTTGGACGCCTCTCAAGCCAGGAGGGTAAACGGTTCTCTAGCTACAGTTCATTTGACGCGCACAGCCGTGTTTTGTGTTGCCTGAGCGTGGAGAGCTAAAATGATACAAATTCTTATCCTGCAATTAAAACTATTAGAGTTGTGTTATTCTTGGTGAATTCACTCATTCAAGCATTGGTTCAATTATCGTCAGAGGTAATTGTTTTCCACTCAGCTCCAGCTGATGGGCAAAAGCAATTCTTGATACCTGGTTTGATATAGTTAATTATAGAGTTGAGACTTGTTTTGTTCATTGTGCTGTTTTTGTATGAGTTTTGAAAGTTTGACTTTCAGATATTGTGTGAGCTCAGTGGTTTAATAAATGGCCATTGCATGGTACTGAAAATGCACATGGCTTTTTATATAATGTGAGAGTGGGGTAAGATGTGCCATGTTTTAGTCAAGTTGTCCTCTAGTTAAGAAGAAATGAGACTAATACATCTAACTGAAATTAGAAGTATCTATCTGTAACATAATGGCACTCAAAAAAAGTGGTGCATTGACATTATCTTGGGGGTCATATATTTTTTTTGTGAAAATAAAGGAAAACTTGGCTAATTCACTTACACCAAGAACAATAACTATACAGATAACTGTAACTATATTATTGTTCACACCAGCGGACATTATTGTTCTGTTTATTATAAGCACGCTGCACTTTTGTCATCAGCCGCTTTAAATGCTCAAGCTTTTTAAAGCAGGATTGATTCTGGTTGTCAATGATTTTATCGTGCATCAAAAAAAAACAAAAAAACATTCTGAAAGAGATTCCAACGATATCGTGTATCTGTGCCATTGTCGTTGTAGTTGTGGTGTGGACTCTGCTATTCTTTTATATTTAGAAGGATTTATTTTAACTATATATTTATCTTTAGCATTATTGTTATCGTCCTTGGTGTGAACAAGCCTTAATTCTTCAGAATATTGTAATGAAGTGAAAATGTTAACATTTGATTTTTCATTAAAAAAAAAAGAAGTTAAATAGCACCAAAAGGTATTTGTATAATTGTATATAAACTATTCTGTGCTACAAGAAAAATATATCGCCACCTACAGGACATTGAAGGTGCTAAATCTTTTGTGTTTGCCCTTCATCGCCCAAACCTGTCAACAGGGCTACTTTACGCGACTGTGAGTTCATTAGCAGCTGCTGAATCGCAGGTGTTTAATATGAGATGAGGACATGGTTGATAAGGCCAAAACCATCACGTCCAGTGCAAATAGGCTTTGACTATTTAATTTTACTTTACATCATTTTATTTATCCGTCATATTGAAGAGGACTTTTTGAAGGATTTTGGTATACTTTATGCCCTTTTTGAGCCCTTGAGCTTTACTGAGTGTTTGTAGATGTGTGTTGACCTTGATTTATTGCAATATTGAGGTGTTCAGTTGTATTTTGATTTTAGAAAATAAATGTGATTGCTCTCCTCACAAATAAATTGTTTCTTGTTTTTCACTGGAATGTCTCTTACTGTAGGTGTTGAGGACTAGTGCATCTTTGACTTTGAGCCTACATTCACTAAAACACTAAAATCAGATACTCTTAGGAGCACGACACTTTTTCCAACTAAAACACTGAAAACTCCTATTTTGATCATTAATTTACACCACAGTGGCATTTTCGGGGCCAAAGTTTTTGAAAACAATACCGTTTTTGTCTCTGTGTAAACTACAAAAATGCAAATTTGTGAAAATTGTGACGTCATGCGCATGCGTATTATGTGTTCAGTCTTAAAGGCATGTAGTGTTTCTTTACATAGTGACATCTTCAATTACTGGCCATATTACAGTGTTTTTAGCCGTTTTTCACGGATCTGTGTGAACGAGGATAATTCTGACAACGTTGTCGTATGTACGCGAAAAAACGCGAAAGGAAAAAACTTTTCACTTTTACTCAAGTGGTTTTGGAATTGGTGACTTGAAATGGAGTCATTTTGCTGTAAGGTGTCTCTACTTTTACTTTAGTATGGTTTTCAGGTACACCTCTGAATAGCACTATTGATTATTACTGAAATATGTATCCTTCAGAGAAATTGAGTTTGACAGTTTAGTTTATTGCTATGCTGCTGAAGAGATTTTTATGAGAAATTGTATGATTTGACATAAAAAATACACACCACACACAAACATAGTCTAACATTATGTTTATATAATGTTTGTATTGAATTAAGTTTTTTATTTGTATTTGATCATGGTGACCTTTTTCACTGCACCTGCCACAATTTTTCCAAAATGAGGTACATTATAATGCAGTAATGTTGTTTCCTACCTTTTGAAGCATGTTTGTAATAGAGTGTAGGTTTAAAGAAGCTCTTCTTCATAAAGTTCTGTTTTGTCAGATGTAAATATAATTTGGAAGTTTGGAACACCAGCCATAAATTACGAACGAGAATCTCAAGCATTAAATCTTCACAGAAGACTTCAGACTTCATGGTGTGTTCACTGTACCAACTGACTTTAATGTCAAGGAAAGGTCACATCACGCTATGCTACAGACATGCCCAACTCAACTTCATCACCCTAGTGCTTTTTACAGCACATCTTGAAGCTGGATCGTTTTCATCAAGAGAATGCAGTGCAGCCAAAAAATGATCGTGTTGTCATAATTCTATCACATGTCCATAAATACATGTTGCAAAGTCATAAAAAGATTCACTGTCTCTTTGGAAAATGTTGGTTTCCATTTGCTGCTCAGAATTTCATAGTATATGACCCACCAGTGGTAGCAATGAATTAGATTGTCCAAATATGTGGGATGTAATGGAGAGTCCACAGAGCGGAGTGGTTAGCATGTGTGTGTTTAGACACAAACGGCTGGCTCGTAAAATTTGTGTTTTGATTGGCGGAATGATTCGCTGTGATTATGATGAGACAGATTTAGTGATCCCCACACCCACATTTCTCATTGAAACATAATTTTTCTTGTCTTTTGTCTTAATATATGCTATCACCGAATAAAAACACTATGCAAAAGAATACTTAAACAACACTTGAAACACATTTAACTTCTGTAATGTGACATGTTTCCTAAAACAAAAAGCAGTATTTATTTGGAAATAGTGTCGGGCGGGATTTGAATTTACGTGTGAGATTAGAACATGTTGTTATTGCTAACTTGAACTATTAAATCATTTTCGATAATTGAAATAAAGCCGATATAAAATATAAAGATTAGATGAAAAACTTAAACTTAATGAAACTAAACTAAAATGAAAAATGAAAATATGAAAGTAAATTTGGTAACACTTTACAATAAGGTCTCATTTGTTAATGTATTAACTGACATGAACTAATAATGAGCAATACATTAGTTACAGTAGTTAATAAAAAACAACAACATTGTTTGTTCATGTTAGTTCACAGTGCATTAACTAAAGTTAACAAATACAACTTTTGATTTTAATAATACATTGGCAACTGTTAAACTTAACATCAACTAAGATTAATATAATTAGCTAACATGTTAACTAAAGTAGTTAACTACTGTTAACAAATAAAACCTTATTGTAAAGTGTTACCATTGACATACTATTATAATATGTATTAAACATACATAATAAACACTATAATAGTATTTACTGGTACCCACTGATTAGGCTATAATAATATTGGTTGATATGTTTCTCCCCCACCCACTCGGCCTTGATTACATCAGCACAAAATAAGAATAAGAAAACACTTATTTTATTAAAGAATAGCTTGCACAGAAAATGTGTTCATGGGATCAGGGTCATTCATTAATAAACTAAATCTTTATTTTATTGACTATTTAATATTGACTTTAACAATCATAAGAGAAGATGGAGACCTATAGAATAATTTCATAATTTCTTTTATATAGACTTTAACCAAGTGTGTTTGCTTTCCTCAGGTGAGCTCACCTCTTATCCTGCGCTCCGACATCAGCTAGCGTGAGCAGGCAGGAAACACACATCAGCCATCTATTTATCTAGGAAAAGAAAAAAAATCCCATCAGTGACTTATTTTGCATTTCTCTGGGCTGGAGGGTGTCAGATGGGGCTGACCCAGTGTCAACCCCAAACCGAAGAAAGCCAGCGTTTGTGCCCCTCGACCCACATATATATGCACTTATGCAACTCACAAGAGACTTTTCACTTTAATGTTTGGCAGGGCTCAGTCTGCTCTCCGCATTCATATTTGGAGAGCCGCAGTCCGGATGTTAGAGTGACTTCTCCTAACCTCTCTCCTTTTTCTCCTTCCATATGTCAAACTCTCGAAGAGTGAAACTTAAATAGAAGACTGGAAAACTTGTTCTCCTGAGCTCTGAGCTAATGCAACCACACCGCCGTTCTTCAGACGTCTCAGATGAACACTTTTTTCATTCACTCCAACATGAATATGCAGCAAATATTTAGAAAGCATTTATTTTAGAGGGATGAACGGAATATATATTTCCTTCATTGTGTCTGTCATCGTGTGACAATTTCCCTCGGGCTTGCCTTCAGACTGCACATGATAAATAATCTCATCTTGCAAGTATGTTTCTATATGCAGTTTTATACTCGAGAAGTCCTGCTTTGAATTAAGAGCTCATATTGATCGTCCACAGACACCATAGAAGCACTTTCATCCAAAAGCACATTGCCCAGTCTGACTCGGCATATTATTGATAGATCGTCGATATTTTGCATTCTGCACGTATTGATGAAGCAGTATCGCTTCTCAAACAGTCAATCATAATGCTGGCAACAATATAAATAAAAGCATTTATAAAATTAGATATTTTCTTGCTGCATACAGTATGTATGCTAAAAATGCACGTCAAGTGCTTTTGAGACTCAATATTTTTTTCTCAAATTGTCTATACACAGTGATATATGACTTTTGAAGCAACACCAATCAAAAAAAAATATTGCTTTTATTAATGTATATTATTAAAACTACAGAGGTCTGATTTATCGTTATTATGTTGCTCTCATATAATGATGTCAAACCTCATGATGCCAACACTATTAGTATATTATGCTCCTCTCTATGTTTTGACATTGCTGTTATTTGATAGCATGATGAATGGAAGGCACTGAAAGGAATCTGCAGTCAGTGGTGGGATATTTCCTTTACTCCTCCTTTATTATTACTGATCATCTTCCCAAATGACTTGTCAATAAACGCTGTCGACACCATTATTTATCTGTATCACTTTGTCAATATGAGCTGCACTGAAGGAGCGAATGAATGATGCCATCATCAATTAGAATATGGCCCATTTAATATATTTCAGACAGATTGTAATAAACAGAAATGTCAATATCTTCTGTTTATAGATTTGTACAAGAGTGCCGGCTGAGCAAGCATCAGATTTTGGACAGAGGAATATTATAAGCAGTAACTGTCATTAATTTTGGTATTGAGTTCTCATTTGCTGTTTGTGAAAAAAAAAGAAAATAAATTTGTTCTTGGTAATCAGATATATTGACCCAAAATGATAAATAAAGTAAAAATAAATAGCATGATAAGATATATTTTATATATATCTGAGAATATTAATTATATATATCTTAATATATTAATGTGTATTTGTGTGTGTGTGTGTATATATATATATGTATACATATGTGCATGTATGTATGTGTATGTGTATGTGTATGTATATGTATATATATATATATATATATATGTATACATATGTGTATGTATGTATGTATGTGTATGTGTATGTATATGCATATATATGTATATATGTGTGTATATATATATATATGTATATATATATATATATTAGAGGTGGGCATAGATTAATTTTTTTAATCTAGATTAATCTAGATTAATTTTGAAATTAATCTAGATTAATCTAGATTAAAATGGCTCATTTGAATTCTGGCGAAGGCATTCAGAATATGTGTGCTACCCAAATAATGACTATAAAAGTAAGTCTTTGAGAACGGGTTTCTCAAGCCAGGTGGCGCATTAGACCAGGGGCTCATCTCCTGTTTCCAAAATGCATCACAAACTGCTTGAGAAAGCTGTTCTACTCATAGACTGTAAAAGGTTACTACTGTACTGTTACCGTCCGTAGGCAACATTAGGTAGGCCTATGTTATTATCAACTACTATAGGCTATCAATTAGGGATGGGCGATATGGCCTAAAATCTATATTGTGATATACATTGCACATTGCAGCCTCTTGCGATAACGATATACAGTATATTATAATAAAACCATTTCAGAACAGATTACACAGACCCATGCTAAACAACTGCTAAATGTTTTTTTTTTTAAAGGGTGTATGTAGTTTTGAGAACATATATTGTGCAAAACTGTAAGTATACAACATAATTTTGCAGATAAATAAAATTTAAGTACACTAGCTGCAGAGACTTAAGTAGGTCTAATGTTTATTATGGCTTGGAGCTAGACATGTGCCGGTATTCGGTAATGCGATAAATCGCGGTAATGAATATGCACGATATTGTTATCGCGGGCACTTCAGAATACCGTGAAAAATAATAGATCAGAATTTATATTTATAGAACGCGCATTAGCTTATTTTCCATCAACCGCTTAAACACTGCGTATATTCTGCGCGAAACACGTGCGCACTCTGATGTAAACAATCCCCACATGAAGAAGCACTGTGTGCATGCGGCGCAGGGCGCACTCTAGTCTAATGTAATGAATCCTCACATGGAGAAGAAGTATGGCGGAAGGAGGAACGCTGCCGACGATTTATCCATAGACAGTAAAATAAAGGATTTATCCCTCTTCTAAAAGCAGGGCTGCCATCTCTACGCATTCAGCGTGAGACTCTTTTCACACGCTCTCGAGCCACACATCCATTTTCTCACGCAGAGAAAAATCACGGAGCAAAGAGGACACTGACACCGACAGACTAGACAGAGCAGGTTACTTTTGATATGAAAAAAAATCTCATCTATCAGATTCTGTCCATTTTATTACGAAATTCAGACAATAAATACCGTTTTGGTGCTTGTAAATGTGACGTGACGATCGCTGTAACGCCTCAGTTCAAGTTAACTTTTTTATTTAAAGATACAGTACAACTTACCTAAAGGTATTTATGTCTCATACATAATATCGATCAATCAGTGTTTTTCAACCACGAAAAGATCAATAAAACTGCAGGTGAACAATTATGTCACAGAACGTTACATTTACCTCAGGAAAGCCATTTAATGACCAACACGTTAGTTGACTAGAAAAAATAGCTATAGAGAGGAGTATTTTGCTAAATATGTGCACTATATCACATTTGTATTATATTTTTACTTGTGTCATAATTGTTATTATAATGAAATCCAAATTATATTTAATTTAATTTGTTAATTTTTAACCTTTAATAATACCAGCTGACAGGGCTCTCTGTATGTTTACAGCATTATGAGAGATATATTTTTTCTTGAGAAAAATGACCATGTAGCCTACCTAATATTTATCCAAAGAGTCAATATTGAATCAAGATTGAAATCAAATCCCAAGAATTGAATTGAAATCGTGAAAATTGTGTAAAATTCTGTTTAGTTACCAAATGTTTTGACAATTACAATTACACCTATTGTGATGCAAGTTGTTTTTTTTCTACATCCCCCCCCAATCCATCCGTTTCTCTTGGGCAATTAAAATATCGTGATAATACCGTATACCGTGATAAAAGCTCAATCAATTAATCGCAGCATGAAAATTTGATACCGGCACATGCCTACTTGGAGCTTATGAAACCCCAAATTTAAAATTAGAATATTGTCTAACTGATGTCTTTTCAGTTAAAAAGAAACACAACAACGATTCTTAAAATCGAGATTATGTGCTACACCACTAAGATATATTGGAATGGGAATAATACGCGCGCGCTGGTATTCAGTGATATCATGTTTCGTTTTGAATTTGAGGTGGTCGAACGGATTAGTCGTGTGTTAATTTACCGAACTGTTACCCCACACACTCTGTCTATAGTTTGCTGCTGCTCGGCTTAAACCCGAACCAAGTCCAAATAATGGATGTGGCACCGATCTTTTTCACCAGCTTTCACTTTCAGCCGTGTTTACTTAAGATGACGACGAATATGCGTTGCAGCCGGGTTTACCTCGCGGCCGCGGGTAGATTGCGTCATCATAGCTTGTGTAGTATAGAGCCAGCTCCCAACCCAATTTGGAGAATAGATTAACGGCGATATTTTTTTTATCGCGCGATAAGAGTCTCGCGTTAACGCAGCACGTTAACGCCGATAACGGCCCACCACTAATATATATATATATATGTGTGTGTATATGTATATATGTGTATATGTATGTATATATATATATATGTGTGTGTGTGTGTGTGTGTGTGTGATATATATTAGTATTTTTTAATATGTAGTACTATATATTAGTATTTTAACAGGGAAATTACAGAAAAGAGAAATAGCCATAAGTTCAATACAATTTAGAGTTAGTGGGAATAAAGAGAGAATTCAGGCCACATCAATAGTGACACATGAATTGTAGATCATCATTATGTGGATTCTCAGTTATTGGCCACATGACCCAAAACACTTTTTCCTTAGTAGTCCTATTTTTATTGAAGAGAGAAAAAAAAAATTCTTAAGCAGTAAAAAAAAGAAAAAAGCTTTGTTGCAAACTCAATATAAAGGGTCCATAGGGATTGTTTCGCATCAGATACACTCTCTCACTGGTTGTTTTGTGTACTTCAATTATTTCTTCATCTTCTTCAAAGTTAACTGGAACACACATCTCATATGATATCAGCCTGGACAAACAGCAGTCACAAAGTGCCAAAAACATACATATCGTTCATGAAAGGTTACCGTGACCTTCCGCACAAAAGTCTTGAGTGTTTGTCTATTAAATCTGTCATTGTGTTTTGCCCTCTATCTCTCTCCGCACCCACCGCATCCCGACACAAACGCCAGGGCTTCTGTTAGCTCTAGCCATGTGATAAGTGTTAAACAAACTCACTTTCTGTGGCTCTCTCCCTTCTCACCTTTGTGTTCGCACAATGGGAATTTGACATTCCTTTAGTCATCCGTTTCACTGCCCACTGTGTCTTTCTCACATGCACTGACAGGACAGGAGATGTTGATAAGAGTATAATAGAGAATCAAACAATGCTAAGCTGGGAACGATTATTTTTAATTACCCACGGTGGAGCGTTCACTATCAGTGAAATCTTAATGTTTGCCTTGGCCAACAACAACAAAAAAAAGCGGCAAGCCATGAGCTTATTAAACTCGTGATATATGGTTTATCAGATTGTTGCTGGCTTCCTGGTATTTACAGCAGAACTGTTTTTATTTCGGTGGAGTTTTTCCATGACAACTCCTTGATGAAAAAAAGTTTCGCTCGGTAAAAGCATAAGTCCGTGTAGAAAGCTTCGATTCACATGCAACCGATGATGCTGGAGCTTTGTGTTTGTGGGAAGAAACACGTTCTCTTTACCTACATTTTTAAAAAAACATACCATCCATCCATCCATTCTCTAAACCGCTTGTCCTATGTAGGGTTGTGGTCCAAAACGTACCTATATCTACAATTCATTGCACTTTCCAGCTGAAATGAATACTAGTAATAGTAAAACACAACTATATTTTATTGCAGACTTATTTACACCTGAAAACACTTTTACCATAGTTTATGAATTGTAACAAATACATTTTTATGCATGCATCACATAACCAGCTCAATATATATGACTTTTCAGACGTAGTAAACTTGCTCGGTAGTTCACCTGACACAGGACTGCACTAGCGCTCTGGTACGAGTCACGCCACTCGATTAAAAAGCCAAAAAACTTGAAGCAAGTTTATATGGCATAGCAAGTGCGTTTTTATCTCACATTTTCTTTTGTTTACACTATGTTTAGGGTACTGTTCGCGATAGAGCATTGAAGTTTTAGTGACACTCACTGGACATTTCATTACTGAACTGCAATTCGTATAATGACCAATGTCATAAAACATTGCCAGATTCACGTTCATCAGTTTCAGGAGAATTGAATGGCTTTTAGCACTACTCACTGCACATTTCACTTTGAAAAAGTTGCAATGTGTGCAAGAAACAACGTAATATCATTTTGCAGTGATGTCACCACAGGCACGTTTTTCCAATGAGCCTGCAGGTTGTGCAACATGCATGCATTTAGAAGATTACACAGCCTTTAGCATAATGGTTTTGATATGTGTGTGTTATCACAGTAATTAATCTGATTTATTATGTTTGACATCATGGTTTTGCTCTGTTTCAGACTAGAACAATGAGCTCCAGAATTCGCAAACCCCAGTTTCTAAAACCTCTCTCTTGTTCTGCAGTCATATCTCAGATTCATCTGCCACAAACTGAGCGCCGACCGCTTCCGCATTAATTGACAAGATCAATAACAATCACGCATTTACATATCTAAACTCTCCACACACCAAAAACGAGAGAACATTCTCAATAACTGCGAAGCAAAACTTTCACTTTGTGGCTTTCTTGGTGTGGTCGTCTGAGCCAACAGGATGTCACTCACTCGGTTCAAAAGGCCTTGAGGTTGGGCTCTACTGGTTCTTTTTTGGAAACTTGTGGCTTTTGACATCCATAACCATCTATTGGCCGCGCTTCTATATTGCCTCACATTATCCAGACTTGAGGGGAATTGTTTTTGGCAACGTTCGCTGAAATTTTCCCTCTGCAAAGCCCTTAAAATGTGCTTGTTTTACTCCATACCCCCAACGTCAAGCTGGGAGACAAACTGCTTAGTTGGCTCACCAAGGTTTACCGAGCTTCTCTAATTGCAATTAGATCGAAGTCCAATTAGCCTGCGACAAGGACTCATTGTTAGACGTGATCGAGGCCGTCTTCTCTTCAAACCGGGACGTTGGGTGTCACGCAAAGCACAGGAAAATCCAGCCTGTGAGGCGAAGCACTGTTTTCTTTGTCCGTCATGTGTCTATTAGGGCAGCTGTGCTGGAAAATGTTGCTAGGATGTGTGCGGTGAGCTTGTTTTCTTTTGTTCAGTCTGTGTGTCAATATAAATAGGGTTGAGGTTGAGAAGAAGAAGTCCTGATGGTGCCTGCTAACAAAGGTGGACTTATAACAGTAATAACAACACACACTTACTCCCTGGTGCTAATTTGCTTCAGACACTCGCGTTGAATCACTGCACAGGTGGCTGCGCTTTCATCAAGCACGGCCTGCTCGTATTTATTTTTACAGTTCTCCACCATAGTGCCTCTGTTTTCGGACACTTTCGAGCACTGTCAGCATGACACGCTAATCACTAGAGCTTCACAGCGATTTTCATTTACATAAGAAACCCTGACAAACTTGTGTAAGCAAACGTTTCGAGAAGCTTGTGAGAGGTTCAATTGTGCGTTTTACGTCTGTTTGGGAAAAAGCGTTCTCACTCTCTTCCCTCTCTATCTGTGGCACAAATTGTCCTGTCGCCAAAGAAAAAAAAGGGAGGAAAGTTAAAATGATTCTGACGTGTCATAAATCACACCAGCACTTGTGGCAAATCATTTTTTCCAGACGTCTAATTAATACATTATTTATTCGCTTGACACACTCACACATACACGTGAGTGTAAGTCATTTCTGTGGCTGAGTGCCGAAGCATATGTAGATAATCTCACACGCTCGCACACACACACACACACACACATATTTTTCACTAAGGACATACTACAGAAATCTATGTAAAACTAAAAAGGACTTCAGATTAACACAGCCTAACCCTAGTATAGAAACCTTTTTTTATTTTATTTTTATGAATATCATTGATTGATTGTGGATAAGTCTGATGTTTCACCAGATTCAGCAAATTCCAGGTAGCAATGCCATGTTTTCCTGACTTTACCATTTAATCAGTCATTGAGAAAATTGCATTCACCTGAAAAAAAAAGAAAGAAAGTGGAATGAGTTGAAAGACAGAAATGTATATACAACAAGAATTTGTGTGTTTGGAGCACGTTTGACAGTTTTGGGTCTGTTTTGCATAATTTGAAATGCGTATTTACGTCTGGCATGAAACTATTCACTTACCTGAGAGCACCTGGTAGTGTTTTACAATCTAAACAGAGCTGTTGTGCTGTGAACTCTGTTTATGAATCTGTCACACTGTTTCACACGTTCTCATCACCCCACCAGCAATTCGCAACTCTCGGCTCTATTTTTTCAGTTACATTATTAATTTCCCTGAAATTCAACAATTTTTAACACCTTTAAACTCTAAAAGGAAAAACTATCTCACCTTCTTCCCAGAGCAAATGTAGAGCATTGGTCTGGCAGCAAACTGCAGAGTAATTGCACTACACACACTATACTTCAGTAAGTGTGTGTGTGTGTGTGTAGCGCGGGCTGATGTATGCATGTGATTGCACACAGTGTATGTGTATGTGCATATGTGGGAGATTATTGCTATCACATGTTGCGGTGCAAAAAAATTAAAGACATGAATGAGAAAAAAATATAGGAATATGTAGATATGTAGGGTTGGGGTTCTTGTTTAAAATGTGTCATGTGAACACGGCAAAAGCGTAAAGTTGTTTTGGACACTGTACGTGCTGCTCTGACATCGCTGCAGGATTGAATTATGGATGTAAGTAGTTTAAGTAGACTTGTTTGAGTATTTGTGATGTAATTGCTTCCACTCGGGCGGCTTGGATACATTGACAGCCTAATTTAGAGAACCACAGTTTTTTGGGCAGTGTGCAGAGCTGTCAATCAAACCCTGATAAAGGCGGTACAGACTGTAGAGGGTATTCTGTAAAAGAGTCACTTATTCTGTTTGCTTTTCCCCCTTCGGTGACTCACTCACTCACCTTTGCAATCACATTCACCTCATTCACGTGGTTACTTACAGATGGAACGTGCAAAACCAAGATGTATTCTAGATTATAGGGTCTTTCTGTGTTTATTTGGCCATGCTAGTGTTGTGTTTAAGGTCATCATCTCATGAAGCAATCAATAATCAAATAATTACCGTATTAATTAAATAATTAAAACAAAATATAAACATGATGATACATTTATAGACATTTACTTGCAGAGTTTACTTCTTGAAAAAATCTGATTTTATTTATTTATTTATTTATGGAATGGCACATTATTTTAATGGTAACAGGGTTGACACATAATTTTGTCTTATTTCATGTCAGCTAAAATCTAAAAATATATATTGAGAGAATAAAGACGGAATGCCAGCTTATGTTTGCATTTTTATTTTAAATTTAAATGTGAATATTGTCTAATATAGGAACAAATTTGGACTCCGGTCAGGCCCAAAAAAAAAAAAAAAAAGCAATCCTCATTAAGAAAAAAGGCATTATTCATTATTTTTTATTATATTTTTAATTTATAAGGAATTATTAATTATATAAAATGCATTTATTAAACTAAAAATGGCAGACTTATAAAGGGAAAAAAAAGCAAAAGGAGGTGATACACCTCTGAGCTAGACAACAGTCCTTCTGTCTACCTTTATCAAAAATATGTGACTCACCTCACTGTGGTTAAGCCCATCTTCAACTGTCTGATTCAATCCAAGAATCCATCAGAACCTTTGCACACGCTCACACACCCCTCATTCAGAGGATGAGACAGGAAACGGGTGAGCTGTGGGCACTGCAGATTACTTTAAAACCTGCATACACTCCCAATAATCCCAGCGCACAGCCTCTTCCTGTTCTACTCTGAATGAAGGCCACTGAGATTCATATGAGGTCCCATTATCTCCAAACCTGGAACAAGCTCGCTTCTCATATGAGCAGGACACTGGGTGCATTCTCCAAAACCCACTCTATATAAATATTCCTGAAGGCCCTTTAATTCCACTTCTCCTCCAACTGTCTAGGTTAAAATTTTTCAGCATTCATTTCATCACACTCGGGATGGTTTAACCTGTGCTGCTGTAGTGGCGGCCCAGCGGGGGCTTTAGATTCGAACGACAGACTCATCACTCAGTAGCCATTTAATACTCACTTCTTGACACGTTTCAAAGCCACATCTAATCTCAGCTAGTCACAGTCTTTAGAATATTCTGGTTCATACTGAACTAAATCTTTATAAGGAGCATTTATGGCATACTAACAATTACCATTGAAAAACCACAAGTACTGTACCTCCACCTGCAAAAGCATTACCACATCAGCATGATCATATGGACACTTTTACAGGTCAAATATGTTTTTTTTTTTGCCAAACCAAAGTATAATTTCTGTATACCTTCTGAAACACTTGTCCTAGTAGTGTAAAATGAGAATATTTGAAGTCATACGGTACGTCAGTCTTTTGAATAGTCAATGAAGTGCTGATTTCAGGCCATAAAAATGACATGATGATGTATTTGATGGTAGTCATTAGTAATCATTAACTAATGTTTAGAAGCTAATCATTAACTGTTATCTTTTGTCTTCACAGCAAATGCTGAATGATCATGAAACGTCGTCTCAAGACAGCTGTATTAAAAAGGTAGGATTTGTTTTGTCAGTCCATCCCTCTTTACAGATCTAACAGATATGCTGATATCACCACACACACAAAGATGAACAACACAAAAGCAAAATGAGAAACAACAGTTTGCTACTAAAAGGGTTCTTTATGCTAACTGAAGGTGAAAAGTAATGTATTAATCACAGAGACAGGGAGTATCTTTATATAGATTTAAACAGCATTTATTGATATGAATGGAATGTACACAGGCTTCGTCTTGGCAGGCTAGATCTTCAATGCTGCTGCATGAGTGAAGGCTACTGCCACAACATGCACATAAATACAGTGAATAGAATGCGATCTGCTGCAAGAAAGGTAGGGAGAACCCCTAGCAGATTTAGGCAGGTGGTGCTGGGGAAGGTGGAGGGCTATGGTGTGCTGTACTGATTTGAGCCCGTTCGGGACAGAAATAAATAGGTTACGTAGAACAAACAGATTGATTGGCCATAGTGGTTAGCTTTAAGAGAACCAGTCTGTAGTTCCGAAGAGTTTCATGACTGAACAGTGAACACATTTTATTTTCACCTTTAGTTAGCAATATATATATGTGTAAGTTAAATAAGAAATAATTTTTTCTTTCTTTCTTTGTTTCTTTCTTTCTGTCTTTCTTGTGGTACATCTTGATTCATGTTTAATGAACTTTTTCTTTTGAACTTTTAAATTATTTATTATTATTCACACTGACCAATTTGCAGATAGTTTGTGAAACAATCAGTTCAACTCAACTTTAAACAATGTAACATTTGGCACTATCTAACTTAAATATGCTGAACAGGGACCTCTAAGAATAATATAGTGTGAATATAGAGTGAAAAAAAGCAATTCCACTGTCCAAATGAACTGATTCACGAAACTAACGAGACCTCTCAACAAAATTGTGTTGCACATCAAAGTCTTTCACAACTAATGTGATCTTTTTAAGAACATATTTTATTCACTAAGTTGAGTCACCAAAAAAACTCATCAGACATGCACCAAGCATCCTTATTAATATCATGAATTATACATGAGGTGTTATGAATAACTGCCTCACTCATCATCTACCCTAATAGACTAAATGCAGTGTCACACATCTGAATACATGTTAATGTGCCAGCAAATAAGAGCAAGTATTTGTGTCTATGTGTGTGTGAGTTCAGATATAGAGAACGTGTGTGTGTGTGTGTGTGTGTGTGTGTGTGTGTGTGTGTGTGTGTGTGTGTGTGTGTGTGTGTGTGTGAGAGGGCAGAACCCCTCCTGAGGTTATGTAATGAAAACGTCTGTACCAGATAATCTATAACATTATCCATCTATTGTTCTCACATCCGTGTCTCTGAGATGCATCTGCTCAGACATAAAAAACACTGTTATTATGAGAGCTGAAAGATTTCTTAAGTCAAATCCCAGCAGATATACAAAAAGAAAAAGAGCTTCTTTTATTTATTTATCCTTTGCTTTTAACCAGTTATCCCTCCTTTACAACACAAACACTCTCAGAAACAGAGATGCCTATCTGAGTCTATCTGTCCAGTGCCCACACACACACACACACGTTCCTGAGCCTTGATTTGAGCTCTTTTAAATGTAATCTACCATACTTTGTCCCAAAAGTGTGTGTAAGTGTGAGTGTGTGACACACAAGCTTATAGTGAACTGACAATGACAGTACACTGAGACATAGATTAATTATAGAAAATCAATGTCTTGTAATTGTATTTGAAACAGATCGCCTCCGGCATTGTGCCTGCGTGTTTGGCTGGATATTAAAACATTTCGCTTTGTAAATGTAGCTAAAACAGGCGGCTGATGTTTTAATGGGAAAGAGATTAATGGCTCTTTTGACAAGCTCTCTGAGACGGTATCTGTGCTTTTGTGGCCCCTGCTGTGACTGATCTCTCATAGACTTAAAAATGCCCAGTGTTATTTTAACTTACACTGTTTTTATCGAGGAATGATTATGGTCTGATAGTACAATCACAAGACAATTTTTGGCAGTAAATGTATCAATGTATATACAGTCAAACCAAATAAATTTCAGACACCAGATATATATATTTTTTACTAGTGGGAGCAGGACACTATAGTTAATTTATGTAAGTGAGGATAGCAAAATAAAGTAAACTATGACATATTATACCCAAAAATTATTCATACAGTGGACTACCAGTCAAATTTATAAAAAATTTGGGACCAAAATTTATTCAGACACTTTGACCTGACCATGTTTTGCTTAAGTTTTTTTATTTTTTGTATTGCTAATGTGACCTTTTTACACCACAGACTGAACAAAATTAAGCACTGCTTGGTAGTTGTTTGACCTAAATTGGTATTATCTAATTGTGTACTTAAATTTAACAGGTGACAGATATTCAACATAATTCATTTGTGAGACAGTCTAACAGAAGGATGGCCAAAACCAGTGAAATATCAATTGATTTTTTTTCAATTGAGTTCTTGTCATATTTTATCACCATTCTCTAAACTATAGGGAATACACTGTGATGATGTGAGAAATGTTGAAGGTGTCGGAATACATTTTGGTTTGACTGTATGTGTGTATATGTATATACTTTTATGGTAAACTACATATTGAACCTTAATCTTAAGCGTTCAACCATGTGGTACAGTACATTGCACCACTTTTCATTGAAAGGTGAAAGGAGAGTTGCTTTACCCGTTAACATCAGCAGGAGGAGGTCTGTCCGCAGGGGAAATGATGAATCTCCAATGTTAGCTTAACTAAACCAGGAGAATCCGCTCCTGTAAAAATATCATCTCAAGCAACCCTGTAAATTTAGGGCATCTGATTATGCCCCAAAATACATTACAGGTCACGGGGGGGGCGTTCTGCAACCCTGAGGCGAGGTGCTTCAAATGTGACGATTGATTGATTATCATGATCATTTGTTTGAAATGATTATCTGGATATAATAATCCCCGCCGTTCACCCCCTGCCTCGTGCTGCATTTTCATGCTCTCTTGTTCCCCGTATAATGCGCCTCCATCAGAAATGGCCTCTGGTTATGGAGGCGTAGTAACAGGGGCCTCCCGGTCGGGTCCTCAGGGGCTGGGGGGCCCCATTGATGAATGATGACCCAAAGGAGCCTGAAATCAGAGAGAATAAACAGGGGGAAGAAGAGAAGAGGAGAGGGACAGGGAAGGCTGGTAACTATCTGTAGCGGAGGGCAATTATACGCCAGGCCAGGCGGCCCCAGGGGCAGTAGATCGGCCTGAAGAATGCAGAGGGGTCCTGACCACCCAATACACTCACACACACACAGAAACAGACTCTGAGGCCGGTGGGAAAGGAATTGAAAATCTTTCCTTCTTTTTCATCACATGACGTTGTTTAAAAAAAGTGTGAGGAAAAATTTGACGTGCTAATCATGCCTTATTGTGCAAGCCCGATTTATACGATCTGAATAACAATCGAGACGATTTCAAAAATGACATTTCATAACGAGTCTTTCAAAGCACATTAAAAGTTTTACAAGTGTCTTTCTGTCTGCTTGTAAACACAAATCTAAGCGATTGGAACGCTTTAACAACGCTTTCTAACTGTCACTTTAGGAGCTCATTTGAAGGAAAGCGATTCCACGCCGGAACATGCCTGTTCAATTAAAACAGAAAGCTTTCTCATGCACTCGAGAGCTAGACGGGCTGAAAACACGGGGCAATTGAAGACGTTTAGCCTTTTCTGTCATTACAAGGGGAGGAGGGCTGTGTAGAAATAATATTTGTGGTTTTTAGCATGACTATGAGAAGACTTAATGATAATATCCTTTCTCGGCCCTTGGCTCGGTTACATTTTATTGGCCCCTGACTGACAATCTTTTTTTTCTGTGTGTGTGCTTGTTGAAGTGGCATATACTGCATGTAAAAATTACTTTGTTCTTTGAAGAGAACAATCATTTAGGGTGTGTGATTGGGGGGCATTTGGGGGGCGCAAGAACACTTTGAAATTATTTGGTGTGTATTTGACTGTTTAAGTGCAATAAGCAGCGAAAATGAACTCAATTAGGTACTGAGAGGTGGCTTTATGTGCGTGCACTTTGGGTGTGAGCACAAAATCTGCGGGAATGAGTAAAATAATGCTCAATACGCGCAATCCCACGCCGAAATTCAAGCCCTGTAACACCAACAATACTCATCTGGAGCAAATGAAAGGAGTGAGTGAGGAGAGACGGGTTTGTGTGTAACTCGCTGTCGGAGAGATGAGAGAGAGATAAAGAGCAGTTGGTATTGTGTATATATTCTGCGGAAAATCTATATTTTTGACAACACTTCATTGCACTTGTTTATTATTTCAGATTCCTTTTTTAGAAGACTACAATTGAAAACTGTATATATCAAATTCAACCCTCCAAAGTGGCTAGTGACTGCGCGTTACACGCCACCACTGAAATGAATGTCATTAACGGTGTTAATATTAAGCCCTGTTAATTAATGTTAACAAATGAAACCTTATTGTAAAGTGTTACTAAAAGTTGATAAAGAAATTGTAAAAGTATTCATATAATTTGAGCAGTTTTGCTTGACACGCGAGAACAAACCTCATTGGTTCTTTCACGTCAAGCATGTTTGAGCTTCCGTTTACAATATTTGATATGCTCTATGAATGTGCGTTGATCAGTGTTTATATCTGAATAAAAGCCTAATTTATATCTGTTTCTTATATAATGCAATTGTGTTTCTTCAGAAGACTTAAACCCCTCGATTCATACAGATTTCTTTTAGGATGTGTAAAGATTACAACATTACAAAGTCATACAAACATTAAAACAGAGCGCACATACACATGTAATACATGTACATGAAACCACTGAAGTATGTGAAGGTTGTTTGCGAAGGCGGATACGAGACATTTTTTATCTGGCCTCTTATTCCCAATGGCATCTCCTGTCATAGTATCACTCCTCTTTGACAAGAACAGAAAACAAATGTCTCTTTCTGCCACATCTGTGGGAATTGTCCTTTCCAGAGCAGAATGCTGTCATTATCCCTGATCTTCCCAGCGTTCACAGAACTAGAGCCTCGAATACAGTGTGAAAAGTAAAATGTGTGTGTGTGTGTGAGAGCTAGAGGGGTATGAGGGGCAGAAAGAGAGCGAGAGAGATTGTGAAAGAGAAAGATCAGTGATTGAGGATGGAATGATCCATTGTAGACAGAAGCTGGTCTGTGACGGCACAGCTCCGCTCGGCTGTGCTGGAATTCAAGTGGGAGAAAGTGAAGAGGGATGGAGAGCAAATAGAAGGCTGCTGAATGAGCAGTATATTAACTATTTAAAACGGCATCACTCTATTTTCTCTCTATGATGTCTGAAAGGGAACTGTCTGCGAACAAAGGCAGGATAAAGTGGCTTCCTTTGTCTTTACTCAAAGTCCTCTTCTATTTCTCGGAGTGGGTGTTCATTAATTCAGTTGTGTGAATGAAGTCTGAGCTGCACTCATATAATAACTCGCAACCGGGCTGCGGTTGACATGGAAACCCTTTCTAAAGACGTTATAGGTTCGGGACGGTTGGGGTGCCCTTGCGGTAATGGTGGTCTGGGACCCTCTCGTACTCTTTCCATACTGGGGTTTGCATTTGTTTTTCGCTGTCTCAGAGCAGGGACAGCCACGTCCCCAGGCTCATTTCTGGCAGGAACTATGTGTGCAGTGGTCCCAAAACTATTTGGACACTAAACTCCTAAAATGTCACTGCATTATATTATGAAATATCAAACCAAGTGGCATTTATTTTAAAGAAAGATAGCACATACACACTTTTCAAGCTAAATAAAAAGTATTTTCTTAGGTTTAAAGTGAAAAAAATGATTGATTTAAAAGAAAAGTATATCGTTACTCTTTGTGGTTGCCTAATGTTAGTGGAACATTTCCATAGTTAATGTCTGTGGTTACTCTACTACACACAAAAAAATTAAAATCATGATTTTTCTGTCTGATTGACAGGTTTTATTTTGTTCTTATCTCTTGCTTTTAATTGGCTAAGAAATCAAATACAATGCTGAACAATAACTAATCATTTGTATTCTATAACATATTTTTTTTTATATATTTTCCTAATGAAAATGTTATTATTGGTTTATGTAATTGCCCTTTTTTCCGATTTTTATCACAGAATATGGCAGAAAATATATTTGATAGTTTTTTATATTGTAATAAATGCTGTGTCAATTAGCACTGCATTATTAATATACTTCATTGTTTTGATTAAAACCCTGATATGACTTGAACATGCATGAACACGCATAAACCATATATCGTTGCAATCGTGTGTTTATTTTCTTCCCGTTTCAACTGTCAAAATGTTTCTTTTTCAGATTTTTATTCAGCTATAGCAATAGCTGGATGCATTTGTCCATATAAGGGATTTTCTGGAATGTCATAAGTTATTACTTCTATTTTGGACTTTCTGCGAGAGAGTGCACTCCAGCTTTGAGTATTAATGAAACATACATTGCATGAGAGTGTTTAGCGCTCCATAATGTTCACATTCCCTCATGTTCATTTTGGATAAGAATGCATTAGGTCATGCATAGATTATCTTGTATCTTTGAATTGATTTATTCACATTGACCCATGAAAACCTCTACGTGAACGCACTTGCCCGAAAAAGTGTGAATTTGTATGTTACGCCCATGATCATGTTACAAAGAACACTGGAATAATCGCTGTTGAAAATTCAGTTTTGCTATCACAGGAATAAATAAAGATTTAAAATATAGCAACATTTTCTATTTTAATAATATTTTACAAAATTACAGTTTTTTATTTTTAGTTATTTATTTATTTTAATCAAATAAATGCAGCCTTGGTCAGCAAAAGAGACTTAAAAACACGTGCAGCTAATAAGTTACTTTCAAAACATAAAACGATATTTGCAACACATTTAATGAAACGGAAGTTGCAATATTCTTTTCTTCCCTATTGTAATCGATAATACGAATGTAACGGCTTCTTGAACAAGAAAAATTTAGGATGGGGCTTGATTTTGTCCATCGGGAATTTATTGGATCATTGGATGGTTGTGGTTTGCTATTGGTCGATCTCATGTGAGTGACAGGTTGTCCCGCCCTCAAGCCAGTAAACGCGTCATCAGAGAAGAGTTGCTGAAAGAGGGAAGGGAAGTTATTTTGATTAGAGTTTACGAGGGCACATGAATTTAAAATAAATAAAATAAATAATGATGTGCATGGATAAATCATTTATAAAAAAAAATAAAAAAAAACGACTACAATATTCCATTTAAAATATGAATTGTCAATTTTGATTTGATGGTAACTTGTACTCACTGTAATGCTAATACTTAAGTTGACTGAGTAAGAGAATGGAAAGAATGAAAAGAAAAGAAAAAGATGGCGAGAGGAGCAAGGCAGAGGAATGTCTGAATGCCCAGGAGAGAGACTCTTCCATCCAGTCACTGTCTGACACAGAGAGAGGTCACTTGTATGAAGGTCGTGCCCAAACATCTGAAGGTCATGTGAAAGCAAGCCACCTCATTCCTGGACACACCAAATCTGGACCACCTCATCTACCAAAACAATCAAGATTGGATTTATTAGAGATAGCACAAGTCAATGGAATGTGAGGCCTGTTACGAAAAAGCTTCAAATGCTCAGAAGTATCTACATTTTTCTTTCATTGCTCAGAAGACTGTTTTGTTATCAAATTTTCTTTCAAAATTTTAATGGGGAAATAATATGACAGAAACAAGTGAAATGTGTGTGAATTAGCAACTGTACACTTGCAAAAAATAAAGGGGGTGCTAAGCATCCTCAAACGCAAGCAAGAACACTTTCATTTGATACTGTTATAATATTGCAGATTTTGCTCCAGTGCATATTTGTGTTTGCGCTCTGAAGAACGTCAAATGTATCTATTTACATCGTGTTTTTGTAGAGGTGAGCAATGTAGCCAATCACAGACATAGTTGTTGATCTCTTGAACGCAATGGCCAATCAGAGATGTTTAAGTTAGTCAGAATTCACCCACCGCTCAAAACGCCAAAACGTTTTTAATCAGTGATGAGTTACGCAGGCTTGCAAAACCTCTTTTTAACAAATAAAGTGCAGACATGATGTAAGTCAGGGTACGTTTACACGGCAACAATTTGCTTAAAACCGAGAAGTTTTTCCTTTGAGTTTTTTGTGTACAGACGACACCTTTGTCAAAACGATCCCCATTCACACGGATCTATGAAAACGACAAAAAAGGCTATTAGATGGTGATGAAACATTATAGACTGAACACGTAATACGCATGTGCATGATGTCATAATTTTCAGAGATTTGCGTTTCTGTTGTTTACTCGGAAACCTTTTTTCAAAAACTTGCACTTTTACCCCCATTTTCAAAAGTTTGCGTTCTCAGGCACCCAAAACGCCATTGTCGTGTAAATGAGCGGACAAAACGCATAAAAAAGTCTTCCGTTTTTAGTTGAAAATGGTGTCGTGTAAACAGCCCCTAAGATGTGTTAGTCATTGTTGGCAGCTTCGTTGATTGTAACGGAACTTTGTGAGCTTGTGATGAACTGACAAAGCGACAGCGTTTTGATTGTAAAATGAGCGGTCTTGGCTCGCTTTCGAGGCTACAGCCTATCTAATCCATTGAATATAACTATTATTTTTCATGCTGCTAAGAGGACCGATGGCCAATTGCATGCTGCAACTTTTTGGAAGTGACATCTACATATAAATGCTGTATTCACTCTGCATGGGACAGAAATATGCTATGTTAAAATAGCTATGTTAAAATAGCAATGCAATGTAAAGGCTGACTAATATTCATAGCAAAATATTGTTTTATTCTATTCCAGTTATTGGTAAAAGCGATGACCTGTAAATAATCTTAATACAGTCTCATTGTACATTGCTATTTCAGAAGCACCCTCAGTGATTTGATTCTGGAACCGGGCTGAAAATGTTGAACCCATCAGACAGCAGACCTGCAATCCCTGTGACATCTTTCGTTTCTGATGTCACTCTACTTAACTGACCCCATTTCTTAGCTTTGTTAGTATTAGTTGATAAATGGTGTTTTTGAATCACTCTTATCTCTTTGAATTCTGTTGTCGCTAGCACGCCGAACACTCCACCGTCTTGCAAAATCCCTTTCAAAAGCAGATCGAGCTGAAGTTCACAAACAGCTCGTTTCTCATCCTATTGTGTTGCCTGTCACCTCAGCCCATGGCTGCAGAAAAGAACCCAAATCCCTGGTTTGTTTTGGAGATCATGTGATAAACGCTACGGCGCTAGCGTTCAGGATGGCTGACCTGAGAGTGCACTGCGGAGGCCGGACTCCAGCGCTGATCAGGCGCTTGGAGAAATCTTTTGTTTGCCTAAGAATTTTTTAAATCTTCCCAGTTATATTTGCAAAGAAAGAATAATCGTTATGATGATGTAACAGAGCACTGCTATTATTTGAAAATGAGGGTTATGATGCTATTTATCTTCTTTTCTTTCTTGAAAACTGATTAGAATGATTATGTATCAGATGAATCCTTAAAGAATATAATGTTATGCCATTTGTATTGGATTATTATCATTTTTTATTTTTGTAATGATGAGCTGTAAGATCTATAGGACAGTATGAAAGGTGTTGCGACCCCTTCAGCATTCATAATTCATAATATTCATAATACAACATAGCCTTACCTTACAACATTTATAAAACGTTTATTACATAGTAACAATATAAATTACACAAATTTGCATTAAAACATTGTTTTAACCATATGTATTAACCATATAAAGCCTGACATATGAAATAATAAAAAAATATATATATTTATTTAAATGGAACAGTATGTTGAACCTTGGAAAAAAAGTATGTTGAAAAAAAAAGATATATATAAAGATATATATATATATATATATATATATATAGATATATAGATATATAGTTTGTATATGTGTTTTGTTTTTGTTGTTGTTAAGTATAATAGTTGATACATGAGGCTTTTATGGCTCATATAGTACAATAGCTCACACTTGATTACTTTGATACTCACATTTTAATGATTCTAAAAAAAAAATTAAAAAAATAAAGACAAACATGTACCACAACCTGAAGGGTGGCATTGTTAGAATTATACTAAACGGCTTGTACTTGCTAAAAAGTAAAAACTATTAATCAGATGACAGAAGGCATGTTGTAGAATTGTGTGCATCAGTTTTTTCAGCAAAGTTTTGAGGCTTTAGAAATGTGCGTATCAAAAGTGATACAGTAGGCTTTATAGGGTTAAGTGTCATCCTTGCAGTGGGTTAATAGTTGGTCTCTATGGGTTCTATGCATTAATATGCAGAGTTGCTGGTGAACAGGTGTTGCACATCATAAATGTTAATACATCATGTATTTTAGCATTTTATAGTGTATCTGGAACGCTGTATTGACCTACCAGAACCGTAATTATCTTCTTTATAATTTTTTTACAATTAATTATACTTTTCTTTCTATATGTCATATTATTCAGATCTGCTATTACAGATTTAAATGGTTGATGACAGGTAAATTATTGACAGAAATGTGTAATTGTTGTCAGAAGGAGCTGTATGTATTTGTACTGTTTTACATTAGCAGTGTGATGTGTCTGTTTTGTAGGACCGCACACATGAGCAGATAAAGCCCTCTTGAAGCTGAGTGTTGTTCTAGAGGAATCCAGATGTGTGTGGATGTGCGGGTGGAAGCTAATGTGACTCCATCTGTAGCACACATGGGAGAGATTGTGTAGTAGTGGGAACAATTCAGGGTCACTCGCAGCCTGAGCCCTTGATTTTTCACAGGTTCTCTGTTATCAGTGAGCCAAGGTACACACACACACACACACACACACACACACACACACACACACACACACACACACACACACACACACACACACACACACACACAATTAAAGCCTGTGTTTTAGTGTCTCTTAACAGTTTTAAAAAAGTGTTAGTCAATGTTAAATTATAAATCATAAAATAGCCAACCCTCCACACACAATAAAAATTATAGAGCTTTAATCTTAATTTATAAAGCATTTAATAAAGACATTAATGGGAGATATAGAGTGACAACTTATATTTATATGCATTTTATGTAAGTAGTCTGCTGATCTCACTGATTTACATTACAAGCTATCAGAATTCCATCTTATTTTTGGCCATATAAATAACAGCAACTGCACCATGGATTATTAATTTCTCAGTTTTGGATCTTTAAAAAAAAGCTTTTTTGTGAGCTCCATATTCTTCTGTATCAAACTACTGTTTATGAGCTAGAAAAGCATTAGATATGATACTCAACAAAAACACATACTGTATGCAAACTTTATATGTATGTATATATATATATATATATATTCAGACTCATAACATGTTAGTCTTTACAGGATTAATCATTAATTCATCAAGTTTATAGCCAAATGCCAGACACAGTTCCCTTTATGAATTTTATCACATCGATAGCAAAGTTTCACTCAATGAAATGATGCTTTTCACATTTTCAGCTAATTTTTGTCCCATAAATTAGCAAAAAAAAATCCAGTAACCGAACAAAAGCAGCCCTTGTTCAGGGTAATAAAGCAACGTAAAAACAAAGGACGTGTGGATGGAATTAGTCAATAAGAACATGGGGAGGTTTAAAGTTCGAGTTCCGCTAAGCTTTCACAATTTGCACCCTTTTTTCAGATGTTAATAAAACAGGGATTCAACCCCCTCCTCAGCTTTTGGGCTTTGAGGGTTTAATCTTTATTATGGAGCATTACCCCACTGTGCGCTCTCTGGTCCCGCCTGGCACCACAGAGCCGGTACACACACACACACACACACACACACACACGCACACACAGACCTCACCCGCTCAAATGAACTGTTAAATAACTCCACCTAATCCTGAGCCCCTGAAACAATAGGTGCTTGGAACATCCATTTTCCATCCATCAATCAAGCGCTTAGGCTTTGGAGATTTATCATTAATTATACATGTAGAAAGCGGCGGGCATCTCGGGACAATCTTAGTAGAATTCCGCAAAGAAGGTCTGAGCATGAGGCAATTGAGAAGGAAAAGATAATCAGAGTCTACATCACCCTCTATCGCCCGGTCTGACTCAGATGAACTGATGCTAACGGGTTGTTTGCATAAGAAAGCTGTTTGTTTTATTCAACAGCAGCTTTGAGTTGGTCATTGTTGGTGACTTTTCCAGTTTGACAGCGTACTTTTTTGTAAGTTAACATTCTCTTAGATAAAGATTGTATTTAAGTGCATCTCAAACTAAATAAAGTTATGTTTTAATTAATATTAGCACATAATTAAGCCTTCATGGTGGATGGGAACAGGATTGATAAGGTGCTTCTTAGAAAGAGAAATAATATAATATAATATCCACTATTAAATAATAACTTTTTACTGTGCTACTGTGACTTTTAAAGATTGTTTCCTATTGATAAACATAGCAAAACAAACTGTAAAGTTACTAAAAATGAGACATTAACTTTTCCTTAAAAAGATGATGGTGTCAATATGACTTTTTTTGGTAACACTTTACAATAAGGTTAATTTGTTAACATTAGTTTATGTATTAACTAACATGTACTAACAATGAGCAATCCATTTGGGTAACACTTTTATTTTACAGTGTCATTGTTACATATGTTACATGTAATTACTGTAGTAATAACTATAAATTATGCATAATGACATCCTAATCCTAACCCTATAGTAAGTACATGCAGTTTATTATTATTACTCAGTATAACTGTATAATTACACTGTAATACTGACACCTTAAAATAAACTGTAACCTAAATTCACAGTACTTTAACTAATGTTAACAAATACAACCTTTGATTTTAATAAAGTATTACTAAATGTTGAAGAAATATTGTTCATTATTAGTTCATGTTAACTAATGAACCTTATTGTAAAGTGTTACCCTTTTTTCATATTATTATTGAATACATTCATAGCATTCAATCAATAATACACACTCTCATCTAATCTCTTTAAAAAAAAAAAGAGCTTTTTTTTTTCTGATGAGGTTTAAAAATGTGTATTAATAAATGTAAAAGTTGGCATCAGCTATTCATGTGCAATTATGCTTGACTCATATGGGACCCGTTTTGTGGAATGACCCAGATAAAGAAGTGTTCTTTATTTAATGAAATAAAAGCCCAGTTTATTTTGCCTCTAGGATGGAAACATTCGTTTATGCAAATGAACAGTTGCACCCTATTTGTTAATTAGGGCATAATGACCAGAGTCAGTTACACATTATGGCGTGTGGCGACATAACCTCATGACTCTCAGGGTGCGAAAGGCCTTCATCAGCACAAACACAGATCGTTTAGTGTCACAAACAGCAGGCTTCATTAAATAAACCAATGCGGAGGAACAGGACGGTCTGAATATCCGCAAGTCATTAGGATAATTAAAGAGGAAAAGCAATTGAGTAAACAAGGTTGTTAGGCTGTCACCCCTAATTAAGCCATTAAAGTGAGGAGAGAGAGAGTGTCGTGTTAATTACCGACTGCTCGTCGAGAGGAGGCTTCCACACTGGAATTATCTGATTGAGAAACAATGATTATCCTAAGCAGGGGGCAGGGATGCTCGGGACCCCTCGGTGCTGTCCCGCACAATATGCCGCTCTTGCTCCTTTCAATTCATCCCCAATAATCCCTTCAGTCTGTGAAATAGCCCATTCACATTTTATACAGCTATGATGAAAGAGAATAAAGACCATGAAGGGTTTTCAGACTCTGTCTGTGACTGCGGTTTAGTCGTGCACCATGGCATTGTGTTCTGGTAAATAAGTACATGCATTTATATATATATATATATTTATATATATATATATATATATATATATATATATATATATATATATATATATATATATATATATATATATATATATATATATATATATATATAAAATCATAAAAATGATAATTTTGATCAAGTTCGTGTATTTAAGTTCAGTAATTTCACTTAAATGGCAATGAAGATTACCTATTAATTGTCATTTAAGTGAAATGACTGAACTTAAATATACGAGCTTGATAAAAATGATCATTCTAGAAGAAAATTTCAGATGGCACTTAGAGGCTTTTGCATCTGAACTATTCAGATATATATATATATATATATATATATATATATATATATATATATATATATATATATATATAAATATTCTCTGGAAGTTTATAGAATATCTGAACCTCTCTCTCTCTTTCTCTCTCTCTCTCTCTTTCTTTCTCTCTCTCTCTCTCTCTCTCTCTGTCTCTCTCTCTCTCTCTCTCTCTCTCTCTCTCTCTCTCTCTCTCTCTCTCTCTCTCTCTCTCTCTCTCTTTCTCTGTAAAAAATATATAAATAAAATAGTGCATGTCTGTACTGGACACAGAACACAAGCAGATTGAGAAAATGCAAATACCCCCTTAATGCAGGCATTATCATATAAAATGTGCTATTACATGATGCGATCCAGAACATTAGTCAGGAAATCACAAAGACCCCGGTGCAATAATTCACAATACAGACAAAGCATCGCCATTTATTTTGATCGAAAAACGCTCCTGCAATTTCACCTGTAAAGGCCTTTTCTATATAGTGCAATTTTGTATGTGTGTAAAGGAGACATTTTGTCATGTGTAGGCATACATGCATTTTTAGCAAAGGTTTTTGTTTTTTAAAACCTTAAATAAATGTCACAAGCAGTGTTTTTTTGTCTCACTAAATGCATGTTCTCCATGTATGAAAGGATTTTCCATGATTTGACGCACACTCACACCTTGATAAAAGTGCCTTAATTTACAAGAAAAGATGATTAGTTGGTAAATTTTCATCTTTGATCACAATAATGCTTTCTCGGAGTTATCAGCCCCTCGTAAGCTGCTTTACCACCCATTCCCTTTTGTCATTACGCGTGATTTGATTTAAGATCTTGCCCATAATGGTAATATCGGCTTGACAAACATGACTTCTTAGCGGGTGATTTGCGTCAAGTATTTTCTGAACCAGCACATAAATGAATTAGCAATAAAATGGACTTAGAGGCCTAATAGCAGGGGTGCCCATTATTGCGGCACTAATCACTAAAGAGATGCCATTCAATTGCCTGGAGAAGGCGCGTTTTTCGGCGGATTTCATAAAGTAACACGTTTGTAATGGAAGGCGCGCTGCTTGAGCCGAAGCGCGGGAAGCTTTTCTGTACATGTGAGTTTTGATTACCGCTGGCAACAGGCTCTTAGCTCGCGCTGGAGGCAGTGGCCGAGCTGAAAGGGTCCCAGCATGCGCACGCTGCCTCTGAAATTACGCCGGCCGAGAAAGTGCTCCTCTGCATTTATAGTGCATTTAATCAGCGGCCGACTTTTTGATAGTCAAACAATAGTTAATTACAGTAGCACCTGCCTGAGAGGTCGGGGTGGATCGTTGTTAATGAGGGCCGTGCAGCGCCTGCATCTTTTCCCGGAATATATAAAACTCCAGGGATGCGCCGCATGGCTTCCTCAGCCCGCCACTTCCACGCGTCGCTCACTGCGAGATGATTGACGGCGGAGACGGGGGAGAGAATGGAGAAATGGACTTTGATTCCATCTCTTGTGTTTGGAGAAATTATATATCTTTGCTCTCAACTTCAGAGAGAGAGAGAGAGAGAGAGGGGGTTGAAGGGGAGGACGGCTCGCTTCCAGAAGTTGGTTTAATGTTCATTTTCTTTTTATCTGTAGCCTATTTCCTCAGTTATTTGTAAGTAGGATTATGTATCTAATAAAATGAATTCAATTTAATTCAAGGTCAGTCTTATTTGTATTCATGAGACCAATTATGTCCAGTTACAGTCCAATTAAAGTGCTTTCGTATATTAGCTTCAAACGCCTAGTTCAAAACCCTCTTAAAATAAAATGGTGAGATCAACAAAATTCACCCATATAATGAAGATACACTACCTTTCAAAAGTTTGGGGTTGTGAGATTTTTTTCCTTTATGGAACGAATTCCTTTTTTTCCAGCAAGGATGGATTAAATTGATTTTAGTAATAGTATAATAACTACACATCTCTATTTAAAAAATATTAAGCATCACAATGTTTCTTGAGCACCAAATCAGCATATTAGAATGATTTCCGAAGGATCAATGTAGATCATAATAAATATTCACTGAAGAGTGTCAACTTTCCCCTTTTCAGTGTGTCATGATCTCTTGAAAATGATCGTAAGCTCTTTGGCAGACAGTATAGTTAGTGATAAAAAATGACCCATTCTCCCCTTCTTGCTGCCTATTCCCCCCTGGGCTGAAGAAAATGAAGAGAAAATGGCTATTAGAGGCCAATTTGATAGTGCACACATCATGTCATCCATGCTAAAGCAAGATGCGCTTGGTAGAGCTCGCTCGGCTGGACACCAGATCAAAGTGTATTAAAGATGACCTCTGTGTCAAACACGTTGATCAAAAAGATTGTTAAACAACTGCCAAACACATACACACGCACATTAACCCAATTCCTGTTGTTGACTACAATGAACTTGCGATGAAATGTTTCGCACATCGATTGTTTACTCTTGCTCAGAAAACCTGAGAACTTGGCCTGCTGCTACGTATACGTCCGTATGTTTGTCTTTTTAGTGAGATTTTAGCCATTCTTTCCTCTGTCAGTGTACTCTGACCTCTCTCATTCATTCATGTTTCATTTGTTTGACCCTGACCCCCCTTTTCCAGGCCCCCATGCAGTGCTGTAATCTATTTTTCTCTTCCCTATTGGTAAGCATATTTGCCATAGCCAATCAGGTTGATTGATCATCAGCAAGGGCGCAGGTTTGGCAATCAGCTGGGCTGTCCCGGCTGCCGCAATTTCCCAACAGACATGCAGAGCTTGACAGCACAATAAACTGGCTATTCATCAAAGTGTCCCGCTCTTGGACATCAGATCTGCCCTGGGGCGGACTCTCGTACCCCATAAACTGCCGTGCGCCGCTCTGAGGGCCATGGGCGAAGCGTAGGAGTATACTCACCTCTTATACAACTGGGTGTGTGTGTTTCATGTATCATGTAGCAGAAAGAAAATCATTGTATTTTTACATACTAATGTTCCACGCCAAAAAGAAAGTCACATGCACTCTTATAATCAAAGGTTCCAAAAGGGGGTTTTCACAGTGATGCCATAGAAGGACAATTTTGCGTTCCCCATCTTTCAGTGAATACTTTTTAATAATTTTTTTTCTTTTTTTAGAACATTTTAATAATCTAAAGAACCCTTTTCCACAATAAATAACCTTTTGTGCAAATGAAAATTTCCATGGACGTTCATCATTGAACCGTAGATGCCTTGATTTTTAGGCGTGTGGGTTCGGAACGACATGAGGTGAAAGATTTCTTAAATGTTCATGTGTCTGATCGTTCAAATGCAAAAGCAGGTGCAGCTATTCTTCTACATGAAGTCCTTCAGTGATAGTGAACCTCCATGCCTCATTCCAGCAAATGATTCATCCCTTAAAGCAATATTGACTGAATGGGACAGAAGATGAATGATGGTTCTAATGTGATATCCACACACAAAGAGGTCATGATAATAAAACATTTATCAGACATCTATTACTTACACACACACATGCGCGCGTGCGCAAAAAGACACAATACAATGTTCAATACAAACAGAGCTGTAGGGAAGGGCAGCAGTCAGTGAGGAAAGTGCTTCTCAAAGCATAGTTAGAAAATGTGTGTGTGTGTGAGAGTGTGTGAAGAAGATATAGAAGGTGAAAGCACAAAATACAAGAGGGGTTTTCAGAGCTTTTTGAGAGCGTCCCGAGAGTTAAAGAATGCCCCTGCTCACTCGATTGGTTGTGTTTTATTGCGCATGGGTCAGTAGTGATGATTAAAGAGATATTCATGGACATTCAGCTCTCCCTTTGGCTCACTCTCTGGCATATCGTGGTTATTTAGAAGCTGTGTCGTCCCGGGCGCTCGGAGAACACATGAATCTGCCAGAGCTTACACACTTAGAGGCCTGTAGTCAAGATAGAAGTGCCTCCATTGACCTGGTCAGCAAACCCAGTCACTGAAGCCGTTCCTCTTCAGCTGGAGACTAATGAGATCTTAAAACACACCAGCCACGAGCTCAGGCCTGCTCTGATCCGCAGCAATGCTTCGCAAATCTGAGCAGTTAGGAAAGGTCAGCGTGTTAAGTAATAAAGAAAGGTACGTATTAGAAAGTTCCTTTAAACTAAGTAGTAATTAACGTTTTGATCAAATAATTAAGCGATAAGAATGTGCTATGTTGTGCATATATTCATTTCTAAAGGGAGTTGTTATTCAAACAATCGATTTATTGCATTTATAAAAAAACTACATAAAAAAAAAATCATATTTAGGTTAAGGTTAGTTTCTACGGGTGTTGTGCAGTGATATACACTACCACTGAAAAGGGGTCAGTACTTTTATTCAGCAAGGACACATTAAATTGATCAAAATTGTCAGTAAAGATGTTTGAATTTTTACAAAAAATTCATTTTTAACCTTTTATTCATCAAATGATCCCAAAAAAAAAAAAAAAAATCATATTTGTTGTGGAAACTGAGACATAGTTCCACAAAAATATTAAACAGCTCAACTGTTTTCAACATTGAGGAACAAACCATGATTTCTGAAAGATTATGTGACTGGAGTATTGATGCTGAAAATTCAGCTTTGCTGCAGGAATAAATTAAATAGAAAACAGTTATTTTAAATTGTAATAATATTTTACCATGTTTTTGTTTTGTTTTTACTGTATAGTTGATCAAAGGAATGCAGCTTTGATGAGCTTCTTTCAAAAACATAAAAAAAAATGATAAAAACATTTAGGGGAAAAAAAACAGAGGCGTTCTTAAAAAACATTGGACTTTGAAATGTTTTGAAAGCAGTTTCGTGAAAATGAATGCCAGCTAATCTCATCATGCCCGTCTCAGTCCACGCTGTTTACCGGTCAGCATACTTCTGACTCTGAGGACATACTTGGCTGCCATTTCCTCGTTTAGTAGCGAAGGGCACGTTATATGAGCAATCAGGATATAGGGGTTATCCTGGATGACCTGCCTATTGAGTCCCATTCCTCATGTGAGAGCTCTGAAGTGCTCAACAGGGGGTGTCAGAGGGAAGAACATGCCATTAAAACAGTATTGCACATAATATTGCTTGATTCCATAGATGTTTATCCACATTATTTCAACCACAGTGGTTGGAGAAACTGGGAATCAACATTATTTCGAATGCATTGTTTGTTTTGTTTTTAGTAATGCCTTAACTTAAACATAGGGTGGAAATTGACCTATACAAAATCAACTTTTTATTAAAGTTTCAAGTACATGTTATGCCCTAAAAAATGGTGTTGTTTTTTTACACGTACATGGGTAAGTTTCCCATATTGTTTCATAAAAAGGTTTCATAAAAAGGTTTATTCAGCATGCTAGTCTGCACTAATTATTTGAATCGTGATGGTTGGAGAAACTGGGTAACAATTTTTTTTCCATCGCATTGTTTCTGTTTTTGTTTTAAATAGCTTTTTTTATTTTTTATTACAGTGTTTGTTTTTGGATTATTGTTTTGTTCTCTTTTGTTTTTCTTTTTGTAATATATAAGTAATAGGGTGTGATTTGACCTATATATTGAACCATGGTAAATTTTATGTCCTGAAAAAATATTTTTGGCAAGTACATTGGTAAGTTTCCCATATTTGGCAGTATTGGCCTAAAAATGTTCAAGAACTTTCATGCAGAGCTATTTCGTCAATGTCCAACATCAAATTTGAATAACAGTGTATTTAAAAAAGTAATGTCTAGTATATATTCGGAATCCTTATAAACAGATCCATGGTGTGCGGTGTTTCTGGTAGCTGATCTGGGGTCAGGACCCAGCAGGTTGACATGCTTAAGAATCTGTGCGTTCACAGCACTCAGGGTCATTCTCTCTGGACTTCCTGTGGTCTCACCGGGAGGAAAGGTCTGTTTGTGTTGCTACGGAGACGTGGTGAAAGGCGCTGGGACCTCCCTCCTGTCTCCTCTCCTCCAGAGCTGCATATTGTTAAAAAAAAAAAAAAAACCCTGTTTCCTCGGCCGTCGAGAGAAAAAAAAAGGAAAGCGAAGCGGCCGTGTTTCAAACAATCGCAGGAGGCTACAATTAGTTTGTGTATTATGATAAGGCGTGGCAAGGCAAGACGGGGAAGGCGAGTTCTCGTCCCAAACCCCCTCGACAGTTTACTTTGCATTAGGCAGCAACAACAGTATAAACAAACGTCACAGCGGAGGGCGGACGAAACCCTAAGCCCCCTTGTTCAGTCCGGCCTCCATCACTGCTGTTTACTTGCATCCACCGAAGTGAAAAAGTCTGGTTATGACGTCACTTTCTTGTTTGTATCAGATGTGATACCTTTCGCACTCTCTTACGGTTTGACTAGGAATGGTTTTTGGCCCTCCAGCTGAATGTTCTGAATGTTCAATTGGGTTTATTTGTGAATTTCATTGAGTTTGGGGATTTGATGCTTTGAAATTTTGTCCTGTATTTGTGTGTGTGTGTTATAAAAGCAAGCCGTCCTGCTGCAGGAAATCCTGCTGTGCACAGGCGCCCTCTATTGCCAAAGCTCAGTGTGTGTGTGCTGGACTCGTCATGGGGACTGCTCCAACATGTAGAAAACAAGCACTATACTAAAGTAATGTGCCATAAAAACCAAATATGCAGTTCTGCAGTGCATTAAGTAAACAAAGCACATCTCCATTCCTCTTTTTCTTTAGTGTTGCATGAATTGTCACGACCAAATTCAGTCTTGTGCTGATCTGCAATAGACTGCTGTGTATCATATTTTCTTGATGAATATCTGTAATGTTTAATGGACAGTACCCCTAACAAATTTCGATCCCAAATCAAACAACTTCAATAGACCAGCAAACCCTATCTGGAACAAAGATGAAGAAGTAAAAGAGGATGTTTTGGATAAAAGTTTGCATGTCTAAGCAGTGTTACGCTCAGAATCTGTTTAGACAACTGCTGAATGTTTGGCTTTCACCCGCTGCGCCCTGAAAACGATACAGTGAATGTGGCTCTTACAAATTAGCCCCCCTTAGCTACCATTCAACACTTTCTGATCTCAATGAAGCCATCTGACAACTCAGACAGCCTGTGCTCGCTTCAAGAGATGCTCGTCGTCTTCTCTTCACTTCATACTAATATTCCTCAATTAAGAGCAGTAGAGAACTGTCTCTGAACTGTTACTTTCTCCACAAATCCCTTTATATGTTTTAACTTATATACATTTATTATTAACAGTAATATAAAACATATCATGGTATGTGACAGAATATGAAATATGAATAACTGTACATAATTCAATCAATAATCCACATATAGTCCTTAATCTACAATCTAAAAAAAGAAGGGATTAAATAGACAGATGCTTAAGAGTCTAGGATTGGATCATTATTGAAGTGATTATTATGTTTCTAGCATGTTATATGTTTGGCAACAGTTCTTCTAATCGTAATTGATGGAGTGTGTAGCTTTTCATTTCTTAAACATTCATGTAGGAAGACACATCATGGCCATATTCCAGGATGACAATGTCAAGATTCATCAGGCTCAGATTGTGAAAGAATGGTTGTGAGGAGCATGAAGAATAATTTTCACACATGAATCGGCTCCTCTGAGTCCAGAGCTTAAATTCACTGAAAGTCTTTGGGATGTGCTGGAGGAGACTTTACAGAGAGCTTAACAAGATCTTGACCAAAAATGTATCGATTTACCTTAAACCTACATAGTTGTTTAAGAAATGAAAAGCTACACACTCCATCAATTATGGTTAAAAGACCTAATAATCACTGCAATAATGATCCAATCATAAACTCTTAAGCATTTGTCTATTTAAATCCAAACCTTTTTTTTTTTTTTTTTTTTTTTTGGCTGGGCAGTGGTTCAAACTTTGTATTTTAGCTTTTATTCCTTGTGACAATTCCTGCAAAGGTTCATATCTAAAAAGGAATGACTGGTTGCACTGATACCTTTACACTCAGCCTCTATAAGTGAAGGTTACAAATGCTCTTAAACGAAAGAGGAAATTGAGAGTTTAAATCGTTGCTGGATTTTTTTTTCCCGTCTCTGTCTTTCCAGGAGTAGTATTATATTGCGAGATGCAGGTCTGTTTCGGTGCGAGGGAGATTGAGAGGCGTGAGAAAGCCATGTGAATTTCTGCCCCCTCGCATAAAAGAACCTCTCTTTTATCAGCTCTCGCCTCAATAGCAAACCCGCTGATATTTCACCGTTTCTCTACGGCACACGCTGTCCCTGCCAAATCCTCTTTATTTCACAGTCTTTTTCCTTGTCTACACGTGTAGCTACAAAAGTTGCTTGAGACGTCCTGCATTCTCCACATACTCTACCTGAGTTTGTTGTGTCTAATATCTCGAATCAAGTGATACTTGTTCATGTTCAGCAACGTTGTTGTGATATCGTAGTGCTGTGAGCCGCAGTCCAAATTTGTGGTTAACTCAAGATGGTTCTTCTTAGTTTGGGGAAGGAGGATGTGTACGAGGCAGAAAGAGGGAGTACGTTTTGAGCAGGGGGTCATTGAAGGTTTTGTTAACCCCTTAACCACAATAACGTCTGTCTGCAAACTAGTGAATTGATTCCAATTCAAACTGCAGGCAGAGTCATTTGGTTTGTGGTCTGGAAGGAGAGAGCACACACACACACACACACACACACGTTCAGTGACTGGGGAATTGTTGCATAGGGCTGCATGTTTGCATCTGACACAGGAATGCATTATTTATACTAGCATGATGTTAGTGCGGCCGCTCGAACACGTGTAACTCATTCAGACGCCAGTAAAATTAGATATGTGAGAATGTTGCGATGAGCCTGACAGATATTACCGAGATTTACAGTACATGTGCTTCTGAGAGAACAGTAGCAGACGGCAGCTTTAAATGAACTGATACATCTGTGTTAGATATATTTGCGTATCCCAGCAGCCCCTGCAGCTGCCGGGACTCTGATAGAGTGATAGACGGAAATCAGACACAGTGAAATAAGCACACTGACAGGACTGTCACATTCTCTTTCTTTCACATACAGAAATATGGTGCCATGACCCGGATCTGGTGCCGATCTATATTCCAGATATTAAATGTTGCCGTACTGGCAGAAAAGTTTCAGAAAATAACATTTATGGGCAATTTTATGATGCACATATCATGTCTGTACATAAATAGTGTGATATAAAGTATAATGTTTGTCCATTTAATTAGTATTTACTCTTAAAAGTGCTTTCGGATATGGTTATATCCAAAGTAACATTTGTTTTGTTTATATAAAGGCTCCTTCTTAAATTTTCCATTATTAATAAGGCAGCCCACCCTTTCCTCTTGAAACTCTCACATTTACCTGTTTTTTCCTCTGGGTGATAAATGTCGCCCTGCATTAAAGTCAGGAAGAGAAGTGCCTTGTTCCATTTTATATGGATTGCATCCATTTTTGCATGCACTAGCTGGGATAAGGTGTGCATTGAACGTGCCTTTATTTAAAAAAATGTTTATGAACATCTGCCAAGCGCTTCACCATCCTTTCCAAAAAAAGAAATAGAAAAAAGTCATCAAGCCGTTAAAGGTGAGTTTACCTCAGGCTGGGACATAAAAAAATGAAATCCTATCACCACACATATTTGTTTGACCCTTTACCTTTATCAGTCCGACACTATTAAAATGTAAATGTCATCTTTTTGGTGGAGGTGTGAAATGAGGGGGCCAATTATTGGATTTTTTCTGGCCAAAGTGATAAAGTCAGCAGACTTTATGCTAATAATTTGGCTTCCTCGTAGCGCAGTGTAAGGGCAGTGATGCGTTTCCTCTTCTCTCTTCCCTTGAGGTAGTGTTCCTTCACAGTGGTGCGAGTAATTGAATCAAGTCAATACCAATGCCCCCCCCCCCCCCCTTACTTCCCCTCCCAAATCCCCTCACCCAAAAAACTGACGTCTGCCGGTGATGAGAGCCAGATGTTAGAGCCAGTGGGCCCATATACCGGCCATGTCTTAAAGGTCCAGCATCATTCTGATGAAGGATATATCTTCATTGAAGAGATGGGTCGCCCATTACCCCGCCGAAGGAAATCAAGTCCCACATGTGTGTGGTTGAGCGTGTGCGCACATGTGAGCGTCTACATGTCTGTGTGTGCAGCTTTTGTTTTATGAACAGTAGAACGCGGCTGACACCCATCCTGTTTCTGGCAGCTTGGCGGGTCTGGATCCAATCCTCCAGTGCTCATTAAAGAGCAGAGCCATCTCTACACCCATCCTTTAATGAAACACTGGCAGGGTGTGGGAGGGTGAAGGGGGGTGGGCCGGGTCACTCTTCAGCAGATGTGTGCTGGAGCACAGGCGTACTTGAGCCTGATAGCCAGAGGCAAGTAAGATTTACAAATCACTACTTGCTGTTTTTATTATAACTCATAATACTGAGAAGAATAAAACACAGGAACAAGGAACTGTAACGCTAGAAGATCCTGCACCTAATAGTACCACCTCAAAAAGGACTATTTGGACCAATTTTTAGCTGCAGTGCCCAACATTTTTTACTAAACAATTCATACAAGTGCTTTAACAAAAATAAAAACCTCATATTAATGCTTTTAAGCCCTTACAGCAAGGTGCGAGTCAACATTATTGTCTGTTGCAATCAGTGAAATGTTCACTGATATCAGAACTATGATAGTATAGTTTCGTCTTTTTTTTTTTTTTTTTTACTTAAATTTACATTTTAGTACTCAAACTTAATGACTGCTATCAACTACCATAGCTCTAATAAAATAATTAAACTTTTAATGTTTTAATTTTTTTTTTTTAATAGTGCTGGGCAACAATTAATCGCATCCAAAATAAAAGTTTGTGTTTTCACAAATATATATGTGACCCTGGATCACAAAACCAGTCATAAGTCGCACGGGTATATTTGTGGCAATTGCCAACAATACATTGTATTGGTCAAAATTATCGATTTTTGTTTTATGCCAAAAATCATTAGGATATTAAGTAAAGATCATGTTCCATGAAAATATTTTGTACATTTTCTACCGTAAATATATAAAACATTTATTTTTGTGAGTGAATGCTGCACAGTCGCAAACATAGATGGACAACTTTAAAGGCGATTTTCTCAATGTTTCGATTTTTTTGCACCCTCAGATTCCAGTTTTTCAAATAGTTGTATCTAGATTATTTATTCAGCTTTTTTGTGATGTATAAATCTCAATTTCAAAAAATTTACCTTTGTGACTGGTTTTGTGGTCTAGAGTCACACATTTTTAAAGAAATATATAGGCATTTTTTTTTATTTATTTTTTTGCTTTTGTAATGAAGTCTGATTTGGACGTGTTCTTGACAGGTTTCACTGTTTGAGAAGAGCTGATAGGAATCTATTGGTGAAACTAAGGTGTCGTCAGCACAGCATGGTGATTACAGATGACATTCCTAACTCTGCAATAGAGTGCTACTTGAATGCAATTACGTGACAGGGACATCTCTACATCATTCACCATATGCAACAGATTAGGCTAAACCCATCATTTGTACGTGTTGTCTAGTGGAGTTTCACAATAACTTTATCTGGTCTTAAAGTTGCTCCATTACTTCTTTCCATTCTTTTTCCCCCCACTGTCTTTCTTGTCTCATCTTTACAGCACCTCCTTCATCATGCGTTTGTGCGCAGCCCCCACAACTCTCCTCTATCATTCTTTCTGCCTTTTATATAACTGCTCCCCTTATAGAAACCACACGCATTTAAGAACACGCTTTGTGTCTGAGCCCTCAGTGAGACCATAAAAGCGGCACTTAAGTGAAATGCAAGAGGACAGGGAGAAACAGAGACTATCAATCTCATAATTTGTGAAAAAGAAGGATGACACAAAGGAAGGAAAGAGCTGGCCTTCGATTCACACACCGCTGTAAATCTCTTGTTAGGTCATTAAGGCATTCTGATGCCAGTGAGAATATGGTTAGGTAGTTCTCGCTCATCTTGCCCATTGAAGACGAGCACAGACTCTGACAGTGAGGGAAATCCCCTCCGCGTAGATGCAATAAAAGTCCAGCTGCAGCGAGGAAACTGAGACGGGGAAGTTAAACGTGTGGAGTCTGTCCTCTGGCCTCTGATAAAGTCGTGTCGCTCATAGCAGACTTCATGTCTGTGTGTCTGTGCTGGACAGAGGTAATTACCACAGGCTCTGATGTTACACAATTCCACTTTCTCAGATGCCACAGTAGTAGTTATAGACCGTACCTAGAGGTCAAAGAATCACCTTAACTTCCCCTTTGTGACCCTGCGTAAATAAGAGTAACTGTGCTTTTGCATAGTTTATTGGCTACATCAGTATATTAGCTCACTTCCTGTGACTTCATAATCACCACTGGCTTTTGAACCAGGACATAATGCCTTAAACAAAACTGTTATTATTGGTTGAGCTGGCTTAATGAGAGCAATCAAACCTATGACCTTGGTGTTGAATAGTTATAGTTTCCCTGGTCGTTTTCTCCCTTTCTGTGGCACTTGAAATTAAATTGGCTTTTTGTGCAACTGTCGCTTTTAAGACTTCTATATGTAAATGAGTTTGTGTGGTTGGCTAATCTCTTTGCATGTTAAACCAGAGGTCTTCAACCCTGCTCCCACTGTCCTGCAAAGTTTATTTCCAACCCGCTTCAGCACACCTGCCTGTGTTTTTCAAACGATCCTGAAGAGCTGATAAGTAACCGATAAGTGTCAGAAGCAGGACTTTTATATTGACTGTGCCGGGACTTTTATTTTGACAGAGGTGAGAACGTCAGTGCCTAATTGCAGGTGCACAGGAGCTCCCATTCTCAATCTACATTACTTTGCTGTCTTTGATTAACAGATCTATCTAATAAATGATTAGACAGAAATGTTAAAGTAAGTTACGGTATATGAAAAAAAGTTAGCTTTAGATTAGCTTTCATTAAGTATTACCTATACTATAGTTTGCTGTTTTGTTATAAATAATAGAAGAGCTCCCAAATCAGATGTATTTGTATAGCACTTTTCACAATACACATTGTCTCAAAGCAGCTTCTATTTTAATTTAAATCAATGCAACTCAGGAATACTTTTCGCATGTTAATGGATTGTGTTTGGTCATGACGGACTAGATTTGCTATGCTGCTGCGTGATAAATCCTGTAGCAGATCTAGACAGGTGGCGCTGGGGGAGGTGGAGGGGTTCAGAGGAAATCAGATCGTGTGCTGGACCATCTTACAACAAACACTGAACTAGACTATTTAACTGTTAAACAAGCTAGCTCAGCGGCTGCTGAATCAGCAGAGGCCAGTCAGCTTATGCTGTGCAGGAAATTATTGCATGGAAAGGACCTATCAGTCTGTGGCATCTATAATTTCATAACCTTTCATGCCTTATAGTTGCTGGTCGATAATATAGTTTACATTTTCGACAATACAAGCAATCAAGCAGTTGTCGCAAAATGCTATATAGTATCTGCTATATACCACCCTATATGTGAGTATACTGTATGTATGCAGATAAAGCATACTTATATAAAGATATGGAAATATTGTTTACATTTTGTGCTGATATAAACAATCAAGCAGCTGATATTTGCTATATAATTTTATGTAAGTATACTGAATGTATGCGTGTGAATGAAGTTGGATATACTATATAGGCAACTTTATAAAGAGCTCTGGGTTTAAATTTAATTTTTTACCATTGGTATGGCATTCAACTTTGAATAACTAATAAATATTTAGGTTACACTTTATGTTAAGGTGTCTGTGTTGCAGTGTAACCATTAATTTAAGTATTGAGTAATGATAATTAACTAAGTGTACTTACTATAGGGTTAGGGTTAGGAATGTGGTTTGGTGTAGAGTTAGTTGCATATAATTATGTATAATGTGTTATTACTACAGTAATGTAACATGTGTAACATGGACACTGTAAAATAAAGTGTTACCAATATTTAATTCCACGAACCTTGCAAACTTTAACAATCCAGCTGTTAGATCCTCTGAATTGTGCATTTGTAGACTAATTACTAAATACTAATAGATATAGATATGTGGACAGTCATATGTTAATGTGATCATGTTTTTATTTATTTATTTTAAATAACGCACACCAATGAAACATGTTCAGTAAGACCATGGACATTTTTTAGAAATGTATCAAATTTGTAAACAAATGGGAAAGGGTAAAAAAGAAGAAGAAATTGGGTCAAATGATTTAATAGGTCTTTAAAGTAAACTGATATTAAGCATAAAATACATAATAGATTCAAAGCCAAAAGACAGAAAATTACTTATTGAATCTATTAGGAAAATTACTACTTGAAAACAGCCATTTTTGTAAAAAAAGAATATCATAAAACCATATGTCAGATGGGTCTAAAAAGCGAGAGCTCTTAAGACGGGAGTGACTGAAGGGAAAAAGAGGAGAGAATGGAAGTCACAGGCTAAGCCCACCTCAGTGCTACGTAAACATGACACCTTTTCACCCCGGCTGAGAAGAAAATGCTCGGTAATGACCCGCCTCGACCTTCCCAGCTCTGGCTGACCCCTTTCTTTAGCTCGGAGCAGCTTAATTCTTACTAATTACATTCCTGACTGACAGAAAGTTGGCAGCTGCCGCAGCGTCGGCCCAGGTACTCTGGCATCCCTGGCACTGGAGGAGAGAGAGAGACAGAGAGACCAGATACACAACACTAAAGATGACAAACACATTCATCAAGAAAGCCAAGGAACATTGATCAAAGAAGATTGATTGCATGTTAGCCTCCCAAGGAGGAACATGCAAACTCATTAGAAATGAGTGTTGTTTGTACATTCCAGACAATTCCAGGTAAACAATCTGGCTCAATTTCTGCATGAAAAGGTAGCAAAAACAGCAAACATCATGGTATTGTCTCGTTTGAAGGAGACACATGATTGAGATCAATTTTAGGCCCACTTTGGGGTCATTTGAGTCATTTTTTACAGCTGTGGTGTCCGTAAGATATTTTGGTAACACTTTATTTGTCATCTTACTCTTGTTACATTACATTATAATGAGAGTGTTAATTTGCATTGTAAGATACACAACTATCATCATACAGTATATTAAGGTCAAGTACATTCTCTGAAGTAATGCCGGTTTGACAGGGAAGAGCTTTCTTACTTTTTAGACAATCTTCAATCAGTATTAGATTACAATCTATGAATGTACTGAAATGTTTCTTATTTAAGATGATTATTCTAAGAATATAACAATTTGAGTTTTTAAAATCGACATGCTCACCAAGGATGCATTTATTTGACCAAAACAGTAAAAAAGGTAATATTGTTAAGTATTATTACAATTTAAAATTTGTAAAATCTAATTTATTCCTGTGATGCAAAGATGAATTTTCAGCATTATTACTCTAGTTTTCAGTGTCACATGATCCTTCAGAAATCATTCTAAAATTCTGCTTTGGTGCTCAAGAAACATTTCTTATTACTGTCAAATAGAAAAAAGGTTATTTTAAATTGTATTGATATTTCACAATCTTACCGTTTTTACTTGCAGTCTTGCATAAGAGACGTGTGTATCCAGGGCATGAGAGATGTGAGGCTGTCAGAACACACAATTCTTAAAAATCGTCCAGGGGTGCGTTTCCCGAAAGCATCGTTGGCCAACTATGGTCGCAAGTTCATCGCAATGTCCATTGAACTCTATTGGTAATGAGGGAACTTGCGACCATAGTTGGCTAACGATGCTTTCGGGAAACGCACCCCAGAGCTGTGACCTTTTTTGGACTACAGTTGTGGTTGGGTTGAAAGTTATGCAGAGATAACACAACTTTTGATCAAGTCTGAGACCTCATCACCCTGTTGAATGGACTCATGAGACTAGAAAAACTTTTGAGGAACTGAAACAGGCAGTGGTTCAAGGTTTGAGGGATCATTTTCAGGCAGTGTTTCTGGTCTTGCAATATATATAATCTGTAGTGTTCAATCAGAAATTAACCATTCACTGAGAAGCTCATGTGACACTTCAATTAATCAAATGATCCACATCACTAGAATTACCAAACATCATCGTCAAACATCAAAAGCTATACCATCAAACCCAGACACATTATGAACCACTTATGAACCACTCAGAGACGCATGTCATCCTAAAGGTAGAAGAACACTTACAGTATATTATGCCACTCTAGCATTCTGATTTGATTCTCTGGATAGATGGATGGATGGATGGATGGATGGATGGATGGATGGATGGATGGATGGATGGATGGATGGATGGATGGATTTTAGGTAAAGCGTGGCCATGGTGAATTCATTCAAATTCGATCTCATGGCCACGAATTAACTAAATTAAAACGAATGAATCAGTACATTGCTACTTAGTTCCTCCTCAGTGCTGCTGTCATATTTGATGAACATATCATTCTCCGTCATGTTAAAAGCATGTGCACTGAGTAGCGTAATCCATAAAGACATGATCTTGGTCACAGAAGTCCAAAGTAGACCTAACTTCCAATTCGGTACCATTTGACACGTGCACGGTTCTGACAGTGGAAAAAGGCCGTAAATCATACCTAAATCCAAGGCCAGGCTAAATCTGTGACCGCTGTACCAGTCCATCAAGAATAAACGAATGAAGAAGAAATGAACATGTCTGCGGGTTCAGACTCTTTCCATTCACCAGCGTCTGGGTTTAGAGCCGTGAAAATCTGTTAGACGCAATTGTACATTCATCCTACTGTTCCTTTGCTTTGACTGAATTTACAGAGCGTTCGTACAGAGCAATGGTAATCAGTTCAAGCCATGGCTTCATGGTTCCCATTAAATTGGCCAGTGATGCTCCAAATGGAGGCAGAACGCTTTCCAGTGGAGGAAACAGCGAGTATTGTCAGAAACATGTGCGTGTTGCGATGGCAAGCGAGTTTTATCGCAGTGTCCTAATCTCCTCAGCCTCGCTCAGCTGTTGAAGATCAAGTTGCCTGCATGTGTCTTTACTATATAATTAAGGGATTTTTGGGCAGTGGCCTGGAGAAACCAACTCAATAGCGTAACAAAACACCTTTATCACATATTTCACAGCCAACTACAACTTTTCTTTTTTCCTGTAGTGGACTAGACAATTGCTGAACATTATGTTCTCTGCCAAGTGGTTTTCCTTCACACAATACACACAGTTCAGATCATTCGGTGGTATGTTTATACATTGTTATGCTAATTAGATGTTTCATAAGATATTTTATGGACATTAGATAGCTGAAATGTATGATATAATGGTTTCGGATGGCATTGCTGCATCGAAGCAAGATACAGAGCTTAGGAAGAGGAAAGGGACGCAACAAGATTTTTTTTTTTTTTTTTTTTTTTTTAGCATAATACAGCTCTTGTGTTTAGCCAAGACAAGGGCCCTTCTGCTCCCCAAATCCTCAGGGCTATCTTTCAAACAGTGATAGTTACGGAAATTAGCGGCGCAGAAATCCATAAGCATCACTCGTCAGGGGGCTTATTAAGTGTCTTTGTGAGTTTATGAGGGGTGGGCGACGCTCCCAGCTCTGAGTGCTCCCAGCGCTTCCCTGGCTCCACCAGCTGTGAAGAGTCACCATCTCACACACACACACATGCACACACACACACACACACACACACACACACACACACACACACACACACACACACACACACGCACGCACACATGCGCACACAGACACTGAGCTGAATGAATGAATATCTCTTTAATCATCACTACTGACCCATGCGCAATAAAACACAACCAATCGAGTGAGCAGGGGCATTCTTTAACTCTCGGGACGCTCTCAAAAATCTCTGAAAACCGCTCTTGTATTTTGTGCTTTCACCTTCTATATCTTCCACACACACACACACACACACACACACACACACACTGACTCCTATTGTTTTTATACTGAGATAAACATACTTTCTTCTGCCCCTAAGCCTAACACTGACATAAACCTTTTGGCATTTTTACATTGTCATTAAGACAGAATTGAACATGTTTATTTAGCCATTTGATTTGCAGGGCACAGTTAAAATGTCATCACACGGTAGTAGATTTCAAGTGAAACTGAAGTACACACACTTCATACGCCCAGCATAATGTATCTGTGACTTGATGGACATTTTATTTTTTTCTAACATTACCTTGTGCTCAGTATATTCTTAATAATAAGGTTATTTGATAGTTCTTTTGATCAGCAAATAACCCGTATAGAGTTCTTCAGTTGCTATATGGTGCTTTGGTGATTAAAAAGTTCTTAGTGAATTACAAGTTCTTCAGATCAGCATATTGTTTTATGGGTTTTAAAGCACAAGTACATGGAACAACTAGAGAATTAAATGTTTTTCAGCAAATGATTTTCAGGTTGTATGGTCAATCACTTGATGTTTGAACCTAAACAGACACATTTAATGCATACAGTGATGTACATACTTCTTCTATGATGAACATGTTTTTAATTTCTGAACTAAAATAATCTTGATATATATTTGTGTGTGTGTGTGTATGTATATAGCAACAAAGTATACATATTTTTATATATTTTATTTATATATAATTTATTTGTTTATTCTATCATGAGAATAAAAAAAGTCTCATGGCTGAATTTATTATTATTATCATTATTATATTTTTTAAATTATTGACCTTGACACACACAGCAAGCTAGTTATACCACTGACTATAATTTGGCAATAATAAAAATACACATTTTTCTACAAAATACTAATTGTATATATTATTATAAAAAAAATTTGAACATGGTTCATTAGCTGTTAAATGATATTATCCCCAAAAACTTTGTATAATAATAATTGAAATACATTTATTTATTTGCTTACAATTAGGATGTGATTTTTTTGAAAACTTTTGTTTAAAAAAGGTTTGTGTTTTTCCATTTCCAACTTTAATCCAAAACTCTTTCGAGTTGAACCTTTGTTTTTAAGACTGCCAAACTGATGATTCTAGACTGTGATGGCATTTCCATTGGTACAGAGAAAAGGAATGAATCTTGCAATGGTGCTCTCCTTCACCGCGCGAGTCTAAAACTGTTTGTGAGGGTGCTGAAAACAGCTGTCATAGCACCCCCACCCACATCAGTGACACTTGTCATCACCAGGATTCATCTCCAAAATGTCCAACGTCGGTGGAAAAGCACATCTTTCAGTTCCATGGGGTCTCGTCTATCTGCGGTGTTGCTGAAAGAATATGTTGTCATTAAATGCAGCTAAATTAAAAAAAAAGCAATCTAAAAATAGTTTGCAAATAATTCCCTAATGGAATGTTCAAACCTTTTTTTTTTTTGAGCTTGAAATGCAAAAGCTTCATACAGGATCAAACCACGTTCCATTTACATCATAAAGCCGTAGACCTCGCAATCATAAATCTTTGCGGACATGGACATTGATTCCAGTAATAATATGTGGTTGAATGTCGCATGGATGCCTCTGTCGAGATCCATCCATCTATGAAACAGGACATGGCGGTAATGGGAAAGACTGTATTGCCGGAGGCAGTAAGCTAGCTCATCAGCCCAGTGAACTTTGATGCGTTTCTAGTAAATATAATTCCATTATTTTCTCACAGCTGAGGAAGCTGCAAGGTACACAAGGGCGTGAACCGGCGGTCACGAGGGAGCGAGCCCCGGAGCAGAGTGGGAAAATGATGTTGTTGTTTCTTCCGAATGAGTTTTCAGGCAGGTGTGAGCGGGTCGTGGAGAGATTTGTTTGTCTTGAGGAGTCTGCTTTCTGATATATCACTGCTCAAAGAGAATATTTATGGCATAAAAGACTATGCTGCGAAGAAATATCTGGATTAAACTAGATTTGTATTTCCTAAAGGAAATAGCAGTGCTTCCAAAGTATTAAAAGAATACACCATGCATGCCCATTATTGCAGTGTAAAAGTTCTATAGGTGGGTAAATGGATGCAAGAGAAGACCAGTCAGAATTCATTATGAAAATAAATCTAAACAACAAGTTTGCATTTCAATATGCAAATAACTGCATAAAAAGAAAAATATATTTAGTATGCAGAAAAATGTAATCCTGCTGTGACATATGTGGCACGCACATTTCTAAGGCTTCTAAATGATTATGAATGAAAGCTTGTTGTACACAATCTTCTATGTGTCTTCTGCCATATGATTGATAGTTTATACTTTTTTTTACCAAGTAAAAGGACGTTTTTCCCCCCTGTGAAATCTATATCTGAATATATCTTTATAAAGTAAATAATGAAAGTAGGCCAATCCCAATTAAGTATGTAAACAGATTGATTTATTTAAAAGATAAAATAAAAATCTTACCAAACTTTTTAACAATAGCATCCCTTATCCCTTCCACGAAAAAAGTTTATTTACTGTTAGCGGATATTTCTCTTGGCAACTTTTCTTTCTTGTTGAGTCTCCCATGTCTACCATGTTTATGATTTATTTGACTACGGATAAGTTTATGTTCCTGCTGCTTTGTGGCACCATTTTCTGTTTAGTATTTCACTTTGCAGGATGTTGTGCAGATGAGAGCTGAATTTATGCGTTAACACACTCCAAAAGCTCGAGCTCACTCACCCCTGACTCTCCAGAGGAAGTCGGGTATAGACTTTCAACTCTCCAACTGCCTGCGGGCAGCAGCCTGGGATGGATGTAAAATTAACATATTAAAATATCGGTATATTTCCTTTTCAAATTCAGAATCAGGAGCAATATGCAAAGAAAGTGGTGTGTGTGCTCTAATTTTTTCGATGATGTATGAGGGTCTAAAAGTTGCGTGTGTGTGTGAGAGAGAGAGGATATGTCTTCAGGGAGGCTGTGTTGTGTGATAAATCAATACCGTCTTTACGAATGATAGCTTGTCAGTGTTGACCACCAAACCCTGGAGGGAAATATCCTCCCTCCCGATCTCTGTTGTACTACTCCTGCCCACCCTGAAAATAACGATTATGATTGGTGGAGGGAAATGAGACACTTTCTCTTCTCAGTTACTGTAGCCATCTGATTCAAATAGATGGAAAGAGAGCAAAAGAAATATTGGGATAAGGAGAAAGATGTAGCTATCTACAGGAAGACGAGGAGGGGTTGTGGGCAAGAGTTAGAAAGGGGCCTGTATTCTGCTCAATCTAAGTCTATCACCTCAACTCACTAATGAAAACCAGAAGAGCCGTCAAACAATCCCTGCTCTGTCGCTACCTGTAATTCTCTCCTTTTTCTCTCCATTTCCCTCTTTTATAACCTCCTTTTTGTCTTATACATATAGTATATGAAAACCCGATTATATCATATTTGAATTGACACAGGACTTGGGTTGGGAACCGAGTACCAGTTACAACGAAACCAAATCATTTTCATGTCATTCGGTTTTCTAGGTCTACATTCTTCCATACTAAAATGTCTGCGAACTGATGACTCTTTTGGTCTTTTTTTTTTATTTGTATTTTTTAAATAAATCGAGTTAAAACGACTCGATTAGTCTCTATCTATATAAGTTATTGGCTTGAATTGGTCTAATGACTCACTAACTCACTGATGTTCTTGATGTAAAGGACATAGGCCAGTAAAAGCTCTGCGTGTAAACCTCACTCCTCTGGCCTCAAGTGGCGCTAGTGACTGACGCTAAAGGTTGCGGTCTTCAGCGTCCTTGTTAGCGCCCGGCTCCCACGCCAGAGTTCGAGTTCGAGTCCCGCTCTGAGCAGGTCGAGTAGGACCGGTTACATTTGGTGCCGTGACCTAGATGGGAGTGAGGCTTAGGGGGTGAGTGTTACGGATGTAGGCCAAAAATAGCTGTGCCTGTAAACTTCACTCCCCTGGCCTCAAGAGGCAAGGTAGCGTCCTTGTTAGCGTGCTTGCCTCCCATGGCAGAGACGCTGGTTCAAACCCTGGCTCAGAGCGGGTTGAGTAGGACTCATTGAATTGTTCACTGAACATCAAATTAACAAAATGAAGGTACTTCTTGTGAAAAATAATAATAATAAATACTCGTAAAGGGAGTAAATTGTTAGAATCAACATGAAAGTCATTTGCAATTTATTTTGCAGTTCCATTCTGTTAAAAAGACTCTCAAATCAGTCTCTAATAATGATAAATTGGTTTGAATTGGTGTAATGACTCACTTATTGAAGCAGTCAAAGCAGTTCTTACACTCTCAGAAAAAAAGGAACAAAAGCTGGCACTGGGGCAGAACCATTTCAAAATTGTGTAGCTAAAGAGTGCATATTTTGGTACCAAAAGTGCATATATTAGAAACTTTTTAAAGGGTACCATCCCAGTGACAGCTTTTGTACCATTGTTTGTGCAACTTGCTTACTGAACCTCAAGTGAATCAGTATTCACTGATTTGTTTCTAAAAAAAAATGTTTCACGAATTTTAAAGGAACAGGAAATCTACATGTAAAGTCATTCGCATTTATTTTGCAGTTCAATTCAGTTTTGCTTGTGCCACATAAATTACACACTTTATCTGAACAAGAGTCTTTAAGTCTTTATGATTACAACCCATAGTCTTCATTTGCGCTCAGCTATATTGCTTTTTTTCAACACTAATGCATTGGTTTTACTATCCTGGATCACGGTGAATGCATCAAGCTTCTTTTTTTTTGTCTTCCTTGCAGCTTGAGAGGGCTGAACATTTTTTTCTTTTTATCCTTCTCTCTGTCTCTCTCTCTCTCTTCTGCTGCTGAAAGTGCTGCTCTAAGCCAAAACTGGTGCAAACCGGAGGGAGGTGGGGTAAGGGGATCTGTGAATGGTGTGAAAAGTATTAAGTGCCAGTAATAATTGGAAGAGAGCCTAGAGAATCCAAATATAATCTTACAGCAGGAACACTTGTAATGCGTTCAGTCTGGACGCGGCCCCGAGTGCTGACAGGGGCCGCCGCCGCTACAGCGGGGCCCGTTCCCTCCGACTCTATCAGTCTCTCACTTATGTTCGCTCCTTCGTTATTCTTTAAAAAAAAAGGGAAGAAAAAAACACATCTGTGTCATCGAAATACTGCTGTGTCGTCCTGACCAGGCAGCCAACGAAAACAGTTTCTTTATTTTTTCTGGCATGTTTACCAAACCTTACCCTTTTACATGGTTTCCCTGCTCGAACACGAGGCACGCGAGTGTTTTCTAACACAGAGGCTCAGGATCTCGCCTATAGAAACTGTTTTGTCGTGCGTGGGGCAAAGGCCGATCACAGCGGGAGGCTGTCTGTTCGTTTGAGCCTCCGTGGGATCACAAATCCCAAAACAAATGAGACATTTTGAAAGAATCTGGGAAGTATAGCAGATTTTAAACAATCATCTATATAGATTACATGAAGCTTGTAATTTGACTAAACTTCACTGAAACATCCTGATCGATTACATTTCGTCATGTTTTGTTTATTTTATTTTATTGTCAACACTTTATATTTTCATATTTTTGACTTGGAAATGAGTAGTTTGACTTCCAGTGGCAAATTTTTGATTTACAAATATTATCTAGAAAACAGTTTTGGAAATTAGTGGAAATCCATAAACTTAACTGAAAAAATATTTAGTTTAAGACTGATGTATTTAGATTGCATAAAAAAAAAATCCATCCATTTGAACTACAGTTTTAACATTAAGTAGTAATGCACAGGTAAGAAACAGGTAACATTTCTGTTTGATTTTATAAAAATGATCATATTTTGAAAATGTATTTAATTAAATTGCTTAGAATCAGCATAAATCTGTTTATTGTGAAAACAATTAAATTTATTCAGTTAAACGTGGATGAATTTATGGCTAGCTGTGGAACAAGCAATATTCAATTAGTTCAAATGTATAAGATTGAGAAAAAAATTGATTTATTGATGATAATTACATACAAAACCCATAATTGTTACATATTCAGTTTAGTACTATTACAGAAATCTTACCTGTTTCTTATGTTTCATTTATGTATGACTGACAAATATTTGCCACATTAAGTTTGTTTATGTTAAATGGTACCATTAAACTTTATATGCAATTCAAATACATGATTCATGATTGCTTTAGCAAATCATTCTAATTAGTCATTTCTTTATGAAATATGTCGGGGAAAGGTCCAGGCTGCAGCGGCAGGTGCCAGTGTCTGATTTACTTTAAACGCAGAGAGGAAGTTGAGTGGTTGCCCAACACATTCCAGTGGTGTGGCCGCGTCGCTTGCCCTGCCCAGACTACCTCTGGAAAGTGCAAGCTCTCACTCTCTCGCTTGTCTTAAAATGTACCTTTAGACTAGTTCTGTTTGAGTCATTCTGACACTGTTAGCAAAAGTTGACATTTATTTTTGGGAGGTCTTACATTTCCTGTCTAAAACAGGTGCTGTGGCATGTTGGGGCTGTGGGATTTCCACAGGCAAGGTTTCCATATGGCTAGGTCTGGAAAACAGCATAATGTTAAGAAAATGTTTGAAGCTTTGGAAAATAGTGTCAGCAGTAGCTGAAATTTGATGTGGGTTAAGTTTCAGAACTGTCGCTGTAATAAGAGTACTGTAAGTCACTTTGGATAAATGCATCTGCTAATGTCATGTATTTAAATGCATTTGTAATTACACATTTGTAATGATGCGGTTGCAACTGAGTACATGTAATATTGAATAACACAATACAGTTAAATCATAATCAATCAATGTTAGTCAACACATTAAAATGACTGTACACAAAGATTATTAAAACATAATTGTGAAAGTGCACTTTAAATTAAAACTTTTACTTTGACATTACAAAGTGCACTTAAAAAAAGTATACCTACTTGTCTTAGGAAACATAGACATGACAATGTTATTAAAATGTATTCTCTTTAGACACACTTAAGTGGCCTTTTATTTTATTAATATTATAAGTCTGCAAAGTACAGTTTTTTTTATATACTTTTAAGATTTTGCACAATCAAGACGGACAGACAGAATGTCTCCCCTCAAGACAGAGGCAAAAGAGTGTTAAATTCTTTTCCCTTCTCTCTGTTCACTCAGCATGTTCTAAATCTATCAAAACACCTGCTGCCTCTCCTTACCACGCCAGTTATTTGTCTTCAACGCGCTCCAGACACATTCTTTGAGTCCAGAAATCCTGTGTGTTGTGAAGCCCTCTCAAATCCTGAAAGATAACCTGAAATGGACATGACGGGGATTATGCGCTCACACACACACAATTGTGCGACAAGACAAACACACACACACACACACACTTGTGAAGGTGGAGGAGCCCCACGTGAAAATAAATGAACCTTTGCTCTTGGCATGTTTTAAAATCGACACTTTTCGGTTCTGTGTATTTTCTTTGAATGGAATTGCGGGAGGCTTAGTTGCTTTCAAAACACGTCTTGACATCATTAATGCAGACAAGATGAAAACTGATAGGGGCTTGGACATATCCTGTTTTCACAGACAGCGTTTTATCTCAACAGGAATAATACACAGTCGCAAAGGTTCAGAGCTTCTACTTAGGATGTCTTGCTGGAGACTAAGCTGTTTGTGGGTCAGTTTGAACCCTTTAGCTCATCGTGACTATGACCAGTATTGATGATGGAGAGCCCTAGATCAAACTGATCCTAGATTCTCAAGTTGTAGAACTCAAACTAGTCTAAACCCGCTCCTGAATGTAATGATTGTATCACGGGTCTGCTGTTGCAAAGCACTTCTTATAATAAAGTTGGTCGTTGGGCACTTGAAGGGTAGACGTGTTGTAAGTCTAGGATACAAGCAACGAGATGCAACCGAGATGGAGGGAATCATAGAAAGATGGAGGTTACACGCTGAAATGACACTGTGTGTCCGACAATGGCTTTAAATGACATCTCATGGGAGCATATCGGACTTCATGCACGCTTTTATCCACCGGACAGAGAACAAGAGGTGGTATTGAGCGGCAGAGGACTTGCAGAAAGGCGAGCTGGACCACACAGATAAAGACCTCGCTCTGTCTCTGAGAAGGGGATTTCTCACTTTCTCTGTCTCTATGTGTGTGTGTGTATCTCCTTCCGCATCTTAAAGAAACAGTTAAGCACAAAAAATAAAATAAAATAAAATAAATGTTATCAACATGTTCCAAACCAATATGATTTTATTTCTTCTGTGGATGACAAAAAAGATAATAATAATAAAAAATAATAGTTGCTTTTTTCATGCAATTGTAATTGCCTAGGTACTGCAGCTTTCAAACTTCAAAAGGATGTAAAATAATGATGATAATAATAAAAGCAAAATGTTGTTTTCATTTTTTGTTTAATTTACATTGTAATTGTCATCACATAGTTCTGTGATACTTGATGCATTATCAATTATTTTGACCACGAAGAGCTTATTAAATCCACCAGCTAGTTGAGAGAACATGGAGGCCACTAAACTTTCAGACATTTAGAATTATAATTATCGAATTGAACCTTCACTCCCCACAGTCAACAGCTATGGACACCGTGTAATTGCTGCTTCAGCGGCTGATTATGTAAAATTATACTGCAGTATTTTTTTCCAGTTTTTTTTTTTTTTTTCTCATTATCTTTCCACTTAACTCTTTCCCTTTGTTTTGGAGACTACTGTATTGTGGTGGTGTGTGGCTGAGTTATGGTGTTACCTCTGCTGTACAGATTTTACTTTGAAACTGCAATCAACTGCGTAGGTTTGCGTGTTAAGTGAAGAAGTGTACTGTTGAAGTTTATAACCTGTGCCAAACATAAAATAAAATAGCGTGAAGTATTGATAAGTAATTGTTCATATTTACTAAGTATGGTATGGGTTTGAAAGTGTCTCAGGAATGTGGTGGTAGTAAGTGAAGACAGGAACACATGTGTGGTGACCTCACTGTGGTGCTTTACTCAACTCTAAGCCAACACATTATCAGGGCCAACAGGGTTTGTTTTTCTACCTGATTTTATTCGGTTGTCCAAATATATGCCACAGAGGTCCGATGCGGAGGGAGTAGAGGCTGCTCTCCCCTCTTTCTCACGCAATCAAATACATCTACACTCATGGTTCTCTGTTGGACAATAACATCATCATTTAAGATGAAACTTGGGAGCACTTGCACACATATGATATCAATGATGTGACACATTTAAAGTTAGATTTTTTTATGTCTGTTGCTAAATGATATTTTGGTAATGCTGTAGATTACAGCCCGGAAAGTACTACGTAATTCAAAGAAAATGCAGTACACCCAGAAATACGTCCTCACCATTTACTCATCTTTTACCTTCATGCCATCCGAGATGTATACGACTTTCCTCGTTCAGATTAACACAAATGAAGGTTTTTGGAAAAATAAAAAATACATCTCTGGGAATACATATCTTTACAAGCTTGTGTGTTTCTAAAAGTTGGAACACATGTCTTCTGAAGGGAAACGATACGTGTTTGTAAGAAAAATTACAATATTTTAAACATTTTAAACTGTAGACTATCTCTTCAGACCAACTGTAATATGTTGTTTTTTCAAATCAAGGTTTCTGAGTCAGTGATATTAGATTGTGTGTATGTATTTTTATTGTACTTACCTTGTAACTACATGGAACAAGAGGGTAACAAACACCACTTTAATTTATGGCCCGCAATGTCACACTTACCCTGTAACTACATGAAACAAGAGGGTAACAAGCACCACTTAATCTGTAACTACATGGAACAATGGTACTGTATTTTTCCCAGTATTTAAAACGCTTTACTTGCCTTGAAACATGTAAGCCCAAACTTACACATCTGCACTTTTTCTATAAAAAAAACAAACAAAAAAAAACACTGTTTAAATGCATGGATATGTACCTTGTAATTTTTAAAAAGCCTATACAAAATGTATTGGTACACCATTATTACAAAATGGTATGTTCTCGCTAAATTGCTCCCAAATGTAAGATTGTTGTATCATAATAGTAGAATAAGTACCCCTTAGTTATATAATACTCACAGTATAAATATTGTTTTAGTTCTCCAGGTTGTTACCCCTTTATTCCCCAAACTTTACATATTGTTCCCTTATACTTACATGTAAGTATTTTATAGGTACACTATAATTACCAAAAGTTACACTGTAAATTCTTCTTAATTATGCAGTACTTTCCGGGCTGTAATCTAAAGTGTTACCGATATTTCCCACAAATCTTAAATGTTCATTATCATAGACTAGAGTCCTACACTCCTCCCATATTCTCAATATGTGCTGTCACACACTACAAAACCGACATGCCACCATTCATAAATCATGCTCATGTAAAAAACGCTGCATCAGCTAATGAAGTTATGGTTCTTTTTTTTCTTCTTCTTGGTACAGCAGAGCTTTACAAGCAGCCTCTACGTGGTCACTGCAGTATCAGATTTAAGCAGCTATGAGTGAATATTTTTATGGGGTAAGGCCCCGTGTCCTCCACTGTTGTAAATTGGCTGGGGATTTGCCAGTGATTGGCTTCAGTGGCAGTGACGCCAGCACTACAGTCTGGCTGTCCACTGTGGTCTGACCCCTGTGTTACACACACACACACACACACACACACACACACACACACACACACACACACACACACACACACACACACACATGCGGGTGTACATATGCACATTTAGGTCTTAAATACAATTTTCTTTTCAATGCATAGACACTTTTTAACACTAACAGCATACATCAAGTGTATGCTGTCCCCATCTGTGTTAGTGCATCAATGTCACAGTCAAGGGGAAAAAACTGTTCAGTGCTCTAGTGCACTTAACTAAAATGACCCATTGTTCAAATGTTATTCTACAGATTAACCTAGACATCTCTGTGAGTGTCTCCCTTCCCACTGAGAGTGACTAATGTGTGTGTGTGTGTGTGTGTGTGTGTGTGTGTGTGTGTGTGTGTGTGTGTGTGTGTGTGTGTGTGTGTGTGTGTGTGTGTGTGCGCGTGGATACTTGTTTCGTTGCACTTGTAAGAGACAAATCTCTTAAAATAAGTCACATTTATTTAATCCAATTTGTAAAAAAAAATAATAATTCATCAATAGGTCAAATAACTTTTTAGTAAAATAATAAATAAAAAAATTTATAAAAATCTCAAAAGATGTCTGTAAATAATTATAATTTATTTTATTTTGTAGCTTTAGTAAGAAGGCCAAAACAGATGTAATAAGTGTGTAAGTGTCATAAAAAGAGAATACAATGAGTGTCCAGCAACAGGAAACCTTCCAACAACCCCCCCTGACGGCTCATGGAGACGGAAGCTGTCCTTGGTGTTTAAGAAGAGAGTAAATCTGTCGTTTCTCCCTCCCTTTACTACAGCTGCAAGAAATTAACCTGTCTCCCCAAACACTGCAGATAAGCCATCTGCAGGAGTACACCTCCATGAGACTGTTATGATTCAGGCCCTATTCCCAACATCACACAAAAGTATGTGCATTGTATGTAGATGGCTTTATGTTTATTGTAGCTATCCAGGAGATAAAAATAAGAGCAAATTGAGACCTTTTGCTTGAGTCGTCTGCTGCTTAAAAGTTGATACCTAATGAGACTGAACTGAAAACTCAATCAAGTTACCATGAAAGAGCAAACTCCGAGCAATAAATTTCCCTTTAAGTTAATGTTAAACATTCCAAACAGGCCTACATGTTTCCAGCATTATATTTAAACAAGACCCTGTGTTGTACTGTAGCCTGCAGGGTAAGAGGAGAGGCCAAAGATCTCAATTAGATGCTGGCTATCCTCGGCAAGCTCGCCAAGGCCTGTTGAGCCCTAAAGTTGTAGTTTTGACATGGTCTGAGTCCTTCATCCTGCAGATAGACAGCATTTTTCATCCTGTCCTGCAGTTATCTCCCTCTCAGAATTACCCTCCTAATATATCCCCTTTCATCGGCCAGCAGAGAGGTCCAACAGAGAGAGAGAAAAGGGAAAGAGGGGGTCTCTGTTTTGTCTCATGGATAAAAAGGTGGGTTTCTGGCAGCAGTTGAGGCCACACTCAAGCTCAGAGGGACACAATGTCCCCTCTGTCTCCCATAGAAAGGAGCTCCTGACAGGAATCAGCTTTCAATTAGCTCTCAACCCCCCACCCCAGCTATTCTAACCTCTCTCTCACCGGAGGCCTGGCCTGTGGCCCCTGCAGCTTAGCCAGGCAGCCCGAGCTGCAGATCTGGGGCAAGATTATAGGCAACCTTGTGACAACCAAATTGTACCTTATTTATAGGTAATGGCGTCTCCAGCCACCTCACGCCTGATCTGACACCTCTCGTCACCGTGGAGAAGCACAAAGATGGAGTGCTCCGTGTTAGCATATGAAATCGCCACAATTACTGTCGGCCAAGTAGATGGGTGGCGGACACTCTTTCCCGCTTGTTTTAACCTGTGATTACAATCGGAGAGCTCCGGATAAGTTCAATGATGTCAGTGAAAGTGTTTTTTGTGTGTGTGTGTGTGTGTGTGTGTGTGTGTGTGTGTGTGTGTGTGTGTGTGTGTCTATTTTAGTATCACACTTGCAGGACATTTTCAGAACAAGGGTTAAATGAAATTGAATTCAAGAATTAGTAAAACCCATAGAATCCTATAAAGAACTCTAGAGTGTTCATTGAAATATGTCGAAGCTGAATTGCCATCTAGCATCGAATTTAATATCACTGGAAGTTTGCATTGATGGGAACCAAGATACAGGATGCTCTTTCCAGTTGGATGGGGGTGTATTTGAAAGGACTGTTTCTCAGTCTCAGACACTGATTGGCTATGTGGGGATGGATGAGAATGTACCGGCCAGAACAACAGGCATTGTGTGAGGCTGAGACGGCCGAAGGAGCAGGTGTTGTCCACTGGGACAGGGCTTTGGCATCAGAATAGATTCAGGATATGAATATGGGGATATTGTGCCCTCTTGAGCACCTGCAGACCCCCCGGACAAAAGGCCAAGCAGGAAAAAAAAAGGAAAAGGAAAGGCAATCCCACTCCGGTGGATGCATTCCAGCCTACATCCTCTCCTCAAAAAGTTGAGAAGACAGCCCTTCTATTTCTTTATTAAATGTTACCCCTCCTCCCTACCTTAGTATAGTTATCTCTCTGGTCATTCAATCTTTCTCACACACCAATTCTCTTTCATGCACAAACTCTAGTCCAGCCTATTTATTGACTAATTCCTTTAATGAAGGTGTTATGTGTTCAAGGCTAAGGCATATGCAAAAAAAGTCCATCTATCATGATTTATGATTTGAGTCTTCACTACAATTAATTGAAGTGAAATTTAACTTGCGTTATAAAGTCAGGGAGGCCCCTCTTGACTTTGGCTGAGGGGCCAGAGAGAGGAGCTTGGGGCCTCTTTAAAAGCTCTGTGTTTCCCCACTACTTTCCCTGCCCGTGATCCCTATCACTGGGGTGACGATGTAAGAGTCCTGCAGACAGAACGAGATTGAATTCTGAGCCAGCCAGGACGACTGATATCTGACCACCCACCCAGCTTGTGGCTCTGTCCTGTGTCCCATTCCAAAACCTCATACCCATCAAATCTCCAAAAAAAAATACTTTTTTAACTAACGTTATAATGTTCTGGTATGTGCATCCTGTACAACATTATGCAAAAATACTGTTGAGTGTTCTGTGAAATTATGGACTGAATTCTGTACCACACATAATTATTGGTAAAGCTAGAATTGGTTATATGTTGTTTTCTAGCACTCTGGGCTATGGTGCTCATGGATAATGCCAGTTTGAGTATTTACCAATTTCTTCTCCTTAACTCTCTACATTTCCTCTAGGAGCTAGTTAACTTGTCTCACTTTGTAATGAACTTGAGGTGTTATATTGCACTATTGATGTGAACTTGTGGGATCACTCATGTTCACCATAGAGATTTATGCTTTTCCCGCAGTTGTTACCAATGTTGGTATGCTTCTTCTTAAATTGAATTCTCACAGTTCTGATGAGAATTGGCATTTGACCAATTCTAACTCCCTGGTCATGTTTAAAGAAAGTTCTTTGTCTTCATAAATTGTAGGAAAAGACTGGAAGAGTGGCAGATCTATACAGTACGCAACTGCGCATGTGGCGGCGCTTCACCCTCCGTGTTATCAGCCATGTCGGAACAGTGCTGCAGTAAATACTGCGTCCCTTGAGGGACTGGCCCCGCAGTTTGATCAGTGATCCCACTCCTCAGAAGCAGCGGAGTGCTGTGCCCCTGTGCCCATGGCTCGTCCCGGGAGAGGGGGCACCGGTCTGCTGACTGCCAGGGGGGATTGGAGAGAAGGACTTGAGAGAGAGAGGGAGGAGGGTCAGGAAGATAAGGCCATGGGGTTTTGTAAAGGGAAGCTTGACTTTCAGAGCACAGGAAGAAGGGATGAATAACGTAGAGAAAAGGAGGAGGAGGGCAGCTGAAACTCCACACCTCCAGCACATCTGATAACAGACTCCGCATTAAAGTTAGTGTAAAAGAGAAGGTTAGAGGTAAAATGTCAATAACGGCCGTGCAAGAGAGACTGAGAGAGAATTAGAGAGGGGAAAGGCGACACAGAGTGAGAGAGGTTAGAGAGGCTCTGGTTTTGATGTGGAGCTTCACCATCTGTGAACGAGTTCCGTGTGAACATAGTGTTCTACTACGCTGACATATTGAGTGATTATGACAAATGAACAGGAGAAAAACTCCAGGTGGCCATCAATAGCATTGATCTTGACTCTCAAGGTGAAACAGATCAATGCATTGGGCCTGTTTGCGGCTGTCATGTTCAGATATGGCTGTACAGTCTCTTGAAGACAGGCACCCCTAAAAAATTTTTTTTTTAAATTTAATCAATCAAAGAATAGATGAGAAGCGCCAACACCTCTAAACTTAACTAAAATATATAACCAAACAGATTTTTACTTACATACTCAATAACTCAGTTTCCCAAAAATCTGATTCACTGTCTCTTCTTAATAGCTGTCAAATTTTTCTTAATTTTTCTACATTATAACAATCGTTTATGGCCTAAGATATGTAAGATTAGAGATTGAAAGAGCAAACATCCACTCTCCTCTTAAAATACTGAAGTTCATCCCCATCTGTGCAACATTACCGCACAGAGACACTTTGATGACAGCTATTTACTGACCCCAGAGCCGAGAGGTGGGTCTGGCCGAATTATTTTACAGATTCCATAGTAAAACGGTCAGCTTGAAAAGATGAGATTCACAACGGGAGACAATGGTCGACCACTGTGATCTGATTACGCCATGCCCCCTTCACGGGTAAGCCGAGAGGGCTAGGAAGTGCCCCCGGGAGCAGAACACGAGGCCTGGAAACATTTGGCCATCGAGATGAGGCTCGTAAAGTTATCTCCTCGCCACACACACTTACTCACCGCTCCAAAGGCGGCTGCAAAGACTATTTGTGCTGTAGAGCTAAATGGGGAGTCATGCAAACATGTTACATGCTGAGAATTTAGTTAATTATCACTGCTGTCTTTGTTTTGTCTTCTATCGCAAGAATGTCTTTTCTCAGGTGTTTCTTACAAATTCCAGTTACCACTTTACCAGTTTTCTTCTAGTAGCTTCTTGTGATTGTGTTTATGTCTGACTTTCCATAGTTGGAGTCTAACAGATCTGTCGTTGTCTTGCTTAATGTTAGTCAGGGAGGGGTAATTCTTGCAGTAATTCTTCAGACATATGTTTGGTCTGATTATAGCTGATTCATGTTTAAAGAAAAGCCCAATTAATATTATTGTTATACAGTCTGCACAATGACTTACTCCCAGTTCAATGGCTAAGAGCTCTTATCTCATCAGAAGCTGTATCAATGCCAGGGTAAAAAAAAAAAAAAAATCTATGTGGAAAAGAGACACTTGCCGACGTTCCATTTGAAGGCGGCAAAATGAAAAGTGTCCATTGATGCCACACACAGTGGCCAAGCATTGGAGCCATTTAGCTTGTAGAAACACTATCTGATGAGGCCGCTGCACGTGTGTGTGTGCCGTGTGTGACGTAGGCCCGCTTTCATTCAGACGGGCGCTCAAATGGCCAGCTCAGAGGAGGCGCTGAGGCCAGTGGGTCAGCGCCTATCTTCCCCCTCAGCCCAGATCGCTTTCAGGACAGAGCGGGGACAAGCCGGAGTGAATTTCAATCGCCCGACACTGCCTATTGTACATCAGTGCTGGCAGGGACCCACAGATATACTCTATGCTTAGAAGTGGGGCGTAGTCCAACTACCCTACACTACTGCAGCCCACCACGATCAGAGAGTCTGAGCCGACAGTTTAAAGACACTCAACATCAAAATGTCCTTTGAAAACCGCAAATTTTTTTCTTCCCCTTTCCTTCTTTTAATCCAGTGTGAAGCAAGTGTTAAGGTTAGTTTTGTAAAGTTACGCTGATGTGAACCATGACTCTAACTCAATCATGCTAATGACATTTTAATTAACTTTGAAGGGTTAGTTCACCCAAAAATTTAAATTATTCCACAATTTACTCACCCCTAAACCATCATAGGTGTATATGAGTTCCTTCTTTCATCCAAACACAATCGGAATCATATTAAAAAAAATATCCTGGCTCTTCCAAGCTTTATAATGGGACCAAATGGTACCTTAGATTTTGAAGCCTTAAAAAGTACATCCATCCATCATAAAAGTAATCCATACGGCTCCAGGGGGTTAATAAAGGCCTACTGAAGTGAAGTGATGCGTTTTTGTACGAAAAATATCCATATATATAACTTTACAAAACTATACTCACTGGCTTCCGGAAACGGTAACGAGTTCTGGTGGAAAAGTGACCTCTGGCCCAACGCATGACGCTGGATAACGCATGACGGAATCCTTGCTTAGCTTGAGTTTGTTGCCCAACCCTATTTGTTTGAACCGCGAGAGGCGTCTAATCTCACCTAAGCTTATGCTACTTCTACATCCTACGTCATACGTCGGGTCAGAGGTCACTCTTCCTCCGGAACTAGACTCGTATACGCCCGTTACCGTAAGCCAATCATTATAGTTTATAAAGTTATAACTATGGATATTTTTTGTACAAAAATGCATCCACTGGAGCAGTATGGATGACTTTTTTGATGGATGGATTCACTTTTTTGGGTTTCAAAGTCTATTGCGCTACTCACTCCCATTATAAAGCTTGGAAGAGCCAGGATATTTTTTGATGTTACTCCGATTGTGTTTGGATGAAAGAAGAAGCTCATATACACATAGCATAGGGGTGAGTAAATTATTTTTGGCTGAACTAACTCTTTAAGTTTCTTGATCAAGTTTGTTGCTCAGCCATGACAGTAGTTGACATGAATGTAAAAAAAAAAATTAATAATTACAACAGAAGTAGACAGATTGCACTGCCACCCATTGTAGCGTTCACATACTTGCATTGCTTTATGAATTGTGTTTTGTCACATTTCTGTACAGTACACAAAACAATGTTCTGGCCTTTCAATCTTTCAATGATTATGTTTTTCTTTTATTATTTCAGTCTTGGATATGCCCTTATTAATATGATTGACTTTATTTATTTATTAGAATTAACATACTTTGTTCTTTCATAACTGATTATTCATCAGTTTGTTTACTTTGAAACAGATGATATTATGTCAGGTAATTTATATGGATGATATTGTCTTGTCTAACACTGTTAAATTAGATCTACTGTAATCAGCTGGATTAAACTTGGGGATCAGGTTCATTCATGTGCATAAATAGAATGCATGATGTGTACTGACACCAATGTCTCGCTGTTACACTATGAACACTGACTTAATAAATAAAACACAGAACATCACAATACAGCTGCTATTTAATCAAGTCATTACTATGTCCCTAGGCTCTATGCATTCCAATCCTTTACAGTGAATTCCATCTGATGAAGTAAAAATTGTAGCCATCTGAGCTACTGAGGAACCACTTGTAGCCTACCTGCAAAACACTCCTGGGGTCAAACGGGGAAAAAAAAACTGAAAGGTTCCGACTCCTCGGCCCACCTGCGAAATGAAACCTTTTCATGGATCAACAAATCCATCAGCATCTTATTCTTTCCTCTGAGCAGAAATCTGAGCAATTATTTTTGACGTGTAACATCAATAATCTCATTTATTTTCCCCCCGTCTCTCTTGGCGGTGTGTGCTCCATTCTCTTGTCCATGTCTGCGGGGAAATGTGAGATAGAACACTCAATAAGCCAATTTTTTGCACCATCGATCCTACAATTGTTTTATTTCTCTGCCTCTGTCCTCCACTGGGCTCTCCTCTCTCTTATGAAAATGTTATTGGCGGCAGCATGGTGTTAAATTATTAAGTAAATGTTAGCAGATGCCGGCGATGTGTTTGCTGTCTGCATGTATCTGTTTGTGCAAGCGCGCTAAGGTCGCGTGTGCATTTTGTAAAGAACAGCGGGGATATGCGGCTCCTGAGATGAATAGTCAGATGATAGCGGGACACTGAAACAGACACTATTAGAGAAGTCGCTGTTAGGCTACGGTTCTGGCGTGCTGCCACTAGACAGCTACACGTTTTAGCCTAGCGGGGTGATCTCTTTTCCTCTTGCTCTGCTGTGAGGATCAATGTACCACCACTGTCCTACTCGAACAAACGCTTGCTTTATTGTTTACCACCCCTGGTGGATTTCTTTAGTGCTTTTTTCTTCAATGGAGTCTCAGTGTTATTGTTCATAAAAGTTTCTTGTTTACGGTATCATAATTTAATGGGAGCTGGCATTTAGATGCTTATTGGACCACAATGTCTTTTGTAATGGCCTTGTGTCACTAATGGCTAATAGCTAATGTGTCTGTGTGGACCAAGCTCGCACAACAGATGATAGGCAGGGGTCAAGTTTCCCCCTACACACATACACAAACACGCACATAGCCAGCTGTCAGTAATAACTCATCCTCTTGTTATGCTTTTTTAATTAGTTTTGTTTAGTTATGAGCCCCGTGTGAGCCGTTAGCATAGTGTCGTTGTACCCGTGTCACCTGTGTGCTTGTGAATGTGTGTTTGATTTTTATGTGATTCATTAATCAGCTTGCTTTGTGTCTCTCATTTGCATAGAAGTATGTTTAGTCCAAATTAGCTGCTCGGGTGAATTGTTCTCACTGTGGGAGTTAATAGTTTGGTGTGTGTGTGTGTGTGTGTGTGTGTGTGTGTGTGTGTGTGTGTGTGTGTGTGTGTGTGTGTGTGTGTGTGTGTGTGTGTGTGTGTGTGTGTGTGTGTGTGTGTGTGTGTGTGTGTGTGTGTGTGTGTGTGTGTGTGTGTGGCTTGAATTGTTTACTTCCCGCATACGCATCAGCCCGACATTGGCAGTGGGTTCACAAAACTGAACCCATAGGGCAATAATCATGCCCTTGCTTGAGAATATAATTATACTATCACATAAATATGCACCAGTGAACAAACATAGATGGGCACAAAATCAACACACAAACACTGCAAAGTAGAAGAAAAAACACACAAACACATGGAAAAAAGGTAGATTGTGGGTTAATTTGATGGGTTACCTATGATGTTTTTCTTAAATTCTTGTGACTTTTCATTTAATGTCATAGCGTCGACATTCTTATGTTGTGAAACGTGCGTACCAAATGTCTGTTATGATAGATGTTCACAGGTCAATTTGACCCATCACACATTTCATGCTTCTCCACACTTCTTCTGTTTAAAATGTTTTTTTTCTTTTCTTTTAAATGTTAAAAAGAGTTACAACACTTTAATAATATTCAGCTTATGAAAAAAGATACAGATTTGAAAATCCTGTTCTTACGTTTAATATTTAAGTTATTTACTTAATTATTCATTTTATTTTTGTGTGAGAAGTATTGTTGTTAAAGGTTTGCTGCTTTTACCTGGTTTTTTTTGTGTGTTTTTTTGTTTTTTTCATAGTGTGATTTTTGGTTAATTGTATTGCAACTAGAACAATTGTACCCAGATTTTGAACCCAATACAAGCGTTAATTTAGCACATATCTTCTAAAATATGATGATCTTCTATCGATCTTCTATAGCAGATGCTGGCACACCTGTGACTAGGTGTCAATTGTATATCAGTTAAATTGTATATTAACGCATTGATTGGCAACAGTAAACCATTAAAAACCATACACTTCCTAATAACAACTTTTAATATCATTTTATTTAAATACATTTTATTTAAATAATTTTACCTGGTCTTTACTTGTTTGGGACAATTTTCCTATTTTGCAATACTCCATGTTTTTCGATAGCGCTCACTTGTAAATAATGTAAAGCAATCCTGTCCACTGATGTGCGGATATCAATCGCAGTAAAGCAAAATCTCGATTATAAACACAATATACTGTCATAACGCCCAGCCCTCTTAGGAGTGTTTAGATTCCTATTGAGAAATCACTATTGTCATGAATTCAGTGAAGTACGCTAACATTCACACACACACATGCTCAGCTGGAGTGCTAACAGCTGTAAGAGTGAGATAGTAGCCGATGCCGCCACATTAGGTAATGAGGTCAAACTGAGAGCGTGAGTGATAACCTGTGAACTCTGATCTTAGACAGGCCCTGCTGGGGGTCTCGAACCTGTTCACTCTCCCTCCTCTTTTTCTTTTATTCCGTAAGTCAGCACTCATTTCTCCAATCAATCAATCAATTAGATAGGCTACAGCTATTTTTGCCTCTGTGTTTGTGTGTGTTCTAGCATCGGTTGCACTGTAGCTCATCATGTGTGAATACATTAGCTCTTATGGGTGTTTCGTTACATTTCCCTCTGGAGCTTCAGACTATTTTCATAGCACAAAACAACGGAACTGTCCAGTCAGCAAAGGATACACACGCACACTAGTTCTCAGCTCTGCCAGGGAACAAAACAACACAAAAACAAACAAGCGCGCACCATTAGCATGCATTATAGTGCCAGGTACGTTTACGTAGAAAGGCTAGCTGGAGCTCTAATAAATGACTCTTTTTTCCTGTTAAATTTGGATTAGATAGAAGATAGAAACACAGAAGGATGCCAGAGCTGTTAAATTTATTTCGCATCTCACACACAGTATACCGTTTGCTAGTTTACACCGTTGTTATCTAACCGGCTAAATGTTCAGCTCGTTCGTTAGTTGAGTCATCAGAGACGGGTGGTTTTAATGACTCAATGACCAGAGGCTAACTCGTGTCTCCCCGCTGAGTTAATTACGGAATAAAACGACACACAGTGCTTTTTCATCAGTAGCTCTTTAGCGGAAAACCGCTCTGAGGAGAAGCTAAGATTATTTTATGGTTCATGGTGAAATAGCATGATAATATAAAACATTGTTACTTCATCATTTAGCAGATACTTTACGGCAAAGTGACGTACTAAGTGTTAACTGCAGGTGCCAGAGCACCCTGGTGTTTAGTTAGGCCTACTCTCTCAAGGTCGGGCAGGATGGGGGATCTCGGCAACTCAGTAATTAATTCTACCTGTGGTCTTTTTAAAGTCATTTTAAAGCAAGTCTGTTAATAACACGTTTCAATACAAATCGCCAAAAGAATGTCAAAAAATGGTGTAGTAGATTTTGTTTCTTAAGCTAAAGGTACATGATTTTCATCAGCATTCCCCAGTTCATTGAACGCTATGGAAGGAACGGTCAAGCTGTGTTACCCATGGTGCATAGCTTGTAAGGTGACCTCCGAAATTCAAACAATGTCAACTTTGACTTTATTTGCCACTGATCCAGTCTGTATAGCTAATGATTAATAGACAATATTCCATGACATATTATTAATTAAAACTGATCCTGTGTACTTAGATACATCGAAATGTAAAACACAATGTCAAATTGATATGATGACATTTATTGAAAAAATTCTGGGGGAACAAATCCACAGAAATCAGTCACAGTTTCAAAGTGTTATTTTGATACTCATTCATAACTATGAGTTTGTGTATGTGGGAAATTAATGACTAACTTATTTGTTTTTAGCCAAGTGTTATCTTATTCAAAGAGCTAGTAGAGCATGACTAAACTGTCTCATCCCTCCAAATGTTAAAAAAATTGAAAATTTATTTCCTTTTCTCTCACAATTACACATACACAGACATTAGTAGGCCTACTAGAATATTACAGCATTTCAGACTTTCCATTGATCCTATCGATAACAATCAGGCAGTACATTTTAAAAATAATAAGTTTTGCCGTTTTTGCAATGGGCTTTGCCGAGGTACAATCACCTTAACGTAGTCTAATAAGTTTTTACCATTTTGACTGACATTACCAACAGCATTGTCAACGGATTTCTTTTTTCAATTAACAAAATGAAATTTGAGTAGATATCCTTTAAAACATTTCACACAAACAACTTTGTACATTTGATTTCAGAAATGTTGTCACAAAACCTATAAATGTATTATTAATGCATTATGAAGCATTCATAAAAATGTAATAAAGAACCATTTGTTTGATCTCGCATAAAATTTTAGCTACACACATTCCTATTCTTGATAATGCTTTTAAAGAGTGTAATTCATCCAACCCTATCTCACGGCAATTCGTACGTATTTTACGAGTTGGCTAATTCGTACAAATTCATGCGACCTCACTCGATTCCATTTTTGGTAAATCATACATATTTTACAAGTTGCCCAATTCGTACAAGTTCGTATGAATTAGCCACCTCATACTCACTCGTACGAATTGGTCATGAGATAGCATAGAATTCATCATGATCAACACCAAACTTCATGTTTAAGGAAATTAATTTAGAATATCCTTATAATGCAATATGTTTATAGGCTTCATAGAAACGTTTTTTCTATAAATGGCATAACAAGGCTACCATGTAATAACAGGCGTTCTGAATGTTCCTGTGAGAAAATCAAGTGTCACTTTACTGTAATATGTGGCAGGAGGAATATGACTCAAGACAGAAAGAGATTAATATTGCTCGAATTTTTCACAAACTCCTGCCCCCATCCTCCATCCTACACACCCACACCCATTGATTACCCAGCCAGCTCTCCCGCTGTCTCTAATGGGTCTGAGAGCCCGATCATGTGACTGTTGCATCTCCGCGTGGTGGATTGGTTTTGTCTGAAAGTGCCTGGCCCTCGCAATCATCCTAATGCACAAGCATCGGCCATTACTGTCAGGCCCGTGACTGTGGCGTCCATACATTAAGCCGCCCCCACCCGTCCAACCCTCCTCGTTCCCAATCCAAGAGGTGAATTAATGCGTGTCCTGGGGCTTGACTGGTGTGTTCTCCATACTGTGTTAAACAATGAGCAAATGGCTCACCTCCTTTATTAGACGTGTGGCTTAATTAAAAGGGCTGTCAGATATATCGGCCCTCTTAGCGGCCAAGTCTCTTTGAGAATCCATCATAGGGCTGGGGGGGGGCGAGTCTTTTGTGAGGGTGAAGGTTGAGGCCAGAGGGCCTGGAGGTTAAGGCCAACGGTAGCCGTAAACATTTCTCAAGATCAGGGCAGAGGAGCTTTCCCTCGGCATTAACCTACGGTGATATATTGTACGGCAACTGTCAGATCCACTAGATTCCTAGATTTTGGAGCTTCTGGTGAGAACAGAAAAGCTCTTTCATTTCAGATATTTTTTGTAACAAAACCTTTGTATTTTTAATGCATTATGAAGCATTCACAATAATGTAATAAGGGGGCAGTCATGGCCTAATAGTTAGAGAGTCAGACTTGTAACCCGAAGGTTGCCGGTTCAACACTCTAAAAAAAAACACTGGGTTAAAAACAACCCAAGGGCTGGGTAAATATAGGACAGAACACATGTTGGGTTAATTTTACCCAGCATAATGGGTTAATTTTACCCAGCATAATGGGTTGATTTAACCCAGCCTAGTTGATTCATTTTTACTATAATACTAGCTGTTTTTATTTTTTTTTATTTTAAGTAGTAGATCATTAAAGTTTATGCCAGGCATCAGGCGTTTCACATGAGAAGATCGATGCGACGCTCATTTAGGTGACTCACATTGCACCCCTGTATGTTGCTTTGCATAAAATTAAACAATATACAGCATAATAACGAATTTATAGATAAAATAAAGTGTACACAAACCTGTATCGAAGACATGCACCATTTCAAGTCAATCCCTTGGCTGTTATGTCTGACCCAAGATCTGGGTAACACAAGAAAACTACCCAAACACTGGGTTGTAACGTCTGACCCAGGAGCTGGGTAACACAAAAACTACCCAAATACTGAAAAAATAACCCAAAAAATGACCCAAAAGGCTCCACCCAGGTTTTGGGTAGAAAAAATAACCCAAGATTTTTCAGAGTGTATTCTCAATACTGGCAAGAAAAAATGTAGGTGGTATTTAGTGTGGTTTGCAGTGTGTGTGTTCACCACTGCTCCTAATGTGTGTGTAGTAAACTGGATTGGTTAAATGCAGAGGACAAATTCCGAGCATGGGTAACCATACTTGGCCTTCACGTCACGTCACTAAAGATACCACATAACCATTTGTTTGTTCTCATAAAACAAATTAGCCACATTATAAAACGTACCTATTTTTATAAAAAAAAATAAATAAAAAAAAGTGTAATTCATCACGATCGACACCAAACTTCATGGTTAAGGAGTTGTGTCAGAACTAGATTTTGGAGCTTCTGGTGCCGAAATTGAGAACAGAAATGGCGCTAAATCCAGCGCTTAGAATGAATCAAGCCAGAGAAACGGCTCAAGCTCAATAGCTGTATTGTCTGAGGCTTGACAACACGCCAGCAAGCTACGAAATATTAAACGTCCGACTTTAAACAATGGTTTAAAGTCTCCTCCAGTCTTCATAAAGCAGCACTTTACAATTATGCGCTGCACCGCAGGGCCTGCATGTCGGGAGAGGGCGGGTGGCCCGATGGCACGGTGAGAAAGCACAGAGGTCCAGTGATTCTGTACTTTTTGTTTATATTGCAGCCACTTTCACAGCCTGCGGTGCAGCTGAGGGTTGTATTCTCGCCGGTTTGTTTGAGTTCCTCCGATTTGGTCTCGTATTGTTGGAGGTCACTGAGCTGCAGTCAGAAATGTTTGTCTATGGTTTGGTCAGCACATTAACCCTGTAAAGCGTGACATCCAAAATAAGGGTCAGAATAATAACAAGTAAGCTTTTTTTTGGTATGATTTTTGATACATCAGGTTTTTTAATGGCCCATATAATGTGATATACAGTAGGAGACAATAGAACTTGCACTTGAGGGGGGAAACTCAATTTTATTCAAAAATATCCAATTTGATGAAGTTGATTCTGATAGCTTGTCATGTAAATCAATGAGATTTTTATAACAGTGTTGCAGACTATTAAGATAAAATGCATATAAATATCAGTTGCGTATATACTGTATCAAAGTGTGTGGTGGTGGGGGGAATAATAATGGAGATTTACAACAATAACAATAATAACAGAGATTTACAAATAAACGTTCCCTTAAAAAAACCTGATGTATCATATTTGATACTTAAATTTTAGTACTTAAACTTAAAGATTTTTCTATTAAATTATGTATGGATAATCAAGTATAACTTAGTTGTTTCAGTCTAGTAAGTGATGATCTTGAAATATTACTGACAATATAAAAGCTATTCTTACATTTACATGATAGAGTCGGGTTTATAGAGTTTAAGTGTTCAACTAAATGTCAAAATTACCCCAATTGTTTTGAATAATGTCCTCCAGATAAATACTTTTTTTCCGTTTTGGCTTAGAAACAAGAAGAAAGTTTTATCAATATGAATAATTTAAAATAAAGAAAAGTTATGACTAGAATAAAATAAAAAGATGCTGCATTTTTCAGCAAATGTGTGACATTGATCATGTGAATTCCTTTGTACAATAAGTCAGATTTTCAAGTTGCACTTGGGAACATTTTCAAATGAAGCTGGAGAACATGCAAAAGTAGGACGTGCCAAATACTAAGACATTAATTCAAATGTATAGTTCAGTTTAAGTTTTGTTGCTCAGCTAGTGGTGCACATAACAAATGGATAATGCATGTTAGCATGCAGGATAATCATATTATTGAAAAAAAGTAAATGTCTTGAATTAATTAGCATCAATGAGGTGCTTTTGAAAATCCTCCATCTCATTGAAACTCCAAGTGAGGTGTAACTGAACACTTCTTCATCCCAGGCCGATGCGATTGCCAGTGTTGACTCAACTGTTTACTCTATATCACTGCGAATTTACAAATTGAGTTTGAGAAATTGCACTGGCTTTGAAATATTTGGGCCATTGATTGTATAGATTCAGACTGATCTTGAGCAGGTATGCCGCAGAGTACGCCTGTAAATTTTTGTTTGGAATTGGAGATTTTCTGTCTGTTTTCAGTTAAAGAATAATTGGGACCCCTCTCTCTCTCTCTCTCTCTCTCTCTCTCTCTCTCTCTCTCTCTCTCTCTCTCTCTCTGTCACTCTCTCTCTCTCTCTCTCTCTCTCTCTCTCTCTCTCTCTCTCTCTCTCTCTCTCTCTCTCTCTCTCTCTCTGTCACTCTCTCTCTCTCTCTCTCTCTCTCTCTCTCTCTCTCTCTCTCTCTCTCTCTCTCTCTCTCTCTCTCTCTCTCTCTCTCTCTCTCTCTCTCTCTGTCATATGTCTGTCAAATATTCAAACCACAGTCTGCAACTTCTTATTCGTCATCATTATGGTTTAAAGATTTATTTGTCTGGTAAAAAGATGTATGGTGTAATACTACTGCACTGTCACCTGACTTGAATCAAATGCTACTTTATATTTGATGGAGCACGTTTTAATGGATTAAGACACTATATAAAACAAAGCACAGAATAAAACAAGGTGCTAAGATTAGTGTATGTAGACAAAATGTATACATTGAATTATTGAAAGTGAATTTTGATAAAAGTTTCAGGAGCAATCTAAACCTTCAGTCATATTTCAAAGCATGCAAAATATACATCGTACCTTACCTACAGTATATCCCAAGACTTACCTGTATAATATGTTTGTTTGTTTTTTGTAGCAATAACATAATTTTTAAGTTTTACCCCAGCCCCTTCCACCCAAATATAATTTTTGTTTTTTGGATATTAATTAATATTTATAGTTGTGATGTAAGGAGGCCTTTTCACAGGCTAATCCAGCCAGGTCCTTGATATGGGAAGACTGAAAAAAGAGAGAGGGAGAGAGAGCAAGGAAAGGAAAAAACACACATACCAAGCTTCGTTTTGGGGGAAAAGACAGTTTGTTAATGCCAACCAGCAGAGCTGTACTTGTTTCAAATATGAGCTTGCATTTAGCTTGTGTGCGTGCGTGCGTGCGTGCGTGCGTGCGTGCGTGCGTGTGTGTGTGTGTGGCGTGTGCCTGTTAAAGGTGTGCAATGTAATTGTTTTGTTCTGTATTTTTACGAGACTACTGTTTCTGTTGATGCTATTGGGCTTCTTTTCATAAATTATGTCTGTCTGTCTGTCTTGTTCTTTTCTTCCATAGAAATTAGTGTTTAATATATATATATAAGTATTAGTGTTAAATCAGTGTTGTATACCTTCTCCCAGAAAGAAAGCAACAAGTGGATTTTCTTTTTGAACATTTGTGCTCCTAGTATGTGTTCAGAACCTTTTTTGAAAAAGTACATTCCAGCTGGAGTTTTTTTAACACTTTTGATAGCATCCCAAGAGACCTGTCCACCAAATCCTAAAAAAAGTCTTCAAGCACTGTTAGATATCTGATCAAGAACATTACCTCACTGATGTTTGAGGAAAGACTAAGCTATGTGTTTTTTGGGGAATTGGCTTTGTTTTATTTCCAAGGTAATGCCAGAGAAATATTCATTCTTAATTGTATGATTAATTCTTCCCTTATGTTATTGCATGTGCATCTCTTAACATCTTGCATTGCTTTAATAATAGCCTAGTGCAGGACCAGCACTGTTGTTTGTGAGGCTTGGAAACTATGAAAGGTTGGCAACAATGCAATTTTTTTTTCATTAGCTGAGTCCTTCTGACAATAACAGGGATTTCAATAATAGGATGATGTGACTGGAACAGTTCTTCAAAAACAATGTCAGAGTTGTATTTAATTTTTTTATACAACAAGTAGCCAAGAAATTTGAACATAAGAATAGATAACACTAACAGCACATACTGTAGACATCTAACTTTTAGTTCACATTCTACTTGAGCTTAAATGACTTCTACTGGACTGATCAGCACATGCAGAAGATCTGGGAAGCTCTGATCAGTTGGCAGGGAGCTTTTCCTAGGCTTTTTTCTCAGAAGTTAGGAAGAGAATTGTCCCACACCTGAGACATCTACAAATTTAAGAGACCTTGATGAGAAATACAGTATCTTGCTATTGAGAGTCTGTCTCCTACCTGGAGGTAACAAAAAGACCATTACCAAAAAGTTCGGTAAAGGACAATAAATGTAAGCGTTGGCTCTTTTTGTTGCTCTTTAAGCACTCTTTTAAAACTCTTTTAATAATAAATAATTTATTAATAATAATAATGTGCACACATTCACTCTAATTCTTGTCTAATATGTTGAAAACACAAACATTTCTTGTCTCGTCACATTCATTTATGAATTACATGAATCATGATTGCATATTTTCAATTCAAAATAGCGAAATTTCATCAAAAGTTGAGTAGTTTGCATCACTAGATAGTCTATTACTGTCGGTCGCTGTACATATCGTAAAACAGTTGTTTTATACTTGCATCTTAATATAATATTTATTAGTCATTTGAAATATTTTAGTCGAAATATTTTAGTCATTGGGTTTTAGTTTAGCCAGTTAAAGCACGTTGATCATAGACGTGTAATTTCTGTGCGACTAGACTAGATCTCGAAGTAAATCCAAGACACTTGAAAGCTCTGATCAGTTTGGGTTGAATAACACAATTGACTTCCTGATTGCTGTAAGTTCTGCGTGTTCAATTGCTCTTGATGTTTAAAGTGAACATAGGTCTGGTAATTTGTACAATATTCACATTCTGTTAGATTCTCTCTGTGAAGCTCTGGCTATTGTAATTGTCATATGAATTTCTTTTCAAGATCCAGTCATGAAAATGTTGAATAGACCACAATGAGCGCCGACTGATGTCGTTTTCTGGTCAGTCAACGGCCGCAGATCTCTGCTGAAGTCCTTGGCCACAATTAGAGAAGCTGTGTCATTTTACCCCATGTGTGGCACATTTTCCTTCTTGCCATGTGGGGGGCACAGCCGTGATTAGCCTCATTATTCAAAGTCAGTGTGCGCTCACAGTTAAGAGTCATTTAGTTTAGTGCTTTAGCCATCAGAGTCGATATGTTCTCATTTTATAATGGGCCTCATCTTATGATGAGACATGCAAATGAAAGAAAAAGGTCAATTTAGAGTGAGAAAAAAAATCACAGGATATGTTTGGAATAGCCTACTACCATAGTAATCTTATAAAATGTGCAATGTACCATAAAAAATGCATTACTTGAAATAAAATAAAATAAAATAAACATAACTGAAATTAAATTAAATTAAATGTTTAAAAAATATATATATTTTTTATTTCAGGTTTTCTCTATTTTCAGGTTTATTTCTCATTTTAAACCTTAAAAAAACGATATAGACAAAAAAAAATACAACACAACAATGACTAAAACTTTAACTAAAATTTTTAATCTAATTCAAAATCTAATGGAAATAATATCAGCTTAATTTTTTCTTTCTTGAATTAATAATTTAATCAGAAAACCAAATATTAAGACTTTTTTACGCAAAAATGGATAAAAAATGCAAAATATATTAATAACTATTAATAAATGAATGCTTAGATATGAGGCAACAATGCAACATACCACTTTTTTATGATTATAATTTAAATGATTGTTGAAATTAACCTATGAATTATTGGGTTTGATTCATTTCTTTATTTTTTTTTATGAATACATTTACATTATAGTGTGGCGCTTTTGTGTTTAAACTCTTTTCTTAAAAAATTATTGCATTCTTGTAATCTTTAAAAATATATATATATTGTAAGATTTCTTGAATTGCAGTTGAACTTTTCAAGTCTATAACTTGCTTTTACATATTTGTTTTTGTGCACTACATCGCACATATTTCTTTTTGTCTACCAAGGTTTAACAGGAAATTTACAAGCATTGATCTGGTTTTTATGACCAAATGCACTACACATCCAGCGCCCAGACCGGGCATTAAATGAAAACAAGGGTGATGTGGCCCTGTTGTGGCGTAGATGAAATCCTGCGATGGTCCCCTGGACTTCTTAAAGCAAGAGGATACGCTCTGTGGCGTCTCTGTGCAGTCGAAGCAGGGCTCAAATCCCCACCTGGGGCATTTATATACATGCCACTCTCTCCCTGCACCTGCTCTGTCGTAATGAGTCAATATATCTCCACCCTAATTGCCCTAAATACATATCATAAAGCTTGGCTGTAAAACGCGGACTTCCAAAGCCGGCCAGTTAAGAAGGAAAGCAGAATGCAATAGTGCCATTCCTGAGCCGGCCTTAACGAGGACCCATAAATTACATACAGGGGGTTTCATTATGGAGGTGCAGTCTGAAATGTATCTTTTTTTTCGCAAAACCACCAGGTTTTTTTCTTTCCTTTCTTTGCATAAAACTGCCTACTAGCCCCTTTATCGAAAGCTAGTGGATGATCCAGAGATAGCATGTTATTATAACTATTAAAAAGTATTAAACTTCAGCTCATAACTCATTTCTCATTGAAACGGACATGAACGATACTGTAAATCATGCAGTTGAGTGTATTTGAGAATGTTTGTGCGGTTGGGCTTTTTGACCACTGTGACCAAATGAGTATTCAGGGGCCCATCCTGTGCCTCTCTGCTCCTCCTCCCATCAGTGTTGTATTTCCATCTGAGTGTCTTTGATAATGGGCCGTTTTTCTGTAAGCGGAATCTGTCTGGCTGTCTAATGGGGGCCTGGTGCTGTCAAACCTTAATACGTACCAGCCGTCGTGCTATCAAGAGGACGGGTCAAGACAGGAAAATGAGTCCTACGGCTGTCGCTCCACTGTTTTTGAGTTCTGCTCCACACCTTCTCTAAGGTCCTGTTCCTCAACCGAGTAAACTTGGAGGAGTTCTCTTGTAAGGCAGCATCTTGAGGGAGATGGAACCTCATAAGTGACTTATTTTCAAACTGTTTACATGAGCAGCAAGTACATTAGTGTGTCTCATGTTAAGCAATTGATTTGACATTAGCAAGATGCTAAGCTATTGTTAAGATAGGATACTATAAACAGAAAACAGAAATGTTGGCTAAAAGAAAGTACATTTCATTATTGAATCAATTTAAATCAATTTATAGTCCGCATGCCTCATTTTCTCATGGAACTTGTTGTAGAGCATTGTCAGACAACGCACCAACAATGCTCCTGAACACACCTCGTTTTCAGACCAGCACGCCTATGGGTGAACAAATGCATCTGCTACTAAACAACATGGCGCAGGATGTGAAAATGATAACTGCGTCGGGCTGAAACTAGCAAAAAACACTTGCGTCGTGCCTGCCGCTGCACTGCGCCGGAGTGTATGATAGGGCCGTATGAGTGTGTGTTAGAAATCAGAAATAGGGAAAGAACATTGTGTACGTTTTTCGTCTTCAAACCAAATTTGGGTCTCCAGCCGACTAAGTTTAAATCCCGTCTGGCAAGCGCACTTCCTCATAATGCTTACGCGTTAGATAAGTAGGCGGAGAGAAGGCGGTCTTTTGTGGCTCATCGAATCACATGAGAGTCTACACTATGACAGCAATCCGGTGGAATGCGTTTTCAACTTTACCTCTGGAAGTAGTCAAAAGTGGACAAGCTCAAAACGTTTTAGACCCCGTTTACACCTGTATTTAGTGTCGTCCACTTGTGATCCGATCGACCAAAACACTTCTTAATACCAGGTGTAAACGTCCTATCTTTCAGCGTGACAAAATCTTATTTTATCAGTGATTCGTTTTATTTACCCTACAAATGATAGTTTGCAGCCCTGTGTTACAATTCCATTTTTGTGTGTGTGGCAGCTGTGTTATAGTAATGAGACACAGGCCGTCTTGCATGTGTCTCTGTGCATGTACTGTACGTCTGTAATCGATCACGGTTCTGTCTCAGTCTCAGAGTGACAGCGGGACTATCGTAGCGCTCGTACTCTCAACAGTGGCAGTGAAGCACCGCCCCATCTTTCGCCAATCATATCGCAGCCCAGATGTGTTTTTACGAGAGCGTCCGGCCAGCCAGCCAGGCTCACCCGCTTTTTAATTAACCAGAGCCTGCCCTCGCAAGATGAGGAGTCACAGAAATGATGACGGCGAAACACAAACCGCAGCTCGACATTCCCACATATGCGCATATGCGGCGGAATAGGGGGTTTTCCTAATAAATTTTACGACTCCTCACAGATTTACAAAGGTGTGTGTGTGTGTAATAGCTCTTATTATTGTACGTAATGGTACATCTGTGTTGTGTGTTCTGTCCGTAATGACAGCACAGAGGGAAACAGGTAGTAAATTCTTAAAGTTTTGCCCTACGTACCCAAACAGTGAGCCAGTCACTGGGGTATTAGTGGGTGTCGGGTGTGTGTGAAGAAGACGGACTCTTGATATGTCCCTCCGGTGGTGGTTTTTGTAGCCCCGTCACCCAGGCTTTCCTACACACCACCTACAAACACCTGATTAAACCACAAACATTTTAGTGTGTGTGTGTAGGAGGAGGTATTCCAGATGCTGTTGTTAGGTGTAACCAGTACAACAAAGAACAGAATTCATTCCCTTTTTGCTTATATTTTAAATGTAGATGATTCTTGAACTATAAGCAAACTCAATAAATATACCAAAAAATGAAGCAGCACAACTGTTTCTTCACTGACAATAATAAGAAATGTTTCTTGAGCAGCAAATCAGTATATGAGAATGATTTCTGAAGGATCATGTGACACTGAAGACTGGAGTATTGATGCTTAAAGTTCTGCTTTGCCTTCTCTGGAATAAATTGCATTTTAAAACAAATGAAAATAGAAAACTATTACTTTAAATTGTGATAAATATAACAATATTTGTTTTTTTACATTATTGATTCAATAAATGCAGCATGATGAGCATAAGAAACTAACTAACAAAAATAAATACATCTGTCTTATAAAAGCAAAATTTAAATGACAAAGATGAAACTATATTAACAGAAATAGAAATTGAAGACAACAAATTAATCAAAACTAAATATTTGTAATAAAAAAAAATTCCAGCATTATTTAAATTCCAGCAGTCATTTCACCCTGTAGCCCAGGACTGGTTGCCCACTGAAGCTAAGCAGGGTTGAGCCGGTCAGTACCTGGATGGGAGACCTCCTGAGAAAACCAGGTTGCTGCTGGAAGAGGTGTTAGTGAGGCCAGGAGGGGGCGCTCACCCTGTGGTCTGTGTGGGTCCTTACACCCCAGTAAAGTGACGGAGACACTATACTGTCAAAGAGCACCGTCCTTCGGATGAGACGTTAAACCGAGGTCCTGACTCTCTGTGGTCATTAAAAATCCCAGGATGTCTTTCGAAAGAGTAGGAGTGTAACCCCGGCATCCTGGCCAAATATGCCCATTGGCCTCTGTCCATCATGGCCTCCTAATCATCCCCATATATATTAATATCTTTTTTTTTTTTTTTTTACATATATTTCCATTCTGTTAATGGAATAATGGAAACTCTTTGTTGTGGAACATTTTTGTATTGTGGTTTATTTTTGTTGTATTAAGTTTCCTTTGTGCTGTGTTATGGCTAATATTTTGTATTGTATTTTGGCTGTGATGTGGCTCATTTTCCATTTATTTGGAAGTGGACTGATTCTGGTGAGAATTTGAAACTTTTCCTTGCATTGCTAATTTTGTTGTGTCATGTCCCCCTGGGGCCACTATACTAAATGTTATTGTGAAATAAATTTTCAAATAACATGGAGGAAAAATTCTGTATGGAACATTCTGTAATTTCCTTTTCCACTGTAATTATTCTCCAAAATGAAAACTGTTTGGTTCAAGAAAGTCTCATTAAACAAATCTGGGCACATTTGGAGGAATTTCACAAACTTGTTTGACAGAAGGAAGCTGTTTTAGGCTTTCCATGACATTGCATTTACACGATAGAAGCCGTACGGCTGTAAGGGTTTGGATCTGCATTGCATTGGCAGCAAACATTCTTTTGCTGGACTTGCAGGCGTGTTTTGGACCGAGCCAGTGAAGTAAAGTCATTGCTCATCGGGCGTTGTGATAGTCTCAAAGTACACGCTGATGAGCAGAGCTGCTGGTGTCTGCCTGAACCGTACAGGCGCTTTGTGGTTGCAGACTGACTTTTATTAATACATGTCTGGGATTGATTTTGGAGAGAGAGGGCAAGAATGACGGGAGAGATCTGGCAACACAAACACATTTAGATGCACATCCAACCGAGTCCAGTGAAGTTAATAAAATAGGATTAATGGGCTTTTCTCTCTATCCCTCTGAAATGTATGGTTTGGGTTGGACCCTCTCTCCAGGTTCTTGTCCATGAGAACAGTGGGGACAGGAGACAGCACTGCACTTAAAGGTCTTTGGTTTCACAAAAAAAAAAAAAAAATTCTGTCATCATTTGCTCACCCTCAAGTTGTTCCAAACCAGTATGAAGAAACCCATACAAGTTTGGAACAACTTGAGGATGAGTAAGTGATGACAAAATGTTCTATCCCTTTAACTATCCCTTTAAGAGGGATTTGTCCATCGGGAAACACACAAACACACATCTTCATCCTATAAGCGTTATCACTGCGCTATTATCTAGCTATGACCACAAATTGAGTGAGACTTCCTCTTTAATAATGTTTCTTCTCTGTCTGTCTGTCAATCTGTTGATGGCTGTTGTTCTGTCTCACCTCATTGGCAGCCCAGACTACGCTGTTGGCTTTGATGCTAACGTTGCCATTGGTGTGTGTGGCGTGCGTCTGGAGGCAGCTTGAAAGAGTTAGGAGGTGTATGGCTGCGTGAGTGTGTGTGTGTGTGACGTGGAGTAATGACTTCTGGCACTGTAATGAAGGCAGCAGGATATCCTGTGTCAGGGTTGCAGGTTAGCCCTGGCTAGATAAGGTATAATGAATGGACATGAGTGTGTGTGTATATGTGTCTGTCTGTCTGGGCGAGGGCTGGAGGGGGCCGCGCCAATGTCAAGAAACTGCCATATGTATAAATATAACCCACTGGCCCTCTGAAATGGCAGAAAAGTGCAAATTATCCAGCCTGAGGCACAACTTTAAAGACAATATAGAATAAAATTGAGTTTTTTTCACACGTGCTTGGTCTTGTTGCTCATGATTCATCAGCGATTGTATTTTAAAGGGTTGTAGTCAAAATGTAAATGTAATTGTTTTATGCGTGGGCGTTACCAGGGCATTGGTAGAGTAAATGGTAGGGTGTCCTGGATGGTTGCTAGGGAGTTTCTTACTAGCTTGAGTCAAAAGAACCCACTACTAGTGATATTCTGGTCTATATTGTTCTTGTCTCTCCATATATGGGATTTTTCATCCGTTTTCCCATCTTCCTTCTGGAATCACAATTGTAATCATTTTCGGTAATTAAATAAAAGCTGGACAAAAAACTATTAACAATACATACAATAAATATATACAATTTGGCAACTAACTGAAATTAATTAGTTTAAGTTGAAGTAAAATTACTGTTTCGTTTACTACATTACTAAAATTACTAAAACTATAACTGATATAAAAACTAATTAAAGCTGTATATAAATAAACAAAAAAAATAAAAATGACAAAAGCACATAACAAAATTACTAAAACTTAAATGAAAATGAAAATATACCAATAAAGACCTATTTTAGGTATAAAATACCTAAGAATAAAGAATCATCTAAACCTCCACTAAAATTCTGATGGATAACATTTGCAATAGTAAAATATTCACTCTGTGATGCATGATATTACATTAGTGAAATGCGTTCTAAAATGTTCTAAATGTTCTCCATGCCTTTCAACCTATAAAAAATCCATAAGCAAAAAGAATAAAAATAAAGGAATAGTAGAGACAGAAAAACCATGTACAATCCCGGTTTCATATTGCATCATGTGCACACCCCCCCCCCCCCCCCCCCCCCCACACTCAGCATAAAAAGTGTCTGTTGTACGAGGTGTGCTTCTCCTCTGATCCGTGGCCAGTTTTGGATTCCAGACGTAATGTGTCCGATAAGAATCTGATTATGGGAAACTGATCCTGGATCTGACTTTAATGAACTCTAACCAGAGCTGTTAATTACAGCACGGGGACACATGTTTAAGTCGGAGGTCAACTGATGGAGTGTGAGAGGACGGAGAGTGAGTGTGAAGGAAGAGGATGTGTTTGACCTTTCTTCTGTCTCCACGGGCCCCGTACATGACTGCCCTCTAGCTGCCATCTCTACTGCCTTCTCTGCTTCTGTTTCAGCATCTCAAAGGTTCACCTGGCAGAAGATAAAACAGCACAAATAACCCTAAGACTTGCATCATATCATAGAGAATCTCTATTGTAGAGACTTTTGGTGGGCTGTTTTGTCTTGGCTCAGTAAGAAACCACCTAGCAACCATCTAAACACCCTAACAACCACATAGCATCACAATAAACAACGCTCAACACATTAGTAACCTAATCATTGCCTGGGAACCACACTCGGATTTTCTTAACCATGACATATGAAGTAATACTCCGAATTTTTTTTTTTTTTTTTTTTTTATGGAACAGTTAATTAAACTTTCCACAAAATATTTTGCATGTGTTTTTTGTTCAGTATCGTATTTGGTACATCATGCTTTTATTGCTCATATAGCATGATGAGGCTCATAATAGAGGAGGGGGAAACAAACTGAGCAAATTTTTTTTTTTTTTTTTTTTGCTATTTAATGCAGTTGCTGATTTTTATATTGACAAAAATTAAGATGAAATTCTCTTTAATAACAGTATAGCACTACTTACATAAATTCTATATAATTATCAATTGTCGCTATATATTTCTCCCAATGATACATCTTGGTAGGATGAAATTTAAATACTTTGATTGTGGGGGACAAAATATATAATGCAATGCACTGATGATTGAGATGATTGAACAAAGAAACTACAAATTAGCATTCCCCAAAATCCTGATGTATCATATACTCACATTTTAACATAATTTTCCTGGAAAATTATATGATAATCAAGTAAACCACTAAGTCCAGTAAGTCCATTACTGTGGCACACAGACCCACAAAACACCACCACAACAGTGATTAATGTCGCTTTCCATGGGCATAATGATTTTTATACTGTACAAACTGTAAATTCTCTCCCCAAACCCTAAACCTTAACCTACCCATCACAGAAAACTTTCAGAATTTTTTTTATTTTCCAAAAACATAATTCTGTATGATTTATAAGCTGTTCTCCTCATGGGGACCAAATAAATGTCACCACAAGGTCACAAATGAATGGTATTACTATCTTTGGGGACATTTGGTCCTCTCAATGTAGGGTTTATCAGGACCACAGACACACACACACACACACACTTCCCCAGGATATGAGCATAGAGAGTGTGTATGCTTGTTCTTGTGTCACTGCATTAGCCATTGTGTTGGGCCGCTCTCTACAGAGGTGTCAGCTAAGCCTTCCTGTTTTACACAATGAGGGTGACAAGCACAGAGAATTCTCTCAGCGTCCCCCATTTCTGAAGTGCTCAAGCCTGAATGAGGACAGACACCTCCTGAGACGTTTGTGACGGCTTTGCACTTACGAAATCTTATGTCTAAATATCAATACATTAAAAAAGAATTTCAAATGAAAACCTAATCAAATTTCATATTTAAATAGAATAGAATGTAAACATAGATTACATCAATTTTATATCAATGCGCCAACATATTTGCAATCCCATCCACAGTTAGGCTAATGGAATATTAGATCTGAGAATAATATTTCACAAATATTTTTGTGAATTTTGAGTAAATTAAATTTTTAAAGAAGTCTCTTATCCTCACTAAAGCTGCATTTATTTGAGCACAAAATACATTAAAACAGTAACATTTTGAAATACTATTACAATTCAAAATAAAGTATATATATATAATAAAATAAAATAAATCTGACCCCAAACCTTTGAATATTGAAATATCGTTTCAATATCAATATTGAATGTGGAAAAAGTAAAACTTCTCACTGTGGTTTATGTTAAATAGAAATGAACCACAGTGAGACATAAACCCCCCCATACAAACTCACACACACCCTGCTTCACATAAATACACACACAGGTGAGAGATAAGAACTTTCACCACAATGTGTTTTTTCTTCTCGCCAGTGCACACAACACCTAATCAATGAAACACTTCACAAGAACCCTCGCACTTAAAGAAATGCTTTGACCCACTTCCACGGTTTTTCAGCTTTCCTTTAGCGCCACAACAAGAAGCACAACATGTTTCCAGACCTTTATTACTATGAATAATGTGTGAATACTTTGTGTTTGCGGGCCCCCGTTATATATGGCTGCAGAAATGGCGTTTGCTGGCGTTGTAAAATATTGATATGTTACAGGTACATGTAGGCCTGACTGCAGGTGACGTTTTATGAGATGTTCACTTTGCACACTACATCAGTCATGCAGGTTGAGGAGCTGTACGCCGTAAAGGTGGACAGCATGTGTGTGTGCAGCTGCCGGTTTAAAAGGGTTTGTAGGGGAATTTCCCTCTTTTCCCTTTGTGAGAAACAAAAGTGTTCAATTCAGGGTCCGTCTTATCATATATCCTGTCGGGCTTCTGTACGGAGGGAGGAAATCTCACACACACATCCATTAAAACGAGGGAGAATTCACCAAGAATGAATTTAGCCCACTGATAGCATTGTTTTTGATTCACTAAAGGAATTATGCAAATCAGGTGATGCTGCAAACACACAAACAGCAAACCAGTGTGATCTGGTGTGTTTTACAGGGATCGTGCAGCATCACTTCACTGCAATACACACATGAATGAGCTCTTTAAAATGTTTGACTGGATCACATCCAGATCATCAGTGGTAATAGCACTCTTCCCCATCATTTGATGAATTACTGCTGCCATGATCATTAGAAAATGTACACAAACATTTCTTTTAAAATGAATTTCAGGCAAACAGCACACATCGAATATAGGGACGATATGCAATAGGCCGTATTTGCATAGAAAGGAGACATATTTGAACAGAACAGAGGCGAAGTAGATAACGCAGTGCTATTTTAGCACATTTTGTACCTGATTGAGATGGATTGCTGGGAGAATAATATGCTTTGCGTTTAAATTGCTCTGAAAAGGAATTCGCTCCCACTTTTGGATTTGAGAGCTTGACAGGTGACACCAAAATACTGTCATGATTTACTCACCCTCATGTCGCTCCGAAGCGGTGTGACTTTTGTTCTTCTGTGGAACATTTTTTGTCGTTTTGTTCCCAATATTCATCGAAAATATCTGTTGATTTGGAACATGAGGGTGAGTAAATACAGGCATATTGGAACATGTTGGACACAAACCAAAACAAGAAATTAATGAAAAAATTGGCAGCAGTGAAATAGTTTTCACAAAGATGATTATAAACATAACTAGATGATCCACTTTCAAAGCCACTGTAAAATATGTATGCACATCAGTTTCTTGGAAACTATAAACAACCATAACAAAATGGCATGAAAAACTAAAGTGTCTGTGCTCATCATTTGGTTGGGTGTGTGTGTGTACCTGAAACCAGGTCAGTTAAGTTTCTGTCTATTTCATTGTTTTTTCTCCCTTCTTTCTGTCTTTGATTAGCTCCATATCGAGGTCAGAGGTCATCTCACTCTCCCAGTCTTACCCTGCTTTCTTGCCTTTCATTCTTTCTGTTCTTCTTCAGCAACAAGACTAACTAAAATCACGTTATATTACTCGCTCGTGCCCGTTTAGCCTGTGAAGGTGTCGACGTTTTAGAAATACGGCTTGGCTGAAGCTGTTTAGCACACTTATTCTTCACCTTGTGGCACAAACACTCCCAGTGGCACATGTGTGTGTGTGTTTTTGTACCAGCTCGTCTGCAAAGGCAGTTCCTCACACCTGATGGGAGTAATTGGGCTCTTAAAACGGCACAGAGGGGCTCCTTAACCCCAAAGCAGACTCGAGAGCCGTCCCTCTGGTATTTGACCCTTCAAACTTTTGGGAAAGCAGAGAAAGAGAGAGAAAATGGGCCTGAAACTTAGAAGGGAGAGTGAGATAAGAGGAAAAAACCTTACCTGATTTCAAGTCGCCCCTGGATTTGAATGTATCATGTCACGTCTGTATGCTTGTATTGTAAAGAGCTTAACTGATTAGAATGGGAGAGATAAGTTTAGTCGCTTGCAGTGTACAGTGTTAGTTCATGAAGGTGTGCTTACTTACATTTACCATTGCTACATTTCACAGGCAAAATCCAGTCATTTCAATAGGAATCTGCACAATGCGGAGTTTCACGTGAGGGCGAAATTTGCGCTTTTTTCAAGTTGGTCTCACGAATTTGCTGTGTTGACCAACAGAAAGCTGCTTGGTTTGATAGTGACTTCTGTGTGAGCGGTGCTTCATACATCGCTACACTATTGACAGTGGACAGTCAAATCAAGTCACCTTTATTTATATAGCGCTTTAAACAATACAGATTGTTTCAAAGCAGATTTAATGATGCGAACAGAGTTCATTCCGGCTGTAAAGCAGATCTATTGTTCAGCTGAAGTCAGTTCAGTGTTGATTTTGTACGTTATAAAGGTCATCAAATATTAGATCATTTCATCTATAAAGCAGTTTTCCAGCAAGGTGTGACTATGACATCAGTTAGGCTGGGTCTGTGCGGTTGCCTGAATGTTGCTATGCGGTTGCTAGGGTGTGATTTCTAGGGTATAGATATCCTTTTAAGCAAGTCTGATTTGCCTATTTATACTGTTCTTGTCTTCCACCATGTGCAAATCATTTGATCATATTTAGTCTGAAAACTAAAAGCACACCTCTCCTCAGAAAGCCACAGCCAATTTAAGTTATCATTTGTTTGTAGCTGATGAACATGCAACATGACGAAGTTGAATACTTAGGGTTAGAGGTTTGTTCAAATGCCATAATAATAGTAGTGCTTGCCTTAGCAAAGGCCACTAATAAATATATACTATAGGTTATGTTTCTCTTATTACGATGTGTGTAAATCACTGTTGAACCCGGAGAAACAGTGTTTGCAAACCCTTTTACAGCCTCAATCCCTCCTCAAAGTAACATGTTTCTCATGAGTGATACCTGTAGTTAGTTTGAGACAGATGAGTTCACCTTCACTTGAATATGTGTAGTGTGCAATATTGTTCCTTTTAACATTTCATTAGATTTCAGTGACATGTATTTGCATAACATCATCGGGAGTCTTCTTGGGTACATCGTTTCAGCTCTCCAAAACAACAGAAACGCATCAATTATTATTATATATATATATATATATATATATATATCTTTTTTTTTTTTACATTTAGATGGAATGTAATCTTCAAAGAAACAAGAAATGTAATGAAACCTTTGCGTTTCAAACATTTATTGAAATGTTTTCATTTTTATCTGGGAACACTGTACCATTTTGCAACTCATTTATCTTGATTTAAATTCTTGCTCATTTGTGGATGTTTGAAATGTGTACATTGGTGAATTATTCTTAAAGTGTTGTTCAGTTTTCTGTATTTGACCGCAGTAGATGTGAACATGTCCCTATCCAGCTTCAACAAACTTCACACATGCGTCTTGCTCTCTCACACCCAACACAACTTCTGACATTTAAAAGAAAGTCAGTCATTTGTCAAGTACATGAAGAAATCACCATTATAAGACATTGTAATACTTCCCCATTCACATCCATTTGAAGATTATATTGTTTAACACATGATCAACAACAATGCATTATACTTGTTTAAGGTGTAACCATTCATAAACATGAGCTATATTTTTTAGAACATTTACATACTCATTGAAAACCATTTTTACTGATTTGTTTAAAATGATTATGCACATCTTTCATGAGCCCATATTAATTGTGAGGCCACATGAAATACTTACATTTAAAATTGTAATACATTTAAAAATCATTTGCCCTGATGTAGGACTTTTTAAAGGAATTAGTAAAGGCAAAAGTTGATTACAAATGGTGACCAGTCACAAAATTAAAATATATTTTACTTTCCCTTATATATTTATTTGTCTACCTTTACATATATATATTTATTAAAACAATTACCTAAAATGTTAATGTTGATAGTATTGACATTTTATTGCATTATTTATGAAAAGGGGTTTAAATTGCTTCTTAATTATAAGGCATTATGAATAGCATTATAAGGCATTATGCATATGGGCTCCCAGAAAAGTGTTATCAATGTGTGTGTATCTGTTTGAGAGGTACAAACACACACAAATGTTCAGACATACAATCAAAGTTTTAACAAGCATGGAAAACCTGGAAAATGTGTATAAGCACTTTTAGGATGAACTTTTCTCAAAAATATTTTACTGTAAGTAGCAATGCAATTTAGCAAAATATAAAGTTAATATTTAGTAAATATTTGATTGCAAAATTATTTTAACTGACTATGAAACTCATTTGTCTTGATTAAAATCCGTATAGATGTTCCAACTACAGCCCACTGTGAGTGTTAATGTGCTGGAATATAATCACTCTGGAGTTCAGGGCTAACATGGGCCCAGAGACAGATTTATTAGCACGGATTCACGCCACTTTTGCGGATATTCCGTTTCTGTCTTAATCGCTCACGGCACACTTGATATTTGGTTTCAACTTCATAGAGCTGAAGCAAACATTTACACAGAGTTTCTGTTTTCAAAGAGAGACTCCACAGTTTTCAGTGGCATTTCTCACTTTTGCTGGGTAATATATCAACAAAAGAGCGCCGTAAATCTCACGAGAGAACAGCGTCCACTCTCCTTCCGGTCATTTCCTGACATCCTGTCTCACTTTGCCTCTCTCAATCCCTCCATCTCTCTCTCCGTTTCCCTTGACAAGTAACCAGACACCTCAAACTCTACTTCCCTACTAGTGTCAGGTTAACCAAAGTTAATCAACATGAGCCTCTGAGGCTTCACACGGCATTGAAGATGTCTTCAATGTTTAAATCCCCCCTTTCGATGTATAACAATGTGAGCATAGAGGAAAAAATAGATTTGATTCTTGTAAACTACAGATAAAGTAAATAGCTTTTGGTTGCACATAATTTTGATAGTCCACTTTAGACATTATACTTTGCAACAATGTGAACTAACTCATTTGCAACTACTGTGCATGTCAACAAACACTCAAACTTATAGTTATAGGGTTAGAAGAATAAGTTGTCATGTATTTGCAAAGTTACTTCTAGTCAGTAGAATGTATGTAGTGGAGCATCAAAATAAAGTGTTAGAATTGATGCATATTGAGCAGATATTAAGCAAACAGATTACTAATACTCTATTGACTGGTAGTTGGCATGTAGTTGCAATTACTTATAGTTAGTAGAATGTCTAAAGTGGACTTTAGAAATTTATACATTCTACTAAATATGAGTAACTTTACAACTACATGTCAACTACCAGTCAAAAGAGGATTAGTAGCCTAATATCTGCTTACACTTTATTTTTAGGGTCCCCCAACATACATTTTAAAGTAATTTTGCAACTACATATCAACTTATTCTACTAACCCCGAACCTTAACACCAAACCCTAACAGTCTACCACAGTGTCTAAGGAGAGTTAGTTGACATGTAGTTGCAAAGTATAGTTAGTATAGTGTCTAAAGTGGACAATCGAAATAAAGTGTAACCTCATGTTTTACTAGCTGCTCCTTTATATGACGTCTGTTACATATTACGTCACTTATCTTTGTAGTCACTGTCTGTAGATATGTTTTAATGACAGCACCCTTTAAAATGCATTGTGTTTGTCTTTCTCCAGGTAATGGACAACATGGGCAATGTGAAGTTCTGTCTGGATGGGGCTCTGGAGGCCAGTGGGAGTTGGCTCAAATATGTGCGCACAGCCCCGTCCCATGAAGAGCACAACCTGGCCATGTGCCACATCAGCGAAGACCAGGTGAGCTGAGAGTAAACACTCGTTTCTGTCACGTCTCTTTTCTGTCATCTCCACCGTCTGATTGGACTCCCTCAAGCTGTTGTATAGACTGTTTCTGGGGAGCAATGCACAATGCCAAAAGTGCATTTCCTTCATTAATTGCACCTATTTGTTCATTCACTAGTTATTATACACACTGTTTTGAAATAATTTTGACAATTATGTTATTTTGTAGATAATTGTGTGACAATTTAGATTATTGTAAGTAATGTGATCTGAGAGGTCATGCCGTGACCATATCATGTATTTAAAATACAGCTCAACCAAGCGCCTTGTTTTCATAAAACTTCATAATAAAAATGTTATTGTCATTAAAAATATTTTATTAAACAAAATTGTTAAAAGCCAAGCAGAAGATATAGTCCTGACATTTTTTATTTTTTTTTTATTTAAAAATGTACAAAAAAATGTGTTTCAAATAAATGTTTTCTATTCATCAAAGAAACAAGTATCACGAGTTCTACAAAAAATTAAGCTGCACAACTGTTTTCAACATTGATAATAATAACAAAGGTTTCTTGAGGACCAAATCAGCATATTAGAATGATTTCTGAAGGATCATGTGACACTGAGGACTGGAGTAATGACGATGAAAATTCAGCTTTGCATCACAGGAATAAATTACATTTTAAAATAGAAAAACTGTTATTTACAATTGTAATAATACTTCACAATATTACTGGTTTTACTGTATTTTTAATCAAATAAATGCAGAATTTTGGGCATAAGAAAAAAAATCGGTAACACTTTATTTTGATGGTCCCTCTTGAATATTCTGTTTGACTATAAGTAACTTTGCAACTACTGTACATGTCAACTTACTCTCATTAGAGTATTAGTAGACTGTCTGCTTAATATCTGCAAACTCTTTATTTTGATGCTCCCCAAGAGACATTCTACCGACTATAAGTAACTTATTCTACTAAACCTAACCCTACCAGTTTACTAATACTCTACTAACACTCAAATAAGAGTTAGTAGACATGTAGGTGCAATGTTACTTATAGTCAACAGAATGTGTTAAAGGGACCATTGAAATATAGTGAAACCAAAAAATCCTGTTAAATCTAAAGTTTTGAACAGTTATGTATTTTTGTATGTCTAGAACGCTGAATTGACCAATCAGCATCCAAGGCCGAAACGATGCATTTATAAATCAGTTTATGATGTAAATGTCTAATAATACCATCTCAACACAACGATGCTCCTACAGTGAATGCATCAATTCTAAAATCGCAGCAGAGCGTTTACTGCAGTCATAAATGTACGCAGGTTGTTAATATGTATTGCGGGATCACTGTTTGATCACATGCTTATTTGGGTAGTTAGGTATCATATAATAGGATGGGGTACCTACAGTCTAGTATCAGTTTGAGCCTTTTTTGAGAGTATATCAGACAATCCCCATCATGAGCCTTTATGATGAGCATCCTGTGAGAAGCTTGAAGAGACAGCGAGCACGCTACTGTCAGGAAGATGTGGACAGGACCCGCTGCTGTCAAGATGTCACCACTTAGACAATAGATAAAAACAGCCTATTGTTTGATGAAGGCTGTTCCCACTCTTTTTCAGAGGAAGTGACTCAGAAGTCATTTACAAGATTCACGTACAAAGCGAGTTTGGACACTCCTGAATCTTGTAATCCACTGTCTTCAATTATATGCTTCCTTTGAAAAGACGAGCAGTTGTCTGTTTGAGATAAGATATCTGATCTCTCATAAAGCCGGAGATCTCATAACAGGCTCGTTGTCTCGCCGGAAAGATTGCTGTGTGTTTACTGTACGGAGGGCTTTGTTCAGTCAAATCCTGATGCAACTACTGCGGAGGTCTTAATCTGATCATGAAGCCCTTGTGTAGTTGTTGTTGAGTGTGGATTGTTTCCTTTGCTTACATGATATCTAACTGATTAAGTGAGGGTTCCTTGGTGGTTGCCTTATCTCGCTTATATTGCTCACTTACTTGTTTAAAGGGACAGTTCAACCAAAAATGATCTGCGGTCAATATTTTCTCACCCTCTTGTCATTATAAACCTGTATGAATTTATTTCTTCTTCAATAGGCAGAATGTCCTAGCTGCTCTTTTCCATACAACGAACAATAATGTGGATGGAGACTGTGAAGCTTCATAAATGAGTAAAAACAACCCCATAAACAGCACGTTCTCACTCCCAACTCGTCACATATTGACGCTTGGTCGGGACCCCTCTGCGTCACTTTTTAACGCACCCTTTTAGCATTGTTTTTCGTGTCACAGGGTACTTCATTGCTTTCAGTTGTTTGCCTTGTGTGTCAACTCAAGACACATTTCATTCTTTGCATTTGTAAAAGTAGAAATGATTTTATAAATATTTAAACTTTGATATTCTGGAGCAAATAACCCCGGTCTATATAACTTCTTAACAATATGAAACACGTAACAGGCGAAAAAAAGTACAGTCACAGCTATTTATTGCAAAAACTGACCTAAAACTGTATAAAAATATTACAAATAACCGTTGCATTCCAAGTCTTCTGAAGCCATACGATATTTTTATGTGAAGAACAGAGTGGACCTTTTTAATCGCTAAAAATAATCCTTCTCCGTGAATATCTAATTCAAAAGATACACGCTGGGTCCAAAATCAAATACTTCCCTACTATATAGTATGTGAAAACCAGCACGCCAAAAGAGTAGTATGTCTAAATACATAGTATTCGAAAAACAGTAGGCGAAAAGTTCCCAGATGACCTGCTACTTCTGGCCAGATTCTGAAGAGTGCATACGATGGACACTTTATTCATTCATACTACACATAGTCATACTATATAGAACATACTTTTTTAATGGTCACAAAGTAAGTTCAAATTCAAATGTAGTACCTACTCAGACAGTATTTGATTTCGGACGCAGCACAACTCTTTAGCATGACACAATCAGTCACGAGACATACAAGAGAAATTACATTTCGCAATCAAAGCTGACATAACGCTTCTTTGGGCGGCACTTTTTGAATGTGTGCATTGGATCTACGGCGGATGGAGACAGTGATCTCTTTTAGGTCTGTTCTTCACACAAATCAATCGTTTGGCCTCGGAATTGAATAAAGTGTGTCTGTAGTTGTATCTGCCTGTTATATAATGTGTTTTATGTTATATAATACACAAATGGGTAGGTTTAGGGGTGGGGTTGGGCTATGTGTTCAAATGGGTCTAAACTAAATAAAGTATGTAAACAAATGTAAATAAAATCATACTTGCTGATTAAATTGAGAATCACAGCCCAACATGTCATAATGGCACAATTATAACCCAATAAATAATTTCATCATGACATTCCCATGCCCATGCCATGTCTGTGAATGGCTCCAACGGTTTCTCATTGAAAGCAATGGAGTACCCTGCACGTCGAAAAAAATTTTAACATCGTTAAAAAGTGAAGCTGAGGAGTCCTGACCAAGTGTCAATAGGTGACAAGTTGGGAGTGAGAACATGTAACAATGTCTCAACCACTTGTGTGCTATACTCCAAATCTTCTGAAGTCATTTGATACAGGAGCTTTGTGTTAGGAGATCTAAAACGTACCTTCCAATAACGTTAACAGAACGTTCATTCAAAGTTATCAGCTGTTTAAAAACGCGCTTAAAACGTTAGCTCAATAAAAAAATAAAAAAAATTGATATTTTGAACGTTCCGAAATACAGTTTAATTGAGAACATTAGCAAAACGCTCTTTGAACATATTTGGGTTAGCTGGGGTAACTCAAATCTCATTTGTGTTCTCGGATGTTCAAATATGGCAGCTTGAGATTCAGTGAAGCACGAAATCTAATGATGTTTTAATGCCAAACCTAACACAATGTTTCTCGATGCTTCACAATGAGAACATGGGTGAGATTTTAGAGCCAGGACATTCTGCCTCACTCCTTTTGCTTTCCATGAAAGAAAGTCATATGAGTTGGAACATCACGTAAATGATGACAGAATTGTCATTTTTGGCTGAACTGTTCCTTTAAGTGTGCCATTTTGGGGTGTGTTTTAGATCATATGCATAAGTGGATCTGTTTCCTTGTTATTATTCTGCCACTTTTAGGCTGTTTGTCTCCCTTCAAACAAGCTGATTGACTCGTGGAACAAGTCAAAGTCTAAGCTTTTGTCTCTTGACTAACAGGGGCAACTAGTGTGGCCATCGTAGTTTTAGATACTGACACATAAAACACAAGGCTAACCAACAGGGGAGGACAGGAGGAGAGGAGGGACAACCTCTGAGACTGACAACCACCAATTGACTTCAACTAAAAAACCCAATCATTAAAGTCGTTTGACTTCAATGAACGGCCACCGCTGGGCCCACAGGAGAATAATATCTCCAGCTAAAATCGCCTCACAAAATACATGCTTTCTATTTACTTTCTCCTACTTTGGTTTTTTTTTCCCTTTTTTTCCTTTTCTTATCTTTTGTACACGTTTTTCCCAGTCTTACGGACAACAGCCTATTATTTATTCAGAGCGGCGACACAATGCAAAAATGCATAATTCATTGAACTTTGTACTTTGCTGTTCTATTTGAACATGCACAATGCATGAGCCGTATGGAAATATGCACACGCCCAGCAAATTCTGATGTGCCTGTAACCTTTTAAAATCAACCTGGATCATTTATTTACTTGTTTACGCATTTGTCTTTTGTGTTCGGGCCCCTGAAAACACGACTCAACTGTGTTAGTGGTGCACTTCACAGTTTTAGGCCTTACTTTTTAATGTGTTTTTTTCCTCTTTTTTAATGTTATGGGTGTCATTTGAGGTGTGAATGGTTCTAAATAGCAGTTTTGTGCTGTAGCAGAGCGAGGGTGTTAGTTACAACACTTTGCTTTAAGAAAAGGTTATTTTGTTGTGTTATTATAAAGGGTGCAAAATTAACTCTGAAGGTGAGAACCAATCAAATAAAAAAAATGTATAAAGATGTCTAGGTTTGTGTATAAAGGTGTCCTTGTGAAAAGGTATATTTTTTAAGAATGCTTTGGAACACATAATCTGATGTTATCTACTTGCGCTGAGAAAGTGTAATCCGGTTTTCGGATCAAACTATGCGCTCTGAGACAATAGGCATAAAGCTGGTGGACGTATTCTGGCTTTTGCACAATGGCGTGGTCCATTCAGCAAGACTGTTGACCTCTGACCCCCCCTCCCTCATCTCTCAAGATGCACTTAAACTGTTTGTCAGAAACACTGAAGTGCACAGCCAGATCTGCCATGCCATAGCCTTCTGTTTCTGAAGGGCTGAGGACGCGCGCACACACACACACATGGTGGGTTTTCATGTTTTATGGGGACTTTCCATAGACATAATGATTTTTATTCTGTACAAACTGTATATTCTCTCCCCTACACTAACCCTTCCCCTAAACACAACCCTCACAGAACACTTTCTGCATTTTTACATTTTCAAAAAAAAAATCATATATGATTTATAAGCTGTTTGCACCAAACAATGACCCTACAATGTCAAAGATTTCTGGTATTACTATCTTTGTGAGGACACTTGGTCCCCACAACGTAAGGTTTACCAGGAGACACACACACACACACACACACACACAAAAACTCCACAAATATAAGATGGCTAAATTATTTATTTTGGTCAGAATTGAAAAATCAGTCTTATTTATGACATTGTTTTTGACAAATTTTCATGGTAAAAATCATTATGTTTATATACATACATATATATATATATATATATATATATATATATATATATATATATATATATATATATATATATATATATATAAAGAAATAACAGAAACTTACTGTGCATGTATGTAACACTTTCATTATTTTTAAACAAGCTGAAATTGTCTGCATTCAATTACTTATTAGCTACTGACTGATAAATGCAATATAATTTATATACATGTTTGCTAGAGAGGAACTTGTAAAAAAAAATCCCTGACGTCTAGTCAAGCAGTTTAGTTTTTATAAGGTTTTGGCATTTGATCAAAGAGTTGCTTAAGATAGGATGAACTTTGTTCTGATCTTGTCTTAGTGAATCATGTCAGAATCAGAACTGCATTTTGAATGGCAGGCGAACAAACATGCACACCCAAACAAAAGTTATTTTTACATTTGTATTTCCTTATATATTCACATCAGTGTGTGTCCGCTTGCACTTATATGAATGTGTGTGTGTGTGTGTGACAGACAGGGGATTATTGTCACCTAAGTGATGGATGATGCATCGGCCCCCAGCACTTGAAAGCATTGTGAGGGGGTCAAGATGGCCCTCTCAGTGCTGTCAGATCCTGAAAAGATTTACTGTAGAGACAGCTTAGCCCCATCATAATAGATTGCTTTAGGGGTGAAAGGAAGGCATTCCACCCACAGCAAATGACAACTAGCCATAGGACTACAGCACAATTTGACATCCAACTTTTATCTTTTAGACCAATGCAAGTTTCAGTCTGTTTGCTTAGCCTTATAACATTGAAAGATTGGCACCTGCATTGTGATACTTTTTATGTCTCGTGTGATGTAATTATTATATGTAATTCCAATGATTGTACATGATTTATTCTTTTAGTTATTTGTTGATTCATTAACTTTAACAATATATATTTGAAATGGCCTAAAAACGGACAATAACAAACCGTTATAACGATATAAATAGATAAAATCCGATGCACGAATTATAATTTTTAGTTGAAATAATCAGTCGTTTAATTTCGTCAATGTGTAACAACCATCTATAAAGCATTATAAGCAACAAACTCTCCTCTGAAAATATGCGATGATTATATTTAGTTAATTCGTTGATCAAACCGGAATCATGCAGCCTAGATCTTAATAATAAAAAACAACTAAAGTTGTATTAATTATAATTAGACCTATAATAATATTATAATACATGAAATAATATAGGATACAAAGTGTATGCTTTATTGTCGTTTTTGGATGAAATTATTGCATAGGCTATTATTATGATGTAGCCTATATAAAAATATAAATAAATAGAATGATTGGAGAACAGCAAACCGCAAAAACGCTATATATTGCAATGTATTATCAATTATAATAGGCTACACAGCCTGATATACACGTAATGGTTAGCCTATTCATGAATAGGATATTCAAGATAACATTTTTTGATGTTGAATATAGACAGTTAAGTGTCTCAGGCGACATAATGCGTGTTTCTGTAACTCTGTCGGCGCAAATAATGAATTTAGTCTTTAAAAACGCAAAGACAAATCGTTTAAAATATCTGCTAAATGTTTGTGGCAGAAGACAGCGAGTAAAAGCAGGTGTATATATTTAAAGTCCCACGGAAATCCTCGCGCGGGGCACTGCTCGCGCTCAACCCAACAGTCGATGTATTTATTTTACATTTTCATTAACTGGGAAAGATACATTTTCCATCAATAATAGATTCATATGGTGGTCAGAGGAGGAGAGGACATGGGGAGGGGTTCAATCCTTTTGGTTGGAGATAAGAGAGGAGGAGTGGCCGATAGAGAGAATCACTAATGAGCGCGACTCACCTCATCAAAGACGCGCGTGTTCGGACTCTGTCTCGCGCTGCTGTCGCGCGCAGTGTCATGATACTATGGGTTGCGTGCTGAACTCTACGGGACCAGAGCTGCTATTACAACTGGAGGCTTTAAGATCCACCGCTCAACAACTAGCCCAACTTTATCAACTCTCGGGAAAGAAAAAGGTCAGATATGCTCTTCCCTTCGTTTAACTGTAACTGTAATATTAATATTAATAATAATAATAGCTGTGTTATACATTGGCCACCCCTCTTGAGCGGCGAACCGATGCCTTGGCCTACTTTTGTAACACACATTAGAGTTGTCACAACAGTGGAGCTCTGAGATGAAGTTTGTGCAGTTTTTTAGCTGTAGCCTGTGTTGATTTCGGAGAGGGGCCCCGACCAGCTGCTGTCGCCTAGCCCTGAGCGCCCTCATGAGGGAACAACTGGTACTGTCCTTTTCAGTGTGTGAAGAGTCTGTAATGCCGCTTCATAAAGCGGACTAGTTCTTTTATTTTATTATGATTATTATTTAAGGCTATTTAGGTGAGTTGCACTCTATAAATTATTTATTTTACAAAATAAACGCATGGTTTTTGAGTGTATTTTGGTTAAAACACACAACAGATGTGGTTTGTCATCACAGCGCTCTTGAATGATTTTAATTGTGGTTAATTTAGGAAACTTTGCAGCAAAACATTTGACTTAGAAAAATTGACAACCGCGATAATGATATATAGACTAGGCCAATACCTATTTAAAAAAAACTGTATTTAGGATTTAGATTTTAGATTAAAAACAAATACACATATAACTCATTTACCCTGGATAAATAATTTCAGTATAGGCTGTACGGAAATCTATATAGGTAAGTAACACAATACTATCATGTTTTTTGTGTTTTAAAAACAAATTTTCTGCGTGCGTGTTTCATTTGATTTTTTGAAATTAAAAAACGAAAACACATCAAACACATCGGATTACGATTAGCACACTTTTATTTTTTTTACTGCATTTAAAAAATCCATTTTTATTTATATTATTGTATTATTGTATTCTTTAATTTCACCTATTTCAGTAGGGGAATTATTTGAATGCGCTCGTTTATTTTGTGTGTGTGTTTTCATTTATTTCTCGTTGGCCTTCGTTAAGTAAATCATCGAATGAAGCATGGGCGATTTCAAATGCGCTTTGCATTTAATAATTACTGCATTATTTGTTTATCTTCCCCTTTGTGATTGTTTGTCGTGTGTGTTTTTTATCCTTAAAAACATTATAAAATATAACCAATTAAAATTATTGCTTTTACACTTGCTATGTTTAAAATAAAGCCTTATTTCTCTATAAAAAAAAAACACGGATGATGATAACAATAACAATTAAGTAATAATAATAATAATAGCCTAATTGAATGCCTTTTGTTGTTGTTGTTTTAAAAATCTTATGCGTCTTTATTCTGTCTTTGCAGATCTGTTATACAGCTATTAGAGATATTGAAATAGGGGAGGAGTTACTGGTTTACATGAAGGACGGAGTTTTCCCCGAGGGCTCAATGGCACCGAACCTGGAAGGTGAGATTAATGCAAGTCATTAGGCACTCTTTTAAACAAACTCACACAGACCACACTCGTTCACCTCTTCTAACAGTTAGTAACATGCTTTATGTGGCCTGTGTGTATGTCTTGATATTGTACAAAGTTCGGCAATGAAGAAAATCCATTCATTTCAACCCAGAGGCACCTGAACTAGGACTATTCGACGACATTTACAATGAAATTGCAGCTCTATAGAAGTTGATACACATGTTGTTATTGTTTTGTGGCTCATTAAATTTTTTTTTTTTTTTTTTTACACACTGTCAAATCGAGAAATCGCATCTATAAAAGTTTTTGTTTACATAATATAGCCTATGTGTCTGTGTGCGCGTGCGCGTCTGTGTATATGTATGTATATAGGTGTATACAATATATATATATATTATATATATATATATATATATATATATATATATATATATATATATATATATATATATATATATATACACACACACACACATAGAGGGGGAGGGGGGGGGGGGGGCTGCACTGTACAATGTACAGTGTTTATTGTGGTTTGTTTTTTGTCTACTTTTTTTCTAAATAAATCCTTAATTTTTCACTTAAATGTTTTTCTTAAAAAGCAGGGCTTGTCACTTGTACTTTCCATATTAAAAGACAGAATGTTGGCAATTTTGAAACAAGCTCATAGTCTTCTGTATCTTTTTTTGTTTCCAAGTGATCTGGTAATTTGGGATTTGAAGCTCAGAGTAGTTGATACAGACTAGAAAATTGCAAAAGCACTGAAGTGTGTCACAGCGCAGCAGTCACTCTCCAACACATGCACAATGTTTTATCTGATAGAGATGTGTCCTCAGATCTCCCTGCCAAAAAGGCCAGAAGAGAAAGCTCTCTGGGAGAGCTAGAGAGACAGGGACGCCAAAAGATGCAAGCCAGGCTCCACTCAGACAGATCAATCCAGAGAACAAAAGAAAGGAAATGTAGAGTAGAATGAACATGGTCATCGAAGAGGAGTCAGACGAGAGGCTGAGAGAGACAAACCGATAGACAGACAGAATGAGAGCTCTCGACATCTACCTCCTTCTCATGGCTTATCGGTGGTGGAATTTGGAGTGGAGCTGGAGGAGTCTCGGGGGACCTCACCCATGCTCACAGATTAGCCGCTAAACTGCACATAATTGTGTTCCCCCTACTTCTCTCCAAGAGCTATTAGTTTCCCATTCCCTGTCTTTTCCCCAACATTCCTGCCTTTGTCGTTAGTGCTACCGATGGGACGGAGAGATAATGTCTCAAATTCTTTTTATGGCTTCTCTCGATAAAAAAAAAAAAGTCAGTACAGAAATAAAATCTGCACAAAAGTTTTTCACTTTAGTTTTCCCTGTAAAGGCCTCTTTGAGGTTACAAGGGGAGTTCATTCAAAATACTCGTTTATTTTGCAGGAAGTCTATGAGCATTGCAATGGAGTGCGTTCTGTCAATACATGTCATTAGAAAAGAAAAATAAAGCAGAAAATGTGCCATGGTCCTAGTTAAGACAGTATCGATGCAAGCATTTCATGGGCTTTGCTTTCACAATATTGATTTAAAGAATAATGAAAGTCATCCAACTTGGCTTGATCTGGGCCATGCATGGAGTATATCAGAGATATCACTGAGTTTAATTTGAGGATGATGATAGCTAATGAATCAAACCTTAGAACCTTTGAATTTCCTTGCCTCTCCACGACTCCAGGGTTATCTGTGAACTTGGCTCTTGTGTCAGGATATCACCGAGGATAAAACAGCCACGTTTTTAGCCATTTAACCCCGGGTCATATGAACAATTACTCCAAAGACAGATTTTCAGTCGAAAGCAAGTCAAAAACCATGACATTTTTATCTTTAGTCTTGTAATCTCTTTACTGTTTTATGTCATTTTTCAAGGTTTGTAATATAGTATCGATCTTAAATATTTGTATTTGTTATAGAATACATGTTTTTCTTTAAACACTACCAGCCTTACATTACTAAAACTACAAGCATTTTTGGATGTTATGCATTTGATATTAAAACAAAAATATTTGGAAGCCTAAACTATGGACATGTTCTACTAACATTTGACAACCAGAAAGTGCTTTATTTATTTATTTATTTATTTATTTATTATTATTTATTTATTTTTGTTGCATTTTAAACCGTATATCTGTTGTTTTATCATTTAAAAATCTCTTTTTTGAGTCTTGCCAGAAAAGAAAATGCAACTTTGTTTGATATTTTGTCATCTAATATGATGAATTTCAGACAATTTTAATTGTGGCTTAAGTGTCCGGATACGTTTTGAGGAGTTATTCTGAAGACTGTACCTTTTATAATTGAATAATTCCTTTTAAATAATGAATGTTATTCATGAGCAATTGTGTGATGCTTTCCCAACAGATGAGCAGATGTACCGCTGTGAACACTGTGATGAACTCTTTACATCAAAGCTGGAGTTACGGCGGCATCAGAAATATTCCTGCAGCAGCGGCAACTCTATCTTTGACTCACTAAGCGAAGACTTCAAACAGGAGCGCGAAGACAGCGATGAGCCAGTACACGAGTGCAAAGACTGTGAAAAGATCTTCCCTAGCGAGTACAGGTCAGCACGCTCCACCATACTGCTCAAGTTGTAATTACCCACCAAGCTTTAGGTAACCCCAAGCTGTAAGAATTTAAAAAAGGGGGGTAAAAATGCTTTCTAATGTTTATGTGCCTGATTTGCGTACATCAATGGCTCTCAACTGGTTTTGCTTTAAGACTCAGACTTTACATTGTACCAGTGACCCGACACAGAACCAAAATTGTTTATTGCACATGTGCATGTTAAATGTGTGTGATAAACATGCGTTCATAAACTTTTGCATGAATAATATGTTTATCTTACAAAAGCAAACAAAAATGTTCTTAAAATCAAACATTGAAATTTACTAAAATTACAATGAGCCACATAGGAAAACATTATAAAAAATTATTAACATGACACAGAACCCAAAGGAAAAGGTCACCACAAACCATATTTTTTTTATGAGTTTGACTGTGCAGCCTTTGAAGTAAAAAAAAAAAAAACCCGTTTAAAAGATTTTGCTATTGTAATTATACATGGCTATATGATTAGTTGTATTACTTGCATTTAGCATTCTTCTTCCCTGTGATATGCAATCTTATCAGAACAGACCAGTTTAGAAACACTGGCCTACATGGTGGTCACAGAAAATATTTATGGTGTTCTTATTTATTGTTAGTCTGGGGCAGCATATGATCGTGCACACAGAAGAGAGAGAGTATAAGTGTGACCAGTGCCCCAAAGCTTTCAACTGGAAATCCAACCTCATTCGCCATCAGATGTCACATGACAGTGGCAAGCGCTTTGAGTGTGAAAACTGTGATAAGGTAGGTTTCTGCAACCACTTATGTTTTTGAATGTGTTAATCAGTTTATATGTGGGAAGCTGAAACATAACGTGCTCATGGACTGCAATATTAAGATTTTATGTTTTAAAATGTATTTGAAGAAAATTGATATTTGTTTTATATTCAGTAGTTTGTTTTAAAAAGGTCCTGCAATGCATGTGACAAATTCATTTTTACCAGTACAAACATTCCATGTAATCTCTTGATTAATATGAGGTCATGAAAGCTGCAGAATAATTATAAAATGCAATAGCCAAATTTTGTTTAAAATTCTTTTAGATGGATGTCACACCACAGGACGTCAACTTTCCAAAAGTATTACTTTTCACTTCCCATGTACTTCAAATTTAAAAACATTGTTATGCTAATAGTACAATTAATTTTCATTCATTTTCATCTTACATTGCCTTTACACAATGTTAGATTTGTATATTTAGACTTGGCACTAAGTTGGCATATTTCTGTGGGTTCTTCAGGTGTTCACAGACCCCAGCAACCTCCAGCGCCACATCCGCTCTCAGCACGTCGGTGCCCGAGCCCACACCTGCCCTGAGTGTGGCAAGACCTTTGCCACCTCCTCGGGCCTCAAGCAGCACAAGCACATACACAGCAGTGTCAAGCCTTTCATCTGTAAGTCTGAGCAGTCTTGTCTAAGCCTCAGATACAATTACCAGTGTCCAAAGACCTCCCGGCTAGCTCCACCCCAAGATTGTGACAGCTGTTGTTTTATAGGTCAGAGAAACTAAATGAAATTCTAGAGCCATTCTTTGTTTTGTTCTACATTTGTTGGGCTTTTCTTTCGTGCTTTCTTTTTTGCTCTCTTAATTACTCCATTTTACCCTTCTTCCTTTTTTATTTTTTTTTGTAACTGTGCATTTTCTTTTGAGGGCCCATTAAGTCGTGTATATGGCCAAGGCAGATTTAATGTTTAGAGGTTAATGTATATGCCTTGTCTTAGCTGCCCTCTTACCAAAACTGAGAAAACATCATCTTCTTTTTGCTTGGCTTCACAATGTTTTGTGTGTTACCGTCCAGTGTCCAAATGCATGTATGCTGTACCAGTGTACATGTATTTGTATGTATACAAAATTAGTTGAAATAATTAATCTATTAATAAAGAATACCATCAACAAGTTATTAATTTGCTAATTGATCATATTTTTAACATATAACATTACCATGTGCAGCCTTTTTTTTATTTCACCTTCGAAACAGAGTAGAGTTCAATGTAGACTGGGGTAGCCAACTCTGCTCCTGGACGTATGCCTTCCTGGACACTTCAGTTTCACCCCTGCTCCAACATACCTGCCTGTAATTTTCAAGTAATCCTGAACAGCTTGATTAGCTGTTTCAGGTGTGTGTCTGATTAGGGTTGGAGCTAAACTCTGCAGGAAGGTAGCCATCCACGAGCAGGGTTAGCTACTTCTAATGTGATTGTTGAACATGATAAACAGCATGCACAGTTTATTGGTTGATCTAATCAGCTGCCGGATTATCACTTCTATTGAATGAACGCCAAATGAAAACAGTATGTTAATAGAATTAACCAGTCATGTGTGTTCTCCCAGGTGAGGTGTGTCACAAATCGTATACCCAGTTCTCTAACCTGTGTCGTCACAAGCGGATGCATGCAGACTGCCGCACCCAGATCAAGTGTAAAGACTGTGGGCAAATGTTCAGCACTACCTCCTCCCTCAACAAGCACCGGCGCTTTTGCGAGGGCAAGAACCATTATAATCCCGGAGGCATGTTCACACCGGGCATACCAATGACATCCAGTCCCATTTTAGGCAAGTCCAAGTCTCATCCTGGCTTGAACCATGGTGGACTTAGCTTCGGTGATTATTTCTCATCCAGGCCACATCATGCAGGTTTGCCCTTTTCCCCAGCACCTCCTGCATTCTCAGCCATGTCCCATGGCTTCCCAGGGATCTTTCCCCCATCACTATATCCTAGACCGCCATTGTTACCTCCTAGTTCACTGCTCAAGAGCCCACTTAGCAACAGTCAAGATGGGAAGCTGCCTTCTCTTGATGCTCCTACTCTTTCCGTGGTCTCATCCATGCACAACAGCAATGGAAATGTAGGAAGTGGTCTCAGCAGCCAGTCAGAGGAGAACCGAGAGTCCAAACTGGACTTCTCGGACAACAAGAATAAAGTGAAGATGAACGACATGTCTGATGGTAGTGATTTGGAAGATGTTAACACATCTAGTGGCACAGATCTAGACACCACCACTGGCACTGTGTCTGGCTCCGACCTAGAAAGTGAGGCAGAGAGCGAACGGGAGAAGAGCAGGAGGAAACCGGTGCAGGAGAGCAAGCAGGATGAAGTGAGCAGCAGTTCAGTATCTGTCTCCAGTTCAGGGAACCTCCCTTGCGAGCGCCCATTCCTCTCCTCCCAGCATTCCTTTTTCCCACCACCAGAAGAGCAAGCACTTCCACCCTCCGGGGCCACCACTGACTCCATTAAAGCCATTGCCTCCATTGCAGAAAAGTATTTTGGGCCTGGATTCATGGGCTTGCAGGAGAAGAAAATGGGCTCCATAAACTACCATTCCATGTTTCCTTTCCAGTTTCTGCCCAACTTCCCACATTCCTTGTACCCATTCACAGACAGAGCACTCAATCCTGGTATGTTCTTCAAACCTGAGCCTAAATCCCCTCGTGAGCACATACAGAAATTGCCTACAGCCACTGGTGCGGATTCACCCTTTGACCTAACCACCAAACCCAAGGAGGTCAAACCTCTCCCTCCACCCCCCAGCAAGCCAGCCTTGCCACCCAACGCCCTCCGGGCCCCTGGTGAGGAACAGCCTCTGGACCTTAGCATAGGCAGTCGAAGCCGAGCCAACCAGAACGGTGGCACACATGAACAGCGCAAGAATCACGTCTATGGCGCAAACTGCAAAGCAGCTAAAGATGAGCACCCAGCACTAAATCAGTCCCAGAACTTGCACCAGCCCCAGATGCATCAACCACAAGCATCCCTTCCCCAGCCACCTCCTCCCCAGCAGCCGTCGCTCCACTACGCCAAGCCCTCGCCGTTCTTCATGGACCCCATCTACAGGTATTTCAAGCCGAGTATGGCTTATTGTATTACCCAACACAATGACAATCCAAAGCTGTAGGTAGAGATATATTAAAATGTGACAAGTTATTGAAAAAGTATTGGTACCCAGTAGGTTTATAATCAACCTTCGTTCGTACGTAACCCTTGGTGTTGTTGTCCAGCAGGGTGGAGAAGAGGAAGCTATTAGACCCAGTAGGAGCTCTAAAGGAGAAGTACCTGAGGCCGGCACCACTACTTTTCCATCCTCAGGTATTTTTTATTTTTTTATATATATATTTGCTTTACTTTCTCTTGTACCTTGGTACAACAGATCCTGCTCTTCATTGCACTCAAGTACAGTGGAGTATGCCAAGATGCCAAAAACACATTCCCAGTGTCCTCCGCCTCAGGCCTGTTTGGTTCAAGGGGAGCCTTGATGTTTTAAAAAGTCCTGACTTCTGATGGTATTTATTTTCATTAGATTATTTTCATCATGAAGATAATCTCATAAGAGGTATTGCCTGTTCTGGCAAGCTGTGCATTCAAAATTCTTTATCTTTTGCTTAGAAAAACAACCCCCATTGTTTGTGTTAGTATTTTAAACCTTTCCCACCTTTGAACGGTGACAACAATAATGAAAATATTATTAATAATGGCCTTTTGAATTGAAACAAATTATGCCACATACTTTTGGAGTAGACCATTGTCTCTGGGAAGTTCTCTGTTGAGTCCCCACCGCTAATAACTTCCTAGCATTTCTTTCTTGCTCTGGCTGCCTAGATAATGTCTGCATGTCGATCAGGGACTTCCTGTGTTTGTGTGTAATAGAATGGCCTCTCTTGTTGGGAACTGTCTTATCTGACCTGTAAATCTGGCCTCCATCAATGCTGACCTACCTCCCCCCAAATCCAAACCTTCTCTCGCTCTTTCCTTCTCTCATTTCGGCAGCCCCCTATGTATTCAAATCGATTGACTTCTACAGGTGATCTATCTATCTATCTATCTATCTATCTATCTATCTATCTATCTATCTATCTATCTATCTATCTATCTATCTATCTATCTATCTGTCTAGCTATCTGTCTGTCTATCGGTCTATCTGTCTGTCTGTCTGTCTGTCATCTGTCTCGTTGTATATTACTGCAGTTTTTAAAATGTATTATAATGTTAGCTGCATATTTGTCTGAGAGAAACATGTGATCATGATTTAAAAAAAGGTTTAAGCATTAACAAGAGTACTATTGCCTTTTGATATTCTAAGCTAAAACACTGACAGAATCAAGGTGATACCAAGACATGTACAGTATAAATTAAAACACACCGTCTGTCTCTGTGTTTATCCATATTCCAAAAGTAGGAAGGATGTAAGCTGTTTTTGGCCATAGAGCCACATAGCGAAGCCTTTGTTCTGCAACAGGGGAAGTACTATCAGCGAGGGGTATCTTAAACTGCATTGTATGGTTACCGCTCACGGAGGTGAATGGCTCATTCAGACGCTTCTCTCAGAGATTTGTTGGGAACAAAGTAGGAGCCGGGGGCTCCCAAGGGGCTGCTCGAGTGGCTGCCAACGTGCCATAGGTTAGGGAGGTCACTCTTGAACAGCACAATCAAGACTCGACCTTCTGATATATAACTTCCTCCAGCTTTCCATCCTGTCTGGTTATGATGCAAACTCTCAGGCTCTCTGTCAGAGTTCCTCACCACCACTATTATTTTGTTCTTCATGTATCTGCCCTAAACAAATGCAAAAAAAAAGTTTCTTAGTCCCACATGGACCCTAATCTCACACAAAATCAATCCGAGAGAAGTTTCTGATTAAATGAGCCCCTGAGCTGTGCATCAAACATAGAGTATTCCTCTCTGAACTCGCCTCATGTTCTCTCCTCAGGTGTCTGCGATGGAAAACATGACTGAGAAGTTGGAAAGCTTTGGCGCTCTGAAACTGGATGCTCCCAATTCCCTCCAGCACCCCTCACACCATCTTTTTAACTTCCGCTCCCCGCCTCCCTCTCTCTCCGATGCTATCTTACGCAAAGGCAAGGAGCGATACACCTGCAGGTGAGCGCCGCTCATGAAACAAGAGTAAACATCCCTAAAAGATTCCTTTAACTCTACAGTTTTATGTTGAGCATTTCTAGCATACCATTATAGTTAGAAGTACACACTAATACACACATAATATAAATAGACTATGTAGAGATAAAGTTACCAATGTTCTGCTTTTGTTTTATTAGTCATCAAAATTTACATTGAATGTCCCCAGACAATGAGTTAGAACTCTTTGAATTTGAGAGTTGTAACAATGCTAGATGACTGTATCAAAGTATAGTTTCCATCCTTTGCAGGTACTGTGGGAAAATCTTTCCCAGGTCAGCTAATCTTACAAGGCACTTACGAACACACACAGGAGAACAACCCTACAGGTAAGCCACTCTTATACATACACTCTTTCTCTCTCTCTCTCTCTCTCTCTCTCTCTCTCTCTCTCTCTCTCTCTCTCTCTCTCTCTCTCTCTCTCACACACACACACGCAGTATTGGAATTCTAAAGCTTTTTACCCCCTGTGTGAAGCAGACTTACCTCACAATTTATTCCAATAGTTTGATGGTATATCATGTTGCTAAGCTAACAACAAAATACATAACAAATAAGTTGCTGATTATTAAGCTGCCTACCTTTTGAAACTGCCCTTGTATTGGAAACGTAGAAAACTTAAAAACTGTCTGTTTTTTTTATGTGATCAGCACATGAGATTTGTTCTAGCGTATTATGTTGCAATACAAATGTTGCTCATTCTGAGAAATATCACATAGAAACAATGAAAGACATAAGAGGCAGCACAATCAAAAAAGAAAGAAGATTGATTCTGTCTGTGCAGATGTTTTTGGAGGTAGAGCAAGCTCTGGACAATGTTGGCTGGTAATAGCACCCTGGAGACATGCACGCTCTGTTTATAGAACTGCTTAATTATCATTGATTTGGCTTCTAACCAGCTGTGGAAAGTCCTCTATGAGGGCACTTTGGAGATGGGGGTCTTTCAAAGTTTTAAGTGATATTTTGACCTAGGCATGACTAAGATGTGAAAGAAGAAAGACTTTTACTGCCAAAGGTAACCTAACAGTCCAACTAATTAAATTAAAGTAAAAGCATTATGAGAAAAAATATCTTAATAGTGGTTCTTAAACATGATTTTTACTAATGCTCAGAGTTAGGGATTTGAACAAACCCCTGACCATATAATAAACTTTGACATCCATCCCGTCCCGTCCCGCACTGACATAAATGTTACCTCATAGTGTGACTTTTTGACGTATGTTATTACTTTTCTAAGCAAACAGACTTTTTGCTTAGTGGATGGTGAAACAAGTGACAAATTCCATAGACATTAATAAAGACGAAAGCTAGCAACTACACAGAACTCTATTGCAACTACCTACCCAGAACACCCTAACAACCATACAACTCCTCAATAAGCGCATAGCACCACCGGGAAACCACCCAGAACACTGTAGATTAGGGCACCAACTTTTGCATAACCATGCACTATAATCTCCTTTTCTTCAGAAAGTGTAAAAATGTAGGTGTCTGCATTGTTTCCTTCCAAAACAGTTATTTTCTTTTCTTTTTATTTGCGTATTTATTTTGGCATTGTACTTAAAAGCATTTGGAAGTTCTGTAGCGTATATCAGTTTCACACGAGTTTTTCTTAGCGTACAAAAAAGGTCAGGCGGAATCAGACCCCTCTTTGAGTTCTACAAATCTACCATAGAGCCCTGTGAACACACTCAACGAGATAGAGAGCCTCCCGTGGGACACGGCCACTACATGCTTGGCTCCTTCACAACAATCCCCTGATTAGCTCATTTAGAAACAATTTACCCTAACAAATAGCAGACATCATCAGCATCTCCCCATCTTACTTTCAGCAAAAAAGGCCGAGTCAGGCCAATATCAGAGTGGGCCGGCTTCATTGTAGTAGGTTATTTGCCTGCTGTAGATGCTATCAGCTACTCTACGTAGCGAAATTGGCCCACTAGGTCTGACCATTGAAAGACCCCATTCGGATTGTAACGCTTCATGTACAGTCCTTGTAACAGAGAAAAAAAGAACTGAGATGATGAAGTAATTTAAAGTCCCTCTGGACCAAGTAATGAAAATAAACAAAATGGGGGGCAGAAAAGCCTGGCTTTAAAAAAAAAGAACGTTGCCTTGGCATTTTACCATTCTCTATGAACCATGATGTGCCAAGTCTGGAAAATCGTTTTTACAGAAGCACACACACATTTGCTCACAAAATAAACTGGAACATGAAAAGGGGCCTGCATCTTGATTCTGAGCACTTGATGACGAGCGATTTTCCCAAAGCAATTAGCCCTGAAAGTCAACTTTGCAGCGACCGCGGGAGTCGAAGCTACACCGGCCACCCAACAAAGAAAGCACTGTCCGGCGAACTCCTGACACTGCCTCGCTGCGATGTTTGTTTATCAGCACGTTAAACTGATGTTCTCCTGCCTATTCTGGCTGATCTGACATTGCAAACAAGTAATCCAGAGCGATGGAAGCCGAACCGTGACTGTTCAGACACTCTAGCGCACAGAGAATATCTCATATCACATACTGCAAAAATGTCAAAATATGGAATCTCAAAAAAGGGAAATGTACTGCACTTTGTGGACTAGCTAATTTATTGGCTTACTTGAAGGAAAAACGTGAAGGCAAAACAATGAGCCATACGGGAGACAAGAACATAAGGGAGTGTTTGCTTTCATACACAAATGAAATAAGAGGTTTCTGAGAGAAGAAAGCTCTGGTCAACACCTGCAATCTGCATTTCCTTTGTCAGCCTCTTGGTGGGGTCACTGTCACCAAACATTGAACATACAGTATTTAATGGTAGTTACAATATTAAGCAATTTTTCCAACAAAGTTTGCCTATATTTCACTTGACTGAAACTACAAAGGTTTTAATAATTTGCATTTTTTATTTATTTGTATAATTCTAATGTTCTAATTTCATATCGTATAATTCAAATTTTAGTCCAGCACAAACCTCACATGAAATCTTTTTTTTTTTTTTTTTTTTTTTCTTTCCTTCATAGATGTAAATACTGTGACCGTTCATTCAGCATCTCCTCCAACCTCCAGCGACATGTTCGTAACATTCACAACAAGGAAAAGCCTTTCAAGTGCCACCTTTGCAATCGCTGCTTCGGTCAACAGACCAATCTGGACCGCCACTTAAAGAAACATGAACACGAGAATATTCCAGGTAAAATCTATTTCTTTCTATATTTTCCAAATATTTCTTTTTGGTTATTTTTATTTTATTTTGAAATCTATGCCTTTTTCAGTTGAGGTAAATAATCCAATTTGAAAGATTACCTGAAATCATATTACTGATTTTTTCATGCTTTTATCTTATTTATTAGGAGGTGATTATTGTTAAAATACCTGTCAGAACCAAAATAAATATAAAAATGCAATGAGTAAATAATAAACATAAACTATAAGTTGGTAAATGTAAAAAGTATAAGGCTGCATATGTTTAGATATTCTGTCACTCTTTTTTGAGTTATTTATTGAGTTATTTAGTAATCAATTTATCTGCTTATTTATTGTAGTGAGTCAGCAGTCTGGGATCCTCTCGAATTTAGGAACAAATATTTCCTCACCGAACTCTGAGTCTGACAATCATGCACTTTTGGATGAGAAGGAGGACTCGTATTTCTCAGAGATTAGGAACTTCATCTCCAATAGTGAGCTGAACCAGGCCTGTAGCTCCTCAGAGAAAAGGTAGGAGCTCGCACTCACACACATGACCAGAATATGTTTTGAAACTATGGCAACAAACCTACTGTATAGAATCAGATTCAGACACGCTTGTCATGAAGGTACAGTCTGTCCTCTAGTGGAGGACTGTGGTACAGCCGTGTGTGTGTGTGTGCGCGTGCACGCACGCGTGTGCATTACAGACTTTGTCTTCAGTGGGCAGAGGGACGGGACATCTCAATGAGTCATTTCACCTTGTTGAGTTCTGTTCTGCATTAAGCACAGCCAGATACACATCAGGGAGCACATTCCATCGCCTTATGAAAACACCAAACAAAAGCTCATTACTGCCAAATTCATGAACCGTCAGCACGCCTGTCGGTGTGTGGCCAGGTTCACATCGCTTCAGATTTTGGTTTGGGTGCAGTGGAGTTTGATTAATGCAGACAAATGTGTACGAACAGATATATGGCCAAATACATGAATTCTTTCTTAGACGTGTAATAGTCCTCCTCGATTTTACCGGTTCCTCCACACTCCATGGTTCTGCCCCATCACTTTAAAGCTCTGCCGTGGACTGAAACCTCACACTGCCATCTGGGATCAATAGTCCTGTCCTGACTCGTACAAGCAGGCCTGGCATTTTAATATCTGTAATTCAAATAAGTGCTCTGTTTTGTCTCCCTGCAAATCGGCCTCACAGAAACACCCGCTTCAAATGGACAGGCAGCAGCAATATTCCCCTATGCGCTCATGCATCTTGTTTCATGACGTTTGCCTGTTTCTCCCTCGTTTTCTGTCACTCTTGTGCAGCCAGTCTGCATTCATGGTGGAACGTCTTTTTTCTGCTTTTAATTTCTTCTTCTGTCTTTGGTACTCTGTAGGAAATAATACAAAATCTAATTTGTTTCTCCTATAAAGGTCTCACATTTGCCTCTTCTAGAGTTTCAGAAGCTAACTCAATATTCTTTCAATGAGACATAACTGAGAACTCAATTATCTGAGCTTAATTATACACATTCACTTTATTGCTCCATACAAGCTGAATGAGCTGTCTGAGCTATCCTGTCCAATCCTGTTTTTTTTTTTTTTATAAATACAAAAGATTTCTCATTTATATTTTTCCAAAAGGAATTTTTACTGAAACAATAAAGATATACAGTAATTGATAGTCAAATAAGACAAATCTGAGAACACCCGTCTGAGTTAGGCGATTCAAAACAATTTGATAAACAAATACAATAATTGTCTCTTTTGTCAACAACATTTAATCATATTTGTTGTATTTCTCATTCTCATAAGGAATTTTCAGAAAAAACATTCAAGACTTGTTTGACACTCAAATGAGAACACTCATCTGAGCTATGATATCCAAATTATGTTTAAATAAATACAACAATCGTCTCCTAAGGAATTGTCGGAGTATCATTCGAGACAGTTGAGACATAACTGAGAAATACATTATGTACGTAAGCTATGCTATCCAGACTAATAGGTAAATACCACAAACACTTTAATTTCCGCTATTACTAAGGAATTTTATGAGTAACATCTGAGACAAAGTTGATGCTCAAATGAGATATGACATCACCTGAATCATGCTATCCAAATTCAATTTTAAATTAAATTAGCTTAAAGGAGCCATTCACACAGAACACATTTTTGCGTTATAAAATGCGAGAGTTTTTAGAACTCTGGTAACTTGACTCTACGTTATTAAAATGTTTTATGTGCAAGACATGAGTGCATCTAGCACACAGAAAAACAATGAAACAGCATCACAATGGAATGGAAAATTCAATGGAATTCTGTCTGAATGGCGCCTTATACTTTTACTGTCAACAATTTATCTTTTTTTATTTACTCCTAAGGATGTTAGGAGAGACAAAGTTGATACCTCACGGAAGAGCTCCATTAAGTCTAATGAGCAATTAATAAGGAATTGTGGTAATTTTTGGTACAAAAATTTGGTACCATTTCCCCCACGTAATATTTAAAAAAAATAAAGAAGATAATTGTGACTTTTTATCTCACACTTCTGACTTCTTTAAATTTGAGAGTTATTAAGTCCAATTCTGAGGAAAAAAGTCAGAACTGTGAGATATAAACTCAAAATTCGGAGAAAAAAAGTCTCAGAAAAACATTTATATCTCACAATTCTTACTTTCTAACTCGACTTTTCATCATGCAATTCTGATTTAAAAAAGTCAGAATTACGTTATATTAACTCGCAATTCTGACTTTTTTCTCAAATTGCGTGATAAAAAGTCACAATTGAAAAAAAAAAAGGTCTGAATTGTGAGATAAAAATGTATTTGCGGAAGCAAGCTTCCATACTTCCTCCATGAATGTCAGTGGAAAAAGATGTGATCTGTTCTCTTCACAATTTACAGAGAGGCATGATGGGGGTTTACCTGCAGCTGGGTTAATGCTGTTTGAAAGTGTGTTTGGCTGGTCTGTCTGAGTCTGACTGTCAGTCTGTAGGGGTCTGCAGGTTTAGCCCTATCAGGGGACCCTCAGACTGAGACATTTATCTGTGTGCTGCTTTGACGGACCCCCCACCCCCCTCAAGCTAACGCAAACAGCTCTCTGACATGTTTAGACTGAGAGACAAAGCACAGGTCTGTGGCAGGACCGCTGCTGTCTCCCACGTGGCATGGACTTTCTCTCAGGCCAGGGCAAATTTGATTATGGGATATTTAAGCATGATGGAAAATGGGAAACAAGCAGTTCTTCTTGTTCCTTTTTTTCTGTTTTGGTAAGTCTACACCTCACATAGCTTAACCACCCACCTTCCACCACCCCTCCCGGCGCACTCGACATTCGTCTGCCTTAATAGAAGTTCGTTTCAGAGCGCTGAAGTAAAAACGGCTTTGGAGGGGTGCGCAATGACATCATAAACTGAAATGTTTGGGAAAAGAGTGGTAGTGGAACGGCGCGGTGCTGATAGCTGCTTCGCAGAACAACCGGTTTCTCTGGAACTTGGTGGCAATGAGACAAACCATGATGAGTGCTGCTGACCTGTCTAGCTCGCTCTGTCTCGCCTCTCCGAAATTAGCCAATTCATCATTGCCACGCTCGCAAGAAACGTCTGTCATTAATTGCGAAACCTGTGTGTTTGTCATTCGTGGATCTGTGTTTTCGAGCTCGGGCCAGGCAGGGGAATTACAGCCCAATCCAAAATGATGGATTGCAACCCAGAGACCAGCATAACACTGATATTTGGCAGTCAGATTATGATGAGAGAATTACCTCAATGGACCCTCAGGGTGAAAATAGTAAAAAAAAAAATCTGATATTTTGGGGAGGTGTCATTAGATGTCATAGCCATGTCCCGAAGACATAAAAACTCATCACCAGTGGCCATTAGAAATCTGGTGTTACTTCAATATGTACTTTGAAATGTAAATGTAAAGGGGTGTAATATGTAAAGGGGTGCGCGAGTGTTTGTGTTTGTTGTGTGTGTGTGTGTGTGTGTGTGTGTGTGTGTGTGTGTGTGTGTGTGTAGCTCCTGCCGGAATTGAGAGGTTTTTCAAGTTTATTCCCAAGTTGGTTGAAACTTGGATAGGAAAAGGCAAGATGATAGCTTTCAACATGAAAAATAAGCACTGAAATACAGACAAAAAAGACATAAAACAGAAGCCGTCTTCTGCTATGGATACCGTTTCACTCAAAAAAATATGGCCATTGTAAGAACTGAATATTTCAAAGGGGACATTTCAGGGTGAAAACGTTTATTCTTTTTGAAATAAAAAAGTTTGCTGTAGTATGTAGTCATATTTATGAACATCTCCCATCCACCCACACAATTTATGGAATTTAAACAGAAAAAAGGTGTCATTCAGATTCAGAAATCGCATTGCAAAAAAAAAAATAACTTACATTGATTCATGGTTTTGGTTCTGTTTTCCAGTACAATATCCGTTCAGTATCCTTAAAACAAGATAAATTTACATGAGAAAAAATAATAATAACTTCTGATTATCTGAAAACAAGTTTTGGATGTGTATATATATATTTTTTTTTTTTTACTGAAATCATGACAAAAACACTGTTTGTTTTTTTGTTTAGTTTTTTTTTTTTTTTGCTGTGCAATGGCATATGACCTTCCCTGTTTACATATCAACAGAAATTTTGTATTCAAAATCAAAGTATTCAAATAGTTATTTTACTGATTTTGTTTGCAAAGAGCTTAGCCAGCAAAACCAGAAGTTGTTTGCATGAAGACATGTTAAAGGTACAGCAGTAAAATCAGCCTGTTGAATACAACGCATCAAAAAAAAAATGATGAAAATGGTCATATGTAAAACTAAATGAGGACTGTTTGTTATTACAGGTCAGAGCTGACAGAGGAAGAGCATCCTCAGAGTCACACTCACACTGCCTCCAAACTGGAGGAGGAGGAAGAGGAGATGGAGGGAGATGATGAAGATGAGGAAGGCTCGTTGACAGAGAAGTCTCAGGACGAGACGGCCTCTCCCGCCACTATGGTGCAGGGCACTTACGACGAGGATGAGGAACCCACCCCTCTCCCTATGTCTTACGAACACACGCGCAGGTCAGCAAAACACATCTGTCTGCTTATTTAAGAAAAGATTCAAAAGAGCCACTCTCACTTAAATGAACACTCATTTTTTAAAGATGTGAAAATGTAGATCATACATGATTAATTTCGGTCTTTTCGATCCGTTTTACTGCGATATGATATGATGAAAAAAAGACATTTGGTGCAAGTAATTACTATGTTTGTTTGTTTGGAGTAAATGCACTGATGAAATATTTCTAATAAGACCAGAAACATTAAGCGGGACGATTTCGATCTCATGTTTAATTTAAGAAAGTAGAATGAAGTATGAATAGTGTAATCTATATTATTTATTACAAGAAATTAATCATTTTATTTAGCAAGGACGCATTAAATTGATCAAAGGAGACAGTGAAGTCATGTATACTGTTACAAAAGATTTATCTTTCAAATAAATGCTGTTCATTCAAGATTTTCAACAGAAATCCTGAAAAAATGTATCACCTTTTCCATAAAAATATTACAATATTTTTAACATGGATAATAAGACCCATTATAATAATAATTAAGCGCCAACAATAATTGAGCATCAAATCAGCATATTACAATGATTCTGAAACTGTCATTTTAAATTGTAACAATATCTCATATTACTGGTTTTACTGTATCTTTGAACAAATAAATGCAACCTTGGTACTTTTAAGAGATTTCAAAAAAAAAAAAAAAAAAAAAAAAGTTATTCAAATGTATCCCAAACAAACACAATCATGTTGTTTACCTCCAGTTGTAAATGCCACTAAATTTACTGCTAATTTAATGCAAAAAGGATTTTGGTTGAGTGTTCATTTAAGAAGATCAGAAGTTTTGTTACAGAAAATTTAATGTAACAAAAGAACAATGTGCCTTCAATGCTATAGCTCTGTTCCAAAACCAAGTGAGCTGCATAGACGCAATAAAAAATATATATTAAATAAACCTGTTCCAGAAGATAGTTTCAAATCAATTCACTTATTATGCTGCCTTTGAAGCCACAAGAGAGTTGCTTATGTAGAGCAAAGCAGCTCACCAGGGGTGCGTTTCCCGAAAGCCAACTATGGTCGCAAGGTCCATCGTTATCAGAATGAGCAAGTGTTTCCCGAAATCATCGTTCTAACGAACATTCGCAAACAGCATCGCAAAGTTGAGTGGTTGGAACGACAGCTCTCGACCTGTGGTTAGAAGCAGAGTTTCTTGTTTCCATTACATGTGGACTCAATAAATCCTTATCTTGAGCAAAATAAGCAAGCTGACATTCAGTACAATCTATATATTTTATTTCAAATAATATACAAATGTCATTTACTTCTTTTAGTTTGTCAAGAGATTTAAAGCGTCGTTTTTGAAAAGTGCGCATGTTGCGAACGTGCTCTAGTACGTAAAAATGAGCCTATTATTGAATATGGAAATAAAGCAAAATAACTGAAATAAATGAGAATTTTCCTCTAATGCCATGTCTGTAATTTTAGCAAAAAGTCTAGCATTAGTTCGATCTCAAACAGATTCATTAAAAGAAGTTAACTATTAACCAACGTGGTTGAATGACAAATATGCGACAATACGGTTTGGGGAAACAGTCGTGACTAGCTAGTTGATTTCTTCACGATGCATCGTACTAGTTAAGCAGTGAGTTACGTCGTTGTACGGGAAACACACCCCAGATTGAGGAACAGAGTGTCTGTGTAAGACGTTCATTGTCTCCCATAGTGTTTACTACTGTGATACTCATTGTCTGTCAGTCCTCATACAATAACTAACGCTACTAATCATCTGTCAGTACATGTGTGTTTAATCATTGAAACTTTGGTTTGCCTAAACAAATAAAAAATGATCAGTTTAACAGTTTCCTGCAATTTTGCACACATGCAATGAGCGTCCAGTTCTGTTGCATTTCGGTTCACTTTTTCGCCTCTCTCATCTTGAATAGCATTGCTGTTGGAATGCCACTGGCATCTAAATGTTTCAATGATCAATATTTCGTGGCACATTTTATTCAAGAGCAAGTGTTTCCCAGCATCTTGTTTAATTCTGCATGGACAGAGAGATGGACAGAGTTCTTAACACCAAAAGCTGTGTCCATTTGTTTTGTGCTTTCATCCGCTAGTGTGATGACCACCTTTATTTTTCATGTCCCGTCACCATCTCATCCACTGCATGCTCCTCAAATGCATCCAGTTCCAATATTTAGATTTGAATTTGCGGGCTAACTGAGGGTCCCCTCCCCCTTCCCCTTCCTGGTACAGGTGTATTGAGGAGGATGCAGGCCTATTAGATCTGGAACCTCTGGCTGGTTTCCCCAAAGGCCTGGAATTCCATAAGGCTGGCGAGGAGCCCTATGACATTAAAGACATTTTTAGCCCCTCGGTAGAGTCGGAGGCGCTGAAAGAAACTCTTTTCAGGCAGGCTAAAACACAGGTATGTGACTGTACCTGCTCCAGAGAGCTTCTGCTATGCCATGAGCCCATGTCTTACGTTACATTACGTCTCGTTACGTCGAGAGAAGGACAGACAGTTAAAGAGCATCTTATCAATATGGACACAGTTCTTTTAGTTTGGCCTTTAGGGTTCCCCAACCATTTGGTAGACGCTGTCAGAAAAGCCAATGGAAAACGAAAATAAATAGCGTAAATTAAATTTTATGTTTTCAGCAGTCAAGTTGATATTAAATATCTGATATTTGAGATACATTTTTTATTAACAATAATAATATTATATTTTTCTTATTTTTTCATGATTTTTTTCATTCAATAGCCCATGCAGAAAAAGATGTTATAATATAACTACATGCAACTTTTGCACTACCTAATCATTGTCATTTTTATTTTGTTTTATAAAGAATATTTTCAATGTTCAATGTTTATACAAATATTAACTGAATGATATTAACATAACTAACACTATTAGCTTTCTGTATCATTGCCTTGTATATCTAACTTTAAATTGTCTTCTGGTCTCAACATTTCATGTGGAGTTGTTACGTGTCTTATATGTGTGAACCCAGTTGATGGTTTTACTTTAATATTGTTTATTGGCAGGAAAATGTCTGATTTGGAATCCCTCATTATGTTTGTAGGATTTATGTTTGATATTGTATCATGTAAATCATTTATAGAATTAAAGTTTAGATTGCATTATAATGATTCCCAAAAAGTGATATGTTTTTAAACCCACATGCTGTTATTTATTTATTTATTTATTTTCTGTGGAACACAGAAAGATACATTTTTGAGTATTCAGTAAGCAGCTGAAAATAACAGCACGTGGATTTGGAAGGACAATAGATCAAAGATGATGTGCGTTTTGGTTGTGAGATGAAACTTTCCTTGTTTTCTTCATCCAGGCTTATGCAATGATGCTCTCTCTGTCTGAGAACGCCAATCTGCATTCATCCTCCCAGAACTCCTTGGATGCCTGGCTCAACATGGGAGGAGGGCCGTCGGAAACCAGCTCCTTTCACCCCCTCAACAACATCTGAGAACAAGAACAAGACAAAACAGAGATCAGAAGAGATGGAGGGAGAAAGGAGGAGATGGGAGAAGAGACCAACATGAAGACCAGCAATGCCACAGTAGATGAACCACCACTATGCGCATAAGGAGGAGAACGTACTGTTGAGTGAAACAGACACAGGAACCAATCATAGATGGGAGAGTTTTATTACACAGCATAAAAGCAAGAATGAAATCATCAAATCCCAGCCATTCAGCATCTTTCCTGTCTGCAACTAGCAACTATAGTGAGTTCTCTCCTCAGCAGCTGAATCAAGATGCATTCGAAAGACTCTAAAATCACCTCTCCACCTCACTTTCAATTACATGCATTTCACAGAGACTGCTCTCAAGGGTTTTTTACCATGTTCTCGGAGAAGCCCAGGCCGGGGTTGACCGGACAGGGTAGTTGATGTGTTTCTTCAACTGGAGATTTTAACCGTTTCTATACAGCATTCCATTCTCAAGTTGATTTTCTACAGCACTGTACCAAGGTTCCCTTTATATTAACTCACAGCCGAAGTCTTACAGTAGATCATTAGTGTAGACATCAACATTGATTTCCAATGGCAATAGAAGCACTTAAGTCTAGCCCGCAACTAGCATGCTAACTTTCCCCCAAGGCTGACCGCAGTTTGCAAGCCGCTGGCTCTAGAAGTCTATGCTGGAGGTCACCTTCGTGATTTTTGTTCGGCTTCTCAACAGTCAGATTAAAGCGGTCAAATCTTCATATGATATATCACGCAGCATGGTTGTTCATTTGTATAGCATCATCGTCATTGTAATTATTGTTGTTATGGTAAGTATTTGAGCTGTATACAGGCCTTTAGTCTCAACTGAACGTTTGTTTTTAAGAGTTAAATTATTCTCCAGTGGGGCAATTGGAAAATCTTTTCTCCTAATTCTTGAATTCAGTAATATTATGATTTTTTTTCTATGTGATTTGTTCCTCGGTAAACAGTATTGTTTCTTTTTGAGCACATCTGTGCTCAAATGTTAATATAATTCTTTAGTGAAGGACCAAATTTGTACAATATTGTTGTATGATGTACAAACTAAGTTAACAGTTGGTAGCAGAGAGTGTTGTGTGCCAAATAACCCCCTTTTCTTTGACAATCATTTCTTTCCCAAGTGGTCGCCTCCACTGTTAGTAGTTTTCTTTTTCTTTTCTTCCTCTGTTGTTGTTACTTACATTGATGAGTGTTTGTCTTTTATTTATTTTTATTTAGATTGTTTTTTGTTTTTGTTTTTTTTTATTAATGAAAAAATGAAGAAAAAAATGTTTTACCCACTCTTTTGAAGGAATGAAATTACTGAAATATCATGGAAATTCAGAAATGTTCAAGCTCTTTGTAGAAAAGAAAGTTGCCAAAATTTGAATTACAAAAGACTGTGTTTCCTTTATGAGCACATAATCATGAAGTCTTGTTTATGATGCATCTGTTCAACCATTTAGAAATGTAGGCACTGCGTGATTAAAAAAAAATATATATAATTAAAATATCAGGTAACTCAAATAGAGGGGCATTATATTTTGACATTTTTACACATTTTATCACTCATAGTTAAACATATTCATAAAAAAATGGGTCAACAGTGTATCTCTGGGTTCAAATTGCATGTTTCCCATGTCCCATTATTTTGTCAGCTAGTCCTAAATATCATATCAAATTCTACATAATTCAAATGCTTAATATTATTTGCATACCAAAAAAAGACACCGCAAGTGAGAGGCTATAATGGGATTGTGATTAAATGGTGAGCGGCAACATTTAATGTTCACAAGAGCGTAGAGGTTTCTGAGAGATGCTCAAATCCATGAATACACATACGAGTCCTTATCCAACTTCTCTGAACTGTGAAGCCAGCGAATGAATCGTAAACAGCTGAATGCATATCATGAATGTGTAGAGTAGATTTAATATGTAGGTTGAGTCAAACTTCATAAAGTTAACTTCTCTTGATTGAATGTCTTTTTGGTCAGGATTTCATACCTTTACTTCCTCTCCTCACTTCTTTTTGGATGTTAAAAAGACTCTGTGTTCTCTGGAATCAGCACTTAAATCAACACACCCCTGTCTGCCTAACACATACTTTCCTTTACATCTGAGCTCTTAACTTAGTACTGATTTTAACGACATTTTTCCAAGCAAAAGGCTGGTTTTAACAAGCACTTTAACTCATGGGTCAAACAGGCAATTTTATCAGATGCTTTTGAATAAAACAGCATAGAATATCCAAGCGTTGCCAGAAAAACTTCTCAGTTTTGAACATTTACGAATGTTCAGTTTTCACTGCGAACACAAACCAAACAAGATTGATTGGACTGGCCTTTCACAGGGAATCTGCTTGATAACGTGCTGTTTAAAAACTTGCAGCAGTCTTGTATTTGAATATACTAAAAGGTGGCACTATTACCCTGTTTCATACCGTATCTCTTCACTATATAATTTACTCAAATCCTTGAGTAAAAAGCCTGTGGGATGCATAGGATTTCTAGGGATGTAATGGAATTATGAGTATGAAGTCATGTCACATACTACTGTACTTAGCAAGCGCTGTAGGTGAAGAAATTGACCCACACTGTTAAAATCATCATGAATAATGGTCAAAAAATGAGCAATGCAGATGCCCTTGGCCCACTGTTACATTGCAAACAAACGTATCATTTCAAAAACCATAAATAATGTGGTTTATCTAAAAAAAATTAAAAAAATAGTGTATAGTATTTCAAAAAAATAACATTGATATGTCCAAAAGTTCATTTTAAACATGGGTTTGAAAATAGATGGTGCTTGTTTCATTTGGATATGAGTTGTATATTGCTTCTGTTATGTTTATTAAAACTATTGTGCATGACTTGTGTTTTAGAGGTCATAATGGTGTCCATTTGTGAAATGTGTATCTTAAATTAAAAAGAAAAAACAATAAATAAAAAAAAACAATGAATTTGTAGATGCACTTATTGTACATGTGGTTAGGTTAGTAGGTTTGACTTTAAGTCCTGTTTACTGCCTTAAATACTATGGGCAGATGGTTATTGAACTGAACAATATGCTTGTGGGAGAGAAATAATGACAAAATTTAAGGATTGTAGAATAATACTGAAAATTCTGAAATTCTGAAGTTCTTTTTTGATGCTTGTGATTACTGAAGATGTACTTTAGAGCAATTTCATGGAAAAGACATGATTCTGATGTTAATTCTGTAGAATAGATATGTATACCAAATGTAATCTTTCCAATGCTATGAAGAATTTATACATGAAATTGATATGCAATAAAAACCTGTGTGCTTTTTATATGAATGCTGTTTTTTTTCCTTAATCCTGTAGATGTCATCCATGAGGACGACATTTGAGAAAATGTCCACAGTATGCAGAGCTGAAACAATGGTGACTTTGAAGAATTCTTTGAAGAATTTCAATAAATTCACATTTAAAGGATGTGATGTCACCAGAAACTCAAAGGCTAAGAGAATAAAGATTTCATGTGTGCTCCATTCTGACTCCAGCAAAACATCACAGTGTATGTTCACCCTACTTCTGATTTAATGTGGGAAAAAGATATGTAATATTTTCAGATTTTATGCTCATTTGGTAGTCCAGAAGAGTGCTAATTGATGTAGGTGTCTAGTGCAAGAACAGGTTTACAGAACAGAACTATGTATTCTCTGAAGGTATTTACGACCCCAGAAGAACAGTGAGCATTTAAATTATTGCTCAATTACAATATGTACACATGAGTTTAACTTGTTGATGGTGCTTAGTGATTTTACTACATTTTTGATCAAATCAATGCAGCAGTAAGTCCTTTGCTGCGGCCTCCGAAGAAAACAAACAGCTGTTCTGATTGCCGAAACTGGCCAGAGCGCTCAATATACACTTTGAAGGCCCTTGCGGGCCAGAGTGGATAGGGGTGCCTGTTCGCTTTCTGCGGGCTGTGGTTCGCCACGATGTCTGCCACATACACTTTGAGTATGGAGAGGATGTGCCCGATATCCAACAGCTCTTGCAGAAATGTGAGAATAGTTATGATAGGGTCTGATTTCCGAGCTAGGCACCAGCTAGAGAAAACGCACCATTTCTGAGTGTAAAAGCGCCTTGTGGATGGGGCCCTTGCCTCAGAGATCGTTCTCATCGCCCCACGGGGAAGTCTGATGGTTCCTGTTGAGGAGCCAAACATGCAGGTCCCACAGCTACGGTTAGGGGTACCAAATTGTCCCCTGCGCCTGAGAGAGAAGGTACCTTCTCAGCATGATTGGCCATGGGGTGCTGACAGCAGCTGGATCAGTTCTGGGAACCAAGGCTGGATCTGCCAGTGTGTTGCCACCAGAAGAACTGAACATTTCTCCTGCCTGACCCGACCGATGAGCTTTGGGAGCAAAGCTACACCGAGGGAACGCGTAGAGGCACAGGCGAGGCCATCTCTGGGCCAGTGTGTCCATATCCTTCGAGAAGAATGTCTGGCAGTGGGAATTCTCTTTCGTCGTGAGGAGATCCACATCTGTCTGACCGAAGGTGTGTCATATTGTGTCGACCGTGAGTGACCGTGAATCACCCTCACTGAGTGGAGGTTCGGTCGTTCGTGCCCATAAGAGAAGCCGGTTCGCCACTGGGCTGGCCATACCTCGACCAATGGCTTGGGAGGTGGCTTTAGTAGCGCGCAGGGCAGGTCAGTTGCACTGCGCAGCTCTGGCCGGGTCCAGACTCGTCCATGTCATGGAGAAGTTTGGCCTGATACACTTGGCCTGATACACTTGAAGTACCGCCATGGTATGTAGCGCAGGGGTGGCTTTGGCCCTGGAGGCAAGCGCTGACGTGGTCCTGCAAGCCTTGGATGGATGACTGAACCGATCGCCGTAGGCGGGCAGAGGTGTGCAGCGACAGCTTCTTCCACTGGGGGTGCTTTGTATATCCTTTTTCATCTGCGCTGTCGACTTTAGAGAGAGCAGCCAAAGAAGACTGGACGTGTGCCGAATACGGGAGCTCCTGATGTACTTCAGGGAAGAAAGAAGCTAGCTGTTGGCAAGGGGGCTGATGGCGGCGCCCTGGCTGCAGGAACCACTTGTTGAGTTGGCAAGACCATACCACTCGCGCCAGATGAGGGGCGTTGTTCTTCGTGGGTGAAGAGGACAGGGGACTCGCCGCGCTGAGGGGAGAATGAGGCACTGAGCGCTGCTCAGCCTGCCGGCTCCACTTCTTATTTCGCCTAGGCTCAAGAGGGCAAGGAGATGAGGGAGCGGGCGGGTCGCTGAAGAGCATGATCCGAGCGCGCAGCGTTGAGAGGCTCAGCTTCTCACAGTGTGGGCAGCTGGAATCCAGAAGAGCTGCCTCGGTGTGGGCGCTGTCCAAGCACGAGACACACTCAGTGTGCTCATCTAGAGTGGGCAGGGAAGTCCTGCACTATCCGCACTCGCGGCGCGGCATTTGCAACAACGTGAAATTTGCTCTTATATTTAAGTTTAAGCTGGTTGCTGGCGAGGAGGCTGCTGGCGGCGCTCTGGCTGCAGAAACCACTCATTGAGTCGGCTGTGGGCAGGCTCTTCTGGGGCCGACCAGTCTAATCCAAGCTCTTCTGGTCATTGGCTCCGAGGAGGCCCCGATGAGGCCCGATCAAGCCCCGGAATGACAGTGGAAACGCAACTGGCCCTGGCATGCACTAGCACGCTCGCTTTTGGCCCGACAGTGGAAACACGGCTAATGACTGTACTTTCTTTGTCCACTAAAAAGTTCAACCTGCCACAGGCGCAGATGACACCGTTTTCCTCAGCTGTTATTGAGTCGGTTCTGTGCACTACTATAACTGTCTGGTTTGGGTCAGCCAGCAAATCAGACATAAGAAGACTGCAACAGACTGTTAGGACAGCTGAAAGGATAATTGATGTGCACCTACCCAACCTTCAGGACTTCTACATCTCCAGAGTGAAGAAACTGGCAGGTAGCATCATCACAGACACCCTCTCACTCCGGCCACAACCAGTTTGCACTTCTTCCCTCAGACAGGGAAAACTTTTCCTCCATGCTATCTCCAGCTTAAACAATTAACACAGCAATTACTACCTGTTTCTATCATTCATACCTAATTCATACTTGAGAGTGAGGCAATAATTAGATGTAAATTAGATGTAAATACATATACATATTGTTATTTATACTGCTGTATATACAACATAATGCACAAATCTGTGCATAAGTCTTTTGTTCCAGATGTATACCACTTTATTATTATTATTATTATTATTATTACTACTATTATTTTCTTTCTTAGTCTTGCTTCTTTAAATGTTCTTTCTATTCGTGTCATATGTATGCATGCATGCATGTATGTATGTACCCAGAGCTCCTGAAAATCCACAACAAATCCCTTGTGTGTTTGTGCACACTTGGCGAATAAAACTTCTGGTGTTACTTCAGGGATACTTCACCTCTGGAAAGATGAATGTGTATTTAAAATAGGTCATTTATGTAGAAGAAATGTGAAATTATTTTTTAATTTGGAGCTTTCTAGTCTCCGTGACGAGTTTGCCCAGGATTTAGCCCAAAATGTCCGGGATTCGGCTTTTGCGTTCTACAGTCGCCATTCATTATGTTTACTGTGGCGAGCAGGACAAGGCTGAGGGGCGCGGGAGAACGGCGCGAGGCCGGTGGCATGATTACTGATGAGCCGGTCTCATATCTCTCACGGAGGAGCGGGAATTTTCTTAGCAATGTTAAAACGCACATCGACCGATCACTTGTTTAGCGTTCATGTAAACACTACATTCAGATTCACCAATCGGAATGAATTCAGTTAGATTGAAACAAAAGGTGTGCATGTAAACAATGAATGGCGACTGCAGAAAGCAAAAGCCGAATCCCGGACATTTTGGACTATCTCGACGGCCGGACATGTCCGGGAAAAAGAGTATGGTAACCCCTACTACTCAGCTTTCTCCTACTACTCAGCTTTCTCCACAGAACAAGAGCCTGCTAGCTTAGCTTCCAAAGAAAGACGGCTGACACTACAGGTATGTGTACATTCTGTGAGTGAGATCCCTCTATGGGCGGTTTGAAAACATGCGGGACAGCCCCTCCTACTGGCTGTAGTCTTTAGCCTCTGGCCAAAAAATCCTCCGATGATGCAAAATGACGATTTTTGCGTCATCGGAGGATTTTTTCCAGACATAAAATGAATAAATCTCTCATCTCAGGGGGATATGAGGGTGGAAAGCACGGTAATTCGAAAATACTACAGGATTTCTACTAATACAAAGCTTAATGCTAAATCCTGAATCATCCCTTTAAATAAAAAATTTGTAAAGATTACTTTTAGAAATCTGAACCTTGTTTAGGAAAAGTTTGTAACAAAAATAGAGGAAAATGTCATTACCTTTCCCTCTGCTTCAAATATACATGTAAACAATCAATTCACATCATGATTAAAATCCATGTACTGTATGGGATCATTGTCAGTGTCTGTGTAGCAAACACAAGGAAAGTTTACAATTGTCAACCACAAGATGGCGCTTTACTTAATTTTACACCACCTCGTTTGGTTTGTTCGATTTTCATTTGCACCCATTCACCTTTGAGACATGCTTGTAATATTTTATCGGAAGATTCTGCTAAAAATTCTTGCACGGGAAATGCCACTTTAATAAACAACCTTCAAACAAACTGGTTTAACAAACTGTTTTGTCAGTCTGTCTGGTGGGGGAAATATTTGCATGTGAAAGCCATGTGTGCATTCGGTGCATTCATTTATAATGGGATGTGCACGCTGATACTATTCATATAAAAAAAGAGCCATTTATTTTTGTAAATCATTAACAAGAGATTTACTCTTGATGGGATTTACTGATGGACTGCGTGTGAAGAAGAGTAGCCTACGTCTAGTTGCACTTGTGGTTTGTTTGTTTGTTTGCTCTTTCTTTCTTTTCCGTGCACTTCAGTTGTGCTAATGGAGACTTCAAATATTTTATTTTGGTTATTTCGAATAATGTATGGGTTTTTTACAAGGTGGTTTTCATTTTTAACCGTTTTTTCTGTCGTACATTTGCCTTTATTGTCTATTCAAATGAAAAGGACAATAAATATTTTCCAAATTGTTCATTTATAATAGGCCTATTGCACGTGTAACCTGAAGACCTTAAATTATCTCGTTGCCTAATTGCGTTCTGTTTTCTATCTATCTATCTATCTATCTATCTATCTATCTATCTATCTATCTATCTATCTATCTATCTATCTATCTATCTATCTATCTATCTATCTATCTATCTATAGAGATATAGCCTATTACTTAAATCAAATTATTATTTGGTAACTCTTTATAACCGCTTTAACATTAACAAGCAACGCTTAACAGACCATTAGGTCCTAGTGTAATTGCAAATATCTATTATCTTTTTTGAATAGGCCTATTATATATATATATATATATATATATATATATATAAGTCTTAGTTTAGTATAGTGTTTGCTGTGTCAAGTGTTAAAGTGTCACCGTTTTATTATTATTAACACATAGATAGTGTCTATTTTTATTTTAGTCCAGAAAAAGAGCATGAAACGTAGTAGCCTACAGTACAATCGGTAACATTTCCGTTGCAAAACATGCGTAGGCCTAAAGTTATTTTTTGCTTTAATTTTTCCAAGTAATGATGTTTATTAATGGTTTGTTTAAACGAATATGGATGAATAAAATCGTGAAAAGCGCAAGAAAAACAACTGTGCTCTCGAAAGAAGAATAAAATTACACGATAATACATGCAGTGACTCGAATATTCTGTCTCGGTCTGTACCTTCACCATTCCTCTTTAACCCTGTCATTAAAACTACGTCACATATTGCACATCAAAGAAGAGCAGAGACACGGACACGATGAGATTATTCTCAGGAAAAGAAGACAGTCAAATATGATGTTATAGCGTTTGATTTGGATTTTCACCCAAGAAACTTCAGTTCCAGTGGTTTAGAATACAAGTGTAATCTCATGTCATCTCTGGAGTACATGAAAAAGGATTGTTTTGCGTCTGGGACTCTGTCATCGGCCTCTCTGAAAGGCACTATAACTAAAATCAACAGCCAGAGACATAAAGCTCGAAAGAAGATCTCACTCCAAAAGAAAGAGGAGCCAGAAGCAGAATGTGACTTTTGCAGGTAATGCACAATTTCAGTATTTATTTACAAAGAATAGGCCTTGTAATTTTTTTATTTATTTTTTTGTAAAAAAAACAGGTGCCCTGTCTCTGTTAAATAATTTATGGATATATGTGTTTTCAATTTAACTATGATAGTTCATATTAATATGGTTTGTAGCATGTTGTTTTATTTGTGTTACATAAAACAAATAGCCTACACTTTGAGTTTAAAACAACCAAATAAATTATTAATCGAATTACCTTATAACACATTAACAAACAGGGTGCATAATATGTATTATCTGGCTAAATTTTATTTCAAGTGGTTGACACTTAAGTTATATTTAAAATGTATGAATTTATTTTTAGAGATGATAAAATAAAATACTGCTTTCTTAGAACTAACATCACCTTCTGAGCCTTTATTTGTGATATATGTTTAATGAGTTGGTGTTTTGATGATGTTAAGTTCTCTGCAGGTGTCCTTGCAGAGTAAAGACTGTAGTCAATATAACAATGGACACAGAATTAGAATTTAACTGGCATTAAACTGGAATTTCAAAATTGCTGAACTTATTGAACTGAACTGAACCAATACTGAACTGATTTGAGATGAAAAATGACAGTATTGTCTTTTGAAAGCTGCTTTACAGAAGTAATTGAATTGGTTTAATATTTGATGGTTTGCATCATTAATGCTTTTATTTTCCTATTTATTACCGTGAAGCACTTTGGAACAATATATATATTGTATAAATATATATAACAATATACACTGAATAAATAACCTGGGTCGCCCGTGATTTTGCCAAGTAAGACATTATTTTTTTATTATTATTATTTACCTTTATTTACCCAGTAGAAAAGTTAAATAAAAAAATTATTTTACATGATTGTCCAGGCCAAGATAGGCAGCCGAGCTTGCATACACAATTATACAAAAAGTTGCAACATACAATACTAAATCCAACATAAAACAAGTTAAAAACATTTACACACTATTAATTCAGGCTATGTAGTAACATTTAAAATGACTATAAAACACCAAGTTTTTTAGCTTAATCTCAGTCTGAAGAAGATTCCAATCCGAGGTGGCGGCATATTTGAAGGAAGTTTTACTAAGCTCAGTTCTGACAAGGGGGACACAAAGATTGTGATTAGTTGAATTTAATTAAAAAAAATTATCGTAAGTGGTTGCACACAATTGATTTTAGCTACATTTAAACAAATGCATTAAGTTGAACTAAAATGAATTAAGTTCAACTTAATGTATTTGTTTAAATGTAGCTAAAATCAATTGTGTGCAACCACTTATGATACATTTTTTTATTAAGTTCAACGAATCATTTTTAATGATTAATTTCCAGGCAATTTCCGGAAATTAATAATACAACAAAATCAAGAGGGCAAATAACCCAATATGGCTTTATATATCAATAAATACCAGTGCTTTTTTCTTTTAATATTCAACAAAGGCCAAGTTACTCTTTGTATAGTTCACAATGGTGTGTTGAAAATGTACAATCAGTTATAAATCCCAGAGCACCATGGTCCAGAGCATCCAGAGAGGCGAGAAGGTAAGAGGGAGCATGCTGATATATTACATCCCCATGATAAAAAAAAACAGTAAAAAAAAAAGTAGCGAACATTAATTTCTTCCTCAAATCAACTGAAAAGCCAGACTTATTTCTACAGTAAAACCCTAACAGTTTTTGCCTCAAATCATTAATATGTGAACCAAAACGGAATGTGTTATCGATAACGTGCTCTGACACTGATGAAATCTGACTCCCCTGAGAAGTCCAAAGAGTGATGGAATTCTCTGAAGAAATTTTAGTTTGAGAATAACATGCTTTTTTTTTTTCAACATTTAAGACCAGCTTCAAAGCAAAAAACCTATTTTGGATGATATCAAAAGCAGATTGCTGCTTAGTGGGAACTGGACAATAAATAATAGTATCATCTGCTTAAATATTAAACCTTGCATTATCAATATTAAACTCAAGGCAATTTATATATGTACTGAATAATAGCGGCCCCAACACAGATCCTTGAGGGATTCCCTTAACAACCTCCATAGGATCTGACTGAATACTTTCCACCTATACACATTGAGTTCTTTCCTTTAAATGTTCCTGGATCTATTGTTGATCCAGGAACAACATTCATGTCCAAAAACATAGTCCTAATCCTATCCCTACCCATAATTTATCCCTAAAATCAGAGGAAAACATCTAGGTGACTATTGTAACCCCCGTTCCCTGAAGGAGAGAATGGACAAGTCACGTCGGTACGCCGCCTGAGAGCCCAATCATCTTCGGGTGTAAATAAATGAGCCAATGGACATTGGCAGGTGAGATTTGCATCATAAACCCTGCCCTGCGAAGCAGATATATAAGGAAGCCCGCAAATCTAGCCGATTCACGTTTTTGCTGAGGAGCCGAGCCGATGACCCGGCCGCTCAGCTGTGGTACAGCAATTGTGGCGATGGGACGTTCCCTCCTTCAGGGGGTTACAATACTAACCTTGATGTTCCCTTTCAGTCGGTCACGTTTAGCGTCATGTCAGAATGTACCGTCAAATTGGGATCTCTAATAAAGCGCCACTATTGCTGCCCCTTCCAGCACCCTGCATAAGCCACCATCTCCCCCCGCACCTATCGGGGGAGGACAAAAGGACAGGGCTTTACACAGAGAGCGTCAATCACTGCTGTTCCATCTAACCTGCTCAGTGAGACTATTGGATAACACTGGGGAAGCGTGCCCTTCACTGCGGAAGCCACATCCTGCCCATAGGGAAGTGTCATGTGGAGGTTACGCATATGGACTGGCCAAGGGGGTAGTGCAACATAAGGAAGTCTCTGGGGTAGCTCCAACCCAGTTAGGGGTGAGACAATACCGGACAGAGACGGCAGAGGGAAATCTGCCAAGGGAAATACACCCTTTTGATAAAATAAACCCCATAGGGGAATCAGAACACATGGGCACTTAGCCTAACACAGGGGTCAACCAGTAGGTGTACTTACGAGTGACAGGCCTTGCATCCGACGCCTCTACCACATCTGACTGCCAGGGGGGCTGGAGGAACTGTTCGCGTATTTACAGTATTTAACTATACTATTAGTCTTGATAGCGTTGCTCATATAATGGATTTCTCAGCTATGTCTCATTTAAGTCTGTGGAGAAGAATAAGCGCACATATCCAGGTCATTAAGAGGGGAAGTGCGCAGCAAGCGAGACTCAGAGTGGGGGTCCTACTCATCCAGCTACTGGTAGCGAGTGCATGGGAGGACACTGGCTCTATACAGAGATTATAGAATCTCACCAACATGTTAGGTGTCGCCCAGTCCCCAGCTCTATAAATATCAGTCTGTGAGATGCCATGTGCCAGCGTCCAGGAGGAAACAACACTCCGTAGAGTGGACTCTCAGCCATAGGAGGCACGGCTCGCCTTGGGACTGATAAGCCATGACGATGGCATCCAGTGAGCTTGGAGACAGCCTTTCTCTTCTGCTGGCGTCCGAAACAGACAAAAAGCTGGTCTGAGGTTCTGAAGGGCAGCCCTTGCAGGTTCACCAACTGATCCCTGAAAGGTGGAGGGGAACCTTGGGCACATATCCAGCACAATTCGTCGACCGAAAATGCCTGCAGGTCCCCTAACCTCTTGACTGAAGCAAGCGTCTTGACTGGAGCTCTGTCTTAAAAGATAGAATTTTAAGCTCAAATGACTGCAGCGGCTCAAATGGAGCTTTTTGCAGGGCCGTTAAGACCACCTAGAAGTCCCAAGAGGGTACAAGGTGAGGGCCAGGAGGATTTAGTCTTCTCCCGCCCTTTAGGAACCCGTGATCAGTACGTTTCCCAGGGACTTGCCATCTATTGTATCATGATGTGCTGCGATAGCGGCAACATATACTTTCAGGGTGGAGGGAGAGCGCCTTTGCTCCAGCCCTTCTTGTAGGAAGGAAAGCACAGCTCTGACCGGGCATTTTTTCAGAAAACCCGGGGGTTTTCTGAGTGAGAAGAGCAAAACTCGACGAACAGGTTCCACTTCAGAGCATAAGCGTGCCTCGTTCAGGGCGCTCGTGCTGAAGTGATGGACTCTACTACCGCAGGGGGAAGTTCGTCTTAGTCCTCCTCGTCCCGTCCAGAGACCACACGTGGAGGTTTCAGAGGTCCGGACACGGGTGCAATAGGGTGCCCTGTCTCTGAGAAAGTCTGAGGGGCTGACAGAAAGGGCTGTCGCGAGGGGCATGAATTCTGGGAACCAGGTCCAGTTGGGCTAATACCTGGGCAAGGACCTGCTCCTCGTCCTCCCTGACTTTGCACAGTGTCGGTGTGAGAAGGTTAACTGGGTGAAACTCATACTTGCATAGGCCCCGGGTCCAGCTGTGTGCCAGTGCCGAGGGTCTCCTCGGTCAGGGAGTAAAACAACTGGCAGTAGGAGGTGTCCGGAGAAGCAAGCAGGTCTTCCCCTAAGTGTCTCCAGATCAGCTGGACCGACCAGGGATGGAGCCGCCACTCTCCCAGGAACACTGGCTGTCATGAGAGCTCGTCGGCTGCACGATTCAGCTGGCCTGGAATGTACATGGCACGAAGCAACCTCAGATGCTTCTGGCTCCAGAGGAGGAGATGGTGGGCGAGTTGTGACATGCAACGGGAGCATAGACCATCTTGATGATGCAAGCAACGGTCGCAGTGTTGTCTTCTCTTATGAAGCAATCCGAACGGCGTCACACCCCGAAATCTCTTCATGCACTTCCGGGAAGAATGGCATTGGGCTAGGGCGTTGATGGTCAGTGTGCGCCGCCCCGAGAAACCAATCATCCGACCTCGAGGACACGGTGGAGGCATCTGAAGGGGGCAGCACAGTAGAGTTTTCATCCCAGAGGACACTAGCCCATCCTCCGATGCAGCGATCGACATCTGATCCTCCGCCGCAGCGATCGACATCTGATCCTCCGCCGGAGCCCCGAATTAAACGCTAGGTCCCCCATGAGAAGGACCAGCAATCTCCCCCAGACATTGATTGAGAAATGCTCTTTTAGAAAGCTGAATAAACAGCAGAAAATTTGCCCTGTAGCGACCACCGCTGCAGCACCGTCACACCAACACCAACAAAGAGCTTCCCACACTCGTGACACTTCAACTGATGATTAGAGCTGAGGAGAAACACTCAGCTCCTAAGCAAAAAGGTGAATGGGCTAGATTTGCAGGCTTCCTTATAGTATTCCTTGGTGTGGTTCGCGATGCAAATCTTGCCTGCCAATGTGTATTGGCTTGTTTAGTTACAGTCGAAGATGATTGGGCTCTCAGGCGAGATCCCAATTCGTCGGTACGTTCCGACATGATGTCTAACATGGCAGACTGAAAGGGAATGATACGTCACTAAGAATGGTGTAAAAGCCCTAACCCTTGTTGTAAGCCTAAACTTGATATTAAGCACAAAAAATATCCGTCAAATCTAATTGGTTGATTGCAATGTTGTTCCAGGAACATTTTCTACTTGGTGAGATCTTTAAATACTCACCATGTATGACTGAGTTTTGTTTACGCTCTGTTCACAGGTTGTCTTTACTCAGTTGTGGCAGTCGCAGCCGTACTGTTCGCCGAATACTGATTGCTTGTGTAATATCTTTCCTGTCTCTGCTTTCTGCTGTGACCATGGACTTCAACTCATCTTTGGCTCAATGGCAAGCAACTGAAGCTTCACTTAAAAAGCTAACGTCCTGTAGAACAAACGTCACTCTCAGACTCACTATGGAGCTCCAAACATTAAGAAACCTCAGTTCAACAAGAGAGAAAATAGTTAATAATATCATGAAAGAACAGAACCTGAACTCCTGGTCCTTGATAATGCTCACAGTTAACCATTGTTGTACTAGTACTAATATGGACAGTTTGGGCCAGCCATGTGGTGTTGAGTTACCTGAGTTTTGTGAGCATCTTCAATCCAACCTCTCAGAGTTTCTCAATGCTACAGGGAGAGGTGAGTTAATGGATGCTAATGGTACCACAGTTTTTACTCTTGCAATTGAGAATATATTAAACATGTGGGGCATTAAAGATGTTGACATTGGTCTCCTCAAGCACAACCCAGAGTGGACAGATGTCCTTGCTCTGAAACTGCTCTTAACAGTCCATGAGTTGAACTATCGGTTGATAACAGGTGAAAAGAAGGAAGATATTCAGGATGAAATATGGCATGCGACAACAATCATGTCAGTCATAAAAGACATGTCTGAAAACCTTCATCACTGCTGGATGGAAAACCCTGATATTGAGCTAAACTTGACTAATATAAAATATTTAATCTACTCTACTGCCACAACTTCCGAAGGATCCACAGAGTTGACTTTAGCCTTGGAGAACACTCTGAGATGTTTTCTTTCTAGAGCTGGATGGGCTCTGAAACTGAAATCCAGAGACATCTCTTCCAATATCAGTCTGAAGATCTGCCTGCTTGCCATTGCCTGTCTCATTTACCCCATAGTGCTGCTCTCCTTCAAGCAAATGACGGAATGGATCCAGGACTACGCTCAGACCCTCAGGGAGAAGACAGAAGCCCTGAAGAGAGAAAGACGTCTCGCAGAAGATCTTCTTCATCAGATGTTGCCCAAAACTGTGGCCAAGCAGCTACGCCAAAACAAACACGTGAAGGCTGAGAGTTATGAGAAGGTAAATGGTTCTAAGATTTTTTCTGTATATTCCCATATGATCTGCTAAAACAGGAAGAAATCTTCCCTTCTTCCAAAATTCCCTTTAACAAATCCAACTCAAGTCTAAAAAAAGGCAAGCATATTTATTAGGGATGTTGGCAAGATGGCAGTGTGTGGAAAGCGCACATGGTTCCATTCTGTTTGTTCTTTTTGTTGTAGTAATTGCCTGTAATTATGGTATTCCATATTCATCAGGAGATAAAACAGCTCATGAGGGAGTGGAGTAAATTACACGTCTGTATATGGGCAAATGTGCGCACCTGAAGCTCGTCCCCTTAGATTTAGAGCACTTAAAGCAAATAGATTTTTCGAAGAACTGGACATATAGTGTCACATGTAGCAGGATAATAATTTAATATTACATTTCAAAATAACAACACATTATGTGTCAGGTATGTGTAAGGTAAATAAACAATACTCATATGAGCAGATTACATTTATTAGTGGCTTATTACTTGTTTATTACATTTAATTATTGCTATTATTATTATTATTATTATTATTTCTCATAATTAAGGTTAGTGATCTGAACATACCAATAATGCTAAGTATTAAACTTTGGTGCTTCTCATGCACATTTCATGCTCCAAATGCTGCAAATTGTGCAGCTTGTTGTGTGGATTTTAACGTGCAGATGAATATCATCTCAATATAATCATTAACATCATATCAATTTAAACTTGTGGTTGTTCTCTTTAGACCCCTTAGCAATGCAATAGAAACTACACTGAAACTACTAACACCATAGCATTGATTTAATTGGGCAAGCACCACTCTTTTTCAGAAAATGTAATCTAGTTAATAGCGCTTTTCTCGATTAGCCATGACATGTAGACATTGATATACTTGATTGATTATTTCTTCTAAGAAGCAACTGATACATTTATTGTCTTGCAGGTGACTATTTTCTTCTCTGACATTGTGGGTTTTACTACTATATCAGCCTCCTGCACTCCACTACAAGTTGTTGAGATGCTAAATAACCTCTACATGTGCTTCGACACACGCATTGACTCCTATGATGTCTACAAGGTATCAACATATTCTGAAACACATAATCACACATGATCTCTATGAATTATCATACAGCAAATAATCATAGCATGTCTTATGCTAAGTTTATGCTTACAGTGCTTAGGAGAACATGTCCGAGTAATTTCTTTACCCAAAGAATTGTATTTAAAAAAATGAAAAGATTCCTATTTTAGGATTTGTTTTTACATTGTGACCCTAAATGTCCATGATCATAATACTAAATAAATAAATTGGGACAATGACGCATTACTGAAATTGTAAAGAACACAGATATATTAAGCATCACAATTGTTTTCAACATTGATAATAAAATAAATATTTCTGAAGGACCATGTGACACTGAAGACTGGAGTAATGACTGCTGAAAATTCAGCTTTGCCATCACAAGAATAAATGACATTTTAAAACATATTAAAACAGTAACTGTTATTTTAAATTGTAGAAGTATCTCACCATGTAACTGTGCTTATACCGCTTTACTTATACTTATTTTTGATCAAATAAATGCAGCCTTAGTGAACATAAGATACTCAGAAAGATTAAAAGAATCATACCGACCCCAAACTTTTGAACGGTAGTGTAGTATTTAGTATACTGTATTTAATTTGTGGTAATTAAAAAAAGTGCAATTCAAAAGAAAATTGTGTTTTAGTAATGTGAATTTAATGACAATAATAATAAAAAACAAAAAGATGCTAAAAAGATGCTCTACGGTAACGAGAATTGTCACAATTCCAAATATATATATTCTGTATATATGCAAAATATATATATGTCATTTTTATCTCAAGTTAAAGAAGTATTCTTAATGCTGCTAGATTTCATCAAATTAATATTTAATGTCCATCACAATCATTAGTTGACAAGCTTGTGTGTTTGAATGAAACAGGTGGAGACTATAGGAGATGCATACATGGTGGTCAGTGGACTGCCGGAGAAAAACGAAGATAAACATGCTGATGAGATCGCTAAAATGTCTCTGGATCTGGTGGCTGCGGTCAGACAGGTGCCGATACCCCACATGCCAAACAAACGCCTTCAACTCAGAGCCGGCATACACACAGGTGTGTGTATTCTCTCTTTGCACAAAAACTGATGATTACAGATTTATTGATAAATATAGCTGCAAGCAACAAGTAAGGGGCCAAGCGCAAAAGAGGCATAATGGGGAGTTATCAGACTTCAACAAGACATTTTTTTGATTATTTTAGGCAAAACGGCTGAAATATCATCAATACAACCACTAGTAATATGATTTACCTGCTTATCACTTTTGGCCAATTGTCAGCACCACCTATTGGCCAAAAGAGTTAAGTAGTTAAACCCCACGGATGTTGTGTGGTCAGTGTGAGGTGGCAATATAGTTGGATGTCAGTTACAGCTGCAGAATCATCTTGGCATCATTCCAACAATTTATTTAATTGAAATCAAAAATCTTTTAATAACTTTTTGTATGAATGGTATTGCGATATTCTGAGCCGATTTTGGTGAATATTGGACGAATGGTCTAGGAGTTGGAAAAAGTAGGTTTTTAAAGAAATTCTAAATGATGGACAGACATTTTGACCGACTATGGCATAATTGGTATTATTGTTCTCAGTATGAGTCAAGGAATCTGTCAACACTAGTTGCAACAACATGGACAAAATGAATCAAAAGCTATTAGAATTTTTGGAAATTTCATTATAATTTTACCATGACGTTGCGCTGTCTCAAAACATTTTGAGTTCCTTCAGCGCATGGTGCAGGTGACATACTGAGTCTCAGGACAATACGCTAATGCGTTTGTCAAATACAGCATTGTACAACAACACTTTTGCACGCTCTTCATCAAATTCGTTTGTGCGTTTACTGAGAACAGTGTGGTTTATCAAAATTATTTTAATAACCTTTTGCCAGCATGGCCTGAAGATGATGTGAGCCAATTTTGGTGAAAATCTGATGAACCATCTAGGACGAGATCCACAAAGTATGTTTTATTTTCGAAAAATTCCATATGGTGGAAATATTTTTATGACGGAAAATGATGAATCGAATCATCTTAAGCCAAGGAATTTTGTTTCTAGCACTTTTATGATTCAAAAGTTACTAGCATGAATACAAGTACATTTTTGGACCGTTGGTAGAGGGATTGAGTTAGAGACTCCAAAATTGCTGTGGTAGTGTTGTCTTTCATGTCTCTCATACCTCTTAAAAGGCCCCTGTGTAGCTGGCATTGTTGGTTACAAGATGCCCCGGTACTGCTTGTTTGGAGACACAGTCAACACGGCCTCTCGGATGGAATCTACAAGTCTGCGTACGTTCATCTATCTAGTTAACGTGAAGTCTTTTCATCTTTTGCTGACCATTTTTTATTTTACCACCACTGGTACTTCTGTATTCAGAGGTCATGAATATTTTCGCTCACTACATCACCATAGAGACCTCATCGTATTCCTCCATTGAGCTCATAACAGCCTCCATTTCAACCATGACATTAGCATGTGGCTTAGCTAAAAACATAATGTGTCTGAGTTTCACCTCAACACCAAAAAAGCTTCGGTTCTTTGGCTGTTTTGCATAACAGGTGAACATTAACGATTCTTTTATCTGGTCTTCAGCACAAAAGATTCATGCAAGCTCTGCTACATACCTGGCACTCATGAAGGACAATGCATATGAACTGCAGTTACGGGGTGAGATTGAAGTAAAGGTGAGAGTACAATGCTTAAAATCAGATTTAGTAAATCCACAAAATGGATTATCTATATTTCTTTACAACATGATTTGAGGTTATGACATATGAATTAAATGTTTGTCTTCACAATATTTAATCGAAATGCAAAGATGTAAACATTCACAAAATTACATAAATGTGTTTGACTTGGGTTGTGTTTGAATTGGGTTTTCAGGGAAAAGGAAAAATGAACACCTATTGGTTGATTGGTCACAAGAACTACAGTGTTCAGAATGACAGTTTGGTGTGCCACTGGAACCCCAATATCTCAAGAAAGAAAAAGGCCCCTGTGGGGAGCAACGTGTCCATAGAGAATGTAAGGTTCTACTTGCACTACTTGTTCATGAAACATACACTCCCATTCAAAGTTCAGGATCAGTGAAACTTTTTCCAAAGAAATTAATACTTTTATTTAGCAAGGATGTATTAAACTGTTCAAAACTGACAGTATAGAATTTCTATAGAATCCTAAAAAAAAAAAATCATTACAGCAGAACCACAATTTTCGATTGTGATAATAAAAAGAAATGATATTTGAGCACTAAATCAGCTAATTATTGATTTCTGAAGGGTCATGTAACTGAAAACTGGAGTAATGATGCTAAAAATACAGCTTTGCATGAATAAATTAAACATAGAAAAACTATATTGTAATAATAATTCACAATATTACTGGTTTTACTGTATTTTTTTAAATATATATCCTTGATGAATAAATCCTTGGTGAGCACGAGACCTCTTTCAAATTTTTTTTTTCTTTTTTTTTACAAATCTTACAGACTCCAGACTTTTAAAAATAAAATTAATATATTAAGCATATTCACACATTTTGTAAATCATTTTCAAAAGATTAACAAAATAGTCAAGGATAAATTTACTAAACATTTGCGCCACTTTACCATTTGCTAATTCAGCGCCTAAAAATAAATAAAAATACAATCCGTCAGCAGTCCAACTTTTTCAGGGATTGATATAATGCTCGCCAAAATATAGTTTTAAAGAGATGTTTGTCAAATGATGATACATTTTTTTTGAAAATCTTTATAATTACTTTTAACCATAGTGGTGGAATGTTTGAGCCCTGGTAAATTACAGATCATAGGAGACTGCTGTGACCTACCTAGCACTCAGAAAAGGAAGTATTGTGACTTGATTTGCTTAAAGGTGCAAAAAGCGATTTCTGAGAAACACTGATGATATTTGAAATCAACTCAAACACAGACACCCAGGGCCTAAAACTAACTTTTTGCCACACCTGCCAATGGCTGGTGACTCAAGAATATTTACCGACCATAAAACATTTTTTACCAGCCATGAAACAATTTTTTGCAAAAAAACCAATTTCAACACACCAGCTCCAGACAAACAATGACACTCAAAACTGTCCTGTTACTATAGCTAACATTTCAACAACAGCATATCTTGGTTCTGTAAAAATATAGCAAAAATCAATGTTACTCGCATGGAGCAGAAACAACCCAATCTCTGCGTCTGTTTTCAAGGCCTTCCTGCTTCGGTCTCTCTAATGCTGGAAAGCTTTTCTAATATTAACACGGCTTCTAAAGCTCTTGCCTGATCATAACCCTTTTTTTCCAGCGATATTTCTCTGTTCTTTTCAATATTGTAATGTCTCTCAGCCATCTCTCTTTCTCCAATCTTTCTTCAAATCTCCATCTTTCCTCCCCATCATGAGTGTATACACCTCCTACTGCTGATTGTGTTGTGGTGCTCGGTCCGATCCACTTTCAGCAGCGTTTGTCAGTAATCGCTTACGGCACTTTTAATTCCTCTACTGGATTAGGTGCTCGTAGATGATGACTGAAGTAAACAACATTATGAGCTTAGTTTACAATTAGTAAATTCCTCCTGAAAACTATGTCCTAGCTAGGCGTGATATGTAAATGTATGTTTTCGTCCATACCCGCCACTACTGTGCAAAGATCGATAAAACATTTTGTTGATCACTTTGATTTGATTTCTGGTGCGGGCACTCACTGATCCAAAATTCCTCTTTACATAAATGTATTAACTGTAATATACATCAATGTTATTTGTTCTGATAATGTTCCACAGCAGTTTCACATTCAGTCTGGACAAATAGCTTTTCACTGGATATTGTTACCTCATGCCTAGATAGGACACAATGCAAACTTCCATCATACACTTACATATCACTGTACATTATTGGAGAAGCTGTTACATAGTGCAAGAAAATGCATTGCTGATAGACTGAGAATACATTGCTACAACATCTGCACCACATTTATCAGTCCAGCATCACTGTCCAAAGTATAGCTGACAGTATCACACCAGTCTCTCAGCCTGAAGTCCTGCCCAATCTGAAGGGGTCAGAGGTCACACTGTGTGTTTCTGCACAGGTGGAGAACTGCGCCAGCAGCTTCGGCACGTTAGGCTCGATGGTGGGAGCACTGCAGGAGACGGAGGAACGTCCACCCGAGCAACACAGCGATAAAAGCTCTCTGCTTCCTGGTGCAGTGTCTCACAGCTGATCTGCACTGTCCAGATTTACTAAATAATGTGCACACCATCATTTTAGTGGTTTTTGTGTGAAGGTGAATGTGCTATGTGGGCCTTTACTATATATTTCATAAACACTTTATATACACATTCATGTTTTAATACATCATAAAAAAAAATGTATAAGGAAATTATTAAAATATTGGTACTATATATTTTAAAATATATTTATATAAATGCATTTTAATATAGGAATTTATTTGTAGCTATATATAGTACAGTGTTAGCTACTTTATTTACTTTATTTGGAAATTGGAAGGGTTTACTTGTTATAATTTGCCGTGATATTTATTATTTTCTTACTCCCAGAATAATACTGCTAATTACTAAATCTCACATATAAGAAAATAAATACATACAATTAAATAAAAATAACAGGATAAACAGGAAAAACACTGTACGGATATGCTTAGAGGATATGTTTTTGCAATACTTTAGCCCTTTATTTGTGAAGTGAGGATATTTACCAAGTATGTTCTACCTGTCTTAGTCCAATGTTTCTGTTATATTTCATGTTTTGCCACTGTTCATATTTCTAGAGTATTAGATTTGTTTTCTTTCTTTGTTAACTTGTTTTTTTCTGTTATCTTGTCCTAGTTTTTATTCCATAATATTTTTTTTCCTGTGTGTTTTTCTTGATCACATTTTAATCATAGGTCTTTTTGATGACAATAAATTTAAAATGACTTGCATTGTATTCAACTGTTAAATAGACCAAATAAACATTTGTGCATTCAACCAAATTCTACTATTTGTGGATTGGGGAGATATAGAGAAATAAGGACCTGTCCATACTGGTGTACGAGTATGTTGTTATATTATGAAGAAACATTTTCCAAAAATTTATATTTTACAATTATGAACTTTGAGTAAATACTGGATGAAGTAAGTTCATTTCATTTCAGCAATTTAAATCTAAGTTTAAATTTCATTTGAATTAGATTATCACAGTAGATATCGGTCATTCAACCCCCAATATTGGTCTACCACTATTTACGACTCAATTTAGTGTTTTACAACAGAGATAAATTGGCTAATTATGGCTTGAGTCTGTCAGCTTATAGGGTCTGCACCTGGAAATCACTGGAGGTGAAATGCAATAACCAGAGGCTGTGAGGGGGATTTCCCCTTCATTTCAGCCTGCAGTTTCTCATGGCAGCAAGTCCTCAGCCAGATCCTCAAAGAACACGGAGCAAATCATCTCAATTAGCAGAAGTGGCAGATAATGAGAGAGAAATCCAGCGCACATGATGAATGATTAGGGATGGAGAAGCTCTTATTTAGAGGCTTTAAAATGACAAAGGCTTGCGCCCAGAGCCATTGTGTTCCAGTTAAATGAAGGTTGGGGTAATTACTTTGGCTGAGGCACAAGCTACTCAGGGTACAATGATACACACACACACAAACACACACACACACACACACGCACACACGCACGCACGCACGCGCACACACAAACACACAAGGGCCAAACCCTTCTTCTACAGAAAGTAAAAGCAGTGCCAAGACAGCAAAGGAACAAAAAAATCTGTATGACTTTCAGGTTAATATACTGAAACAAAAGAAAACATTTTATTATCGGTTTTAGATTACAACCTTAGGCTCAGAAATAATTTGGCAAAGATTTATATTCACTCACTTGTAGACATTTTATAGTTTATTTTTTTATTTTTTAATCGGTCAAATACCATGAGTTCAATTTTCCCAACATTCATGTTTTAGAATCTGACCACAGGGGGGAGACATTATACCATATTTCACACACACAAACACATTGCAAGTAGTATTTGGTGTATAAGTACATCATACGGATGGTATACCGTAGTGAGAGGATATTTGTTTTTCATGGCCCTAAAAGTTTGATTAAACCATCAAAATATGAGGAAAATATTTGTCTTTTTATATATATTTTAAATATGAAGGAAGAACAAAACACTAAACTTGGTTAAGTTATTTATCTGACAAAATTATTTGGCGAATAAGGAAAACAATTAACTCCAAGCACAATTTGCTTATAAAATCTTTAACAATTTTATACATGGATAAAGGTCAAATTTCCTATATAGGCCGGACATCACTTTAGGCTATGCACTGTACGCATTAAGTTCTAACTTTTGTTTAAAAATGAATTCAGTAAACGCAAATAATTGTAAACTGGTCTAAAAGTCTAACAACAAAGGATCAATCAAAAATGTAAAAAAAATAAATAAACTGGAACTGGACATTGAAAATATAAAGACTACAATGCAGCCTATGTAAACTACAAGCTACCGTGCAATTTAAAACAGCCATTTTAAACACAAGCATTGATCTACCATTCTGAAATTAATCATCTGACTGTAAGTAATTTAACCTATATTGACTATTTGACAAAATTATCCATATCATTTGCCAGTTATGTGTATAATTCCTGTGCATATAGACTCAATCATGTCAGACAACAGTCGACAATTACACTGAAATATGATTCTGTAAGAATAAATCGACTACGAGAAGTAAAAAAGAAAAGAACTCTGCTGAGCTCAGGTTGTGACTGATGCTGTCATCCTCAACCAGATCAATCCAGTCAGCACCAGACATGGGAAAATAATGCAAATGTGCCAACAGGTGCGTTCCTCAAGCAGTCATTTGGGCTCTATTCTGGGCTCTAGGATAGTGTTACATAATATCAATTTGGATCTTGCATTTTTGCTGCATCTTGACAGCAGTAAACATTTGTTATGTTTTGGGTAAACTGGTTAAACATGTTTTATTCACAATTATCATAATACGATAGCCTTGCAAAACTTGGGTGATTAACTGAATAGTCCCACATGGAAACTTCAGAGCAACCCTCAGTGAGATGAAGCAGCCAGTTGAACCGTGCTTCTTTAATGCACTTCACACACAAGTGGAGTCTAGTTGCACCGGTGTTTGTCAAGTATCTCAAGCACTATACAGAAAATGAGTTTTCACTAAATCAAAATTGAGGGCATAACCTTGAAATTGAGAGAAAAAAAGCATTTTGGAAAGAGAAATCTGTCTGGAACTTTATCTAGCACTAGAACACATAAAAATGTAAAGAAAATATGATAACAAGGGAAGAAAACCGATGACTTTTATTTTTACTGCATGTTACTGAATTGCTGCATATGTTATTGTTGGTTGTTCAGAATGGATACTAGATTACAGATTTTTTTTTTTAAATATACTGAATAATATGCAGAACATACTGCTGTGTTAAATTTAAATTTTTTTCATGATAAACACTTAAAAAATGGTAAGACTGTAATGACCCCAACCTACTTAAATAATGGCTAATACATATTTACATAATATACACACACAAGTCAGTTTTGTGTAAAATGTCTTAACTTTGTAAAAGGTTTTTTTTTTTTTTTTTTTGAATTTTTTTTTAGATTTAAATAAATAAAGAAGTGATTTACGAGATAGTGTGGGTTTATGCTGCCTTGAGTGCATTCACGTGCTGTTGGAAATTTTAGGACTACTTCCCACTTCTGAAGTTGTGATTATGAGCTCATCGCATTCAAATTTTGACTTAGGAGGGCGTTCATATCCATTATTTTAACAAGGAAACTAGTATTTCCTATAGTCTATAGCACGTGAAGGCAGCATTGGTGTTGCGTGCACGCACTCTCAAGTGGCCAAGACAACAAGTGTGAGTATTTGAACGGGCCTTATATTTTAGACCTATCGGGATGGTTTTTGTTATATTCAGGGTTCAGTAGTGAGTTAAAGAACGCCTCGGTTACGACTGTAACCTCGGTTCCCTGAAGAGGGAACGAGCGTTGCGTCGAAATTGACGCTATGGGGAACGCTTTGCGTGATGACGTCTTGAAGCACATGTAAAATCAGTCCAATGGTGTGGCGGAACATCAGAGGCGGGTGACGTCACGTACCAGGAAGCTATAAAAGCCAGCCCGAAACAGAAAACGAAAGCTTCGTAGAGTCTGAAGTCGTGCTGACAGGCATGAAGGAGATATGGCAAGGTGACGCAACGCTCGTTCCCTCTTCAGGGAACCGAGGTTACAGTCGTAACCGAGGCGTTCCCTTTCAAGGGAGCTCGCGTTGTGTCGAAATTGACGCTATGGGGAACGTCTATACCAACGCCACCATAGCTACAAATGTCTGTCCTGTGTGAAATCAAGTGAGCAGCACTAGTAAGACAAAACCTGAGACCCTGGAGTAGAGTCTAGGTCTAAAGAGTAGAACCTGACGAAGGTGTGCGGTGAGGACCAGCCTGCCGCATCACAAACGTCCGGTAAAGATACTCCTGATAAAAAGTCCTTGGAGGCCGCCATACTCCTAGTAGAGTGCGACCGGACAGCCAAAGGAGAAGGCTGCCCAGCCGCCTCATAAGCAAGTGAGATAGCCTAAACCACCCACTTGCTCATCCTTTGCTTAGACACTGGACCTCCCTTGTTAGGGGACCCAAAGCATACAAACAATTGATCGCTTTTACGCCACAGGGCAGCTCTGTGGACATAAGCGTCTAACGCCTGAACAGGGCAAAGCAAATTATTCGCCTCCTGGTCCGCATTTTGAAAAGGAGGAGGACAGAAGGCCTGCAGAACAATAGGTCTAGCCACATTAGTGGGTACCTTGGCGATATAACCTGATCTAGGATGAAGAAAAGCTTTAACCATACCCGGAGCAAACTCCAAGCATGACGGAGCAACCGACAATGCTTGGAGATCCCCTATTCTCTTGAGAAAAGAAATGGCGAGAAGGAACAGCGCTTTCAGAGTTAGGAATTTCTCAGGAACCTCCTCAATGGGCTCAAAGGGGGCCAGGGAAAGGCCTTGCAGCGCAATGGACAAATCCCAAGGTGGCACCCTAGAGCGAACTGCAGGCCTCAGCCTCCAAGTGCCACGAAGGAAACGAGATACCAGAGGGTCTTTCCCCACAGACATTCCACCCAAAGGAATGTGGTAAGCACCTATAGCCGCCACATAAACCTTTAAAGTGGACGGGGTCAGACCTGCAGTGAACCGGTCCTGCAGGAACTCCAGAACTGTACCAATTGGGCAGTTGACTGGATCCAACCGACGGTCACTACACCAAGAAGTGAATACTCTCCACTTCAGGGCATAAAGCTTCCTCGTGGAGGGAGCTCTGGACTGTAGAATGGTCTCAACAACCTCAGTTGAGAGACCTGACTCTATGAGCCCACCCCTCAGAGGCCAAGCCCACAGGTTCCACAGTTCCGGTCGGGGGTGAAAAATCGAGCCCCCTGCTTGGGACAGAAGGTCCCTCCTGACAGGAAGCTCCAGAGGATGCCCGTCGAGGAGGGACACAAGATCGGGAAACCATACTCTGCCCGGCCAGCGAGGGGCTATAAGAAGCAGGCAAACCCGGTCCCTGCGAACTCTCTCCAGAACTCCCGGGAGCAGAGCAACTGGGGGAAAGGCGTACAGACGTAGCCTCGGCCACGTCTGTACCATAGCATCCAGTCCCAGAGGAGCTGGATGCGTGAGGGAGAACCAAAGTGGACAGTGAGACGTCTCTCGAGACGCAAACAGATCCACTTGTGCTTGGCCAAACTCCCTCCATATCAGTTCCACCACCTCGGGGTGGAGCCTCCATTCCCCGGGCCTCGGCCCCTGTCTCGACAGAGTGTCTGCTCCTATATTCTGGACCCCGGGGATGTAGGCTGCCCTGAGTGACAGCAACTTCCCCTGGGACCACAAGAGGATATGGCGTGCCAGATTGGATAACGGGCGCGAGCGCAAACCCCCTTGGTGGTTGATATAGGCGACTACCGACGTGTTGTCCATATGCACTAACACATGGTGTCCCCTGAGATCTGTGATAAAGCTCCTCAGAGCCCGGAAGACAGCTAACATCTCTAGGCGATTGATATGCCAGGAACGATGATGTTCTTCCCACAGACCTTGAGATGAGCGACCCTCTAGGATCGCTCCCCAACCCGTGAGGGAAGCATCCGTCGTTAGCAGTTTGCGACGACAAGGAGCTCCCAGCACTGGGCCCTGGGACAGGAACCAAGGTTTCTTCCACATAACCAAGGCACGTAGGCATCGCCGCGTTACCTTGATTGTGCGAAATGGGTTGCCCCTCGGGGAAAACCCCCTGGTCCTGAGCCACCACTGCAGGGGCCTCATGTGCAGTAGTCCAAAAGGTATCACGTTGGAAGCTGCTGCCATGAGACCCAACAGTCTCTGGAACTGTTTGACAGTGAGTAGCTGGCCTAGCTTTACACTTTTCACAGCTGCAAGGATGGAATCTATCCGTGGCGGTGACAGGCGCGCCTGCATCGACACTGAATCCCAAACCACGCCTAAAAAAGTGGTCCTCTGAAGTGGAGAAAGCACACTCTTCTTGGCGTTCAGCCGTAACCCCAGCTCTTTCATATGGGCGAGGACGACATCTCGATGCCGAATCGCCAACTGATGCGACTGAGCTAAAATCAACCAATCGTCGATGTAGTTCAATATGCGAATACCCTGAAGGCGCAAGGGCGCCAGAGCTGCATCCACGCATTTGGTGAAAGTGCGGGGTGATAAAGCCAGGCCGAATGGAAGAACTCGATATTGGTATGCTTTGCCCCCGAAAGCAAACCTCAGGAACTTCCAATGACACGGACGGATGGAAATATGGAAATATGCGTCCTTGAGATCTATCGTGACAAACCAGTCCTCGGACCTGATCTATGGCACGATTTGTCTCAATGTTAACATTTTGAACTTGAGCTGCATGACTGACTCGTTCAGAACTCGAAGATCTAAAATGGGACGCAATCCCCCGTCCTTCTTTGGAACTATGAAGTACCGGCTGTAAAACCCGGTTTCCCTGTTGGAGGGAGGTACATATTCTATGGCCCCTTTCTCTAACAGAGTGTTTACTTCCTGTTCCATAACCAGAACCTGCTCGGGGCCCACCACTGTGGGCAGGACCCCCATAAACCGAGGTGGGCGTTTCTTGAATTGTATCTGATACCCTCTTTCCACGGTCTGCAGGACCCAACGAGAAACATTTGACAGTAGCCTCCACGCTGTCAAAGATTCTACTAGAGGTACCAGCCCCTCGAGACTGGTTTCTGGATTTCGTTGCTGTTGAGTAGTCGGTTCGTCGCCCTGTAACGGCGCAGCGGCAGGGTACGACCGAACAGACTGCTCTAGCACCCTCCTCAGAGGGGGCGGGCATCCCGAGGCCACTACGGGGAAGAAGTTTTTGAAGGGCGGCTGCCTGTTTAGAAGCTTCTTGAAACTTGTCTACAGCACTATTGACCGCATCACCAAATAATCCCGAAGTGGAAACAGGCTCATCCAACAGAAAATGTTTCTCTCTATCTTTGATGTTGCTGAGGTTGAGCCACAGATGCCTCTCAGTGGCCACCAGGGCTGCCATAGAGCGGCCGATGGATTTAGCCGTCTCCTTGGTGGCCCTGAGAGACAAATCTGTGGCTCTCCGCAGTTCGCACACCACATCGGGACCAATCCCCCCGCCCTCATTTAAATCACCCAGTAATTCTGCCTGGTAAGCTTGCATCAGAGACATAGTATGTAGACACGCTGCAGCCTGACCAGCGGCGGAATATGCTTTATTAACCAGGGAAGAAGTGACTCTGACTGGCTTGGTGGGTAACATAGGAGCCTTCAGGGAAGATGCCGTTGCTGGAGAGAGATAGCTCGCAAGCGTCTCCTCCACCCTCGGCATCTCCCCATAACCATGCTGTTTATAATTGGAAATAGTAGAGTAGTGAGATGTTTGTGCACTGTAAACTCTGTAAGACATGGGTTTCCCCCGCGATCTCGACACCTCGGTGTGGAGATCGGGGAAAAACGGAAGGCATCTGCGCTGAGGCTGTGTACGAGATGGCAGAAATCGTTCGTCGAGCTTGCTTTTTGAGCGAACGTCCTGCTGATCTTCTGGCCACTCAATAGATAGTCTTTCGACAGCTCTCGTCACAACCTCTAATAACTCTTCAAACGCATGAGACTGAGGTGGCGAAGCGTCAACACTAACCTCAGACTCAGCGTCAACACTAACAACATCCAACTCCTCAGAGCTGGACAATTGCAGTGTTGGTGCCTCCATCGGGGCGGAAGAAACCGCAGCGCGTGCTTCCGAACCCTGATGAGAGGCACTGGGTCTATCAGAAGGAGACTGAGATAAGGCAGAGCCCGTCTCAGCATCCACTGATAGATCCATTTGCGAACCCCAGGTCTGTGATCGACGCCGTGCCTCGGCAGCGGCGGGACCAGAGCCCTGGGGAACGCGATCCTGAGCGCTCTGGAAGAACGCCAGGCGGGATCGGAGCGTACGCAAAGGCAGCGCGTCACAATGCTCACAGCCAGCACCCTTGAGTGCTGACTGGGCATGCTCCTCTCCCAAACAAGCAACAAAAAGGATGTGAGTGTCCCCACCCATTAAATAACACGGGCAGGGGTGCACACACAACCTATACTGCTGCTTGCTCGCCATACTGAATATATATATATATAGATATAGACAGACAACACCAAATAACAGGGACAGAATTCACACAGAGCGCAACTGAAGACTCAGAAAGCTTTCGTTTTCTGTTTCGGGCTGGCTTTTATAGCTTCCTGGTACGTGACGTCACCCGCCTCTGACGTTCCGCCACACCATTGGACTGATTTTACATGTGCTTCAAGACGTCATCACGCAAAGCGTTCCCCATAGCGTCAATTTCGACGCAACGCGAGTTCCCTTGAAAGGGAACCACAGTTTTTGCGGAAAATTGCGTACATACGCCACTCACCCGTGCATGTGTGCATGTCTCATCATATCCTTAAAGGTATAGCGGAGGATGTTTTACTTCCTGGTGGGTAACCTATACTATTGGTCCTCCTAATTGTCAATCATTCTGGTGAATCAATCAAACTTTTCAAAAAGTGGAGCGGGTCTTATCTAAAATTTGGAAAGATCCTCCGCTATACCTTTAAGTTGCTTCAGAGGTTGAATCATCCGTTAAAAAAAAACACAGAACAGAGGTATTTGAAATGTCTATTACTCCACAGGTGAGTAAGGTATTTTATTGAAGATAAATTGCCACACGTAGCTATTGTGAAGGGTCATATTCTCACGCAGAGCCGAAGCACAACCAAAACAATGTTCTTCCGCAAAATGCATGCAGTTTTGTTTTTGTTTTTTAATCGCTAGAGGGACAAAAGTTACAAAGTTTACCTTTTATGTGCAACCTGGCTGAATGTAATGTTTTCAGACACTAAATACATGTTAATTGCGAGTGAATGAAATTATATAATAGTTTCAATTTATATTAAATGCAGTTAGTTGAATTTTAGAATGTTTTTCATCCACTTAAGTAGGAATTAAGTATTACGTTAATGTAATTTAATTATTACTTCTGTTGTCTTTTAAATATGGTTAAAGTGTTCTGCCAACTGTGTCTGACAAGCATTTATTGTAAACTAATAGGTCTACTTTAATATCATGTCTATTGAAACTTATGTCATGTATTAAATTAATTGCACATGTGTAATGAAGTTGCAGTTTAGTACATTTAAAATATATTAACTTTAAATGTACTGTAACATCTAATAACGCACAACAGTTCGGTAATCAAGTTCTGTGCTTTATTTTAGTACACATCAAATTAAGTGTACCATTTTAAAGTAGGCTACAAAAAAAGGGGGGTCTAAGGTGTTTTTGGGGTTTAACATATTACATAAACTGAGAATATTTGTTTTTTATAAAAATTACTTCATTTAAAAGAAGAGAATTCAAGCTTCATGCCTGTGTGTCTGTATGCCTGTTTGACTGAGTATTCGCTGAGTTACAGTTCATTTTCGGACGCATTTCAGAATGGAATTCACTGACAGAGAGAAAGCAGAACTCGCATCATGTTTATTTTTCTTTATTTGGCAAAAAGCACAACACTTTGTTTTTATTGTGAGTATACACAAAAAAAAAAATGCACACTTAACAGGATCGATTGATGTATGAAACTTTTTTGTAAGATCAAAGTCAACAGAGTATTTTGAGTCTCTCTTGCACTTATAAGAAAAAAAGCGAGCATATCGCGCCGGCGTGATAGCCGACCTCAGGGGGTTAAAGCATGATTTCTTTAAAGTAAAACATTTTATGTGACATTATCACAAAGTGCACATTTTAAAAATGTGTTAAGAAACATGAAAGATGTCATAAAAGTATACTACTCTCTCATTATTATTATATTATCTGCATGTATAATATACCAATCAGATTTGAAGTACACAACAAGTGCACATTTATTGGAATTAAGGACATTTATTGGAAATTCTTAAAAAAAAAGGGGGTTATCTCACACACTGCGTATTTTGGCAAATGCATGTCATAGTCCAGTTATCTCATGCATTTAGACAACTGTGTGATCATAACCTACATTTTGACTGCAGAGATTGTAAGGAAGCTATTCCGTATACATTTCCTTTAATGGCTAAACATGTTACAGTGTTCTAAAACAATAAAAATAAGTGACTAATTCTCCAGTACAGAAAGGGATTCATCAAATGTCCCCTCTTTACTGACGTCAGAGACAACAACATTAACACTTATTACACAGCTCCACAATTAACCTCTGCATCACATTACAGTGAATGAGGGGCTTGGAAGTCAAGTTGACAAGCATTTCAAACTCCCTCCCTCTCCAGCCCCATGTCACCCACACTCACTTGTCTGGAGGTGTGGAAGCTGGCGGAATCATTATTGGAAATGACTCTGCTCACATTCCTGCAGATAATGTGGTCGTCACGGGTGTAGATGACACCAGGAACGCTTCATGGCCAGACCTGCCACCTCTGAGATCAGAAAGAGAGCCTCTTTTCTCCACACACTGACAGTCATAATCCACAGCTCCCACCGAGTAACTGCATCTCGTTCACAATCAAGTGTCTGTTTTGAAGTGAAGTTATGAAGAAGTGCGTAACGCTGGGGAATAATTGAACAATGCACCATGGAACTTACAGCTTGCCTTGCTGCATATTTACTGCCATTTACTGTTCAGACATTGCAGTAGTCAACATTTGAATTGGATCAAAACCTTTCATCAAAGTTTTACAGCAATACCTTACTATATATCTTGCTAATTAAAATTCTTGTCCTAGGACAATTTTGATGATCCACTTCAAATGTTGACTACTGTGTAATAAAAACCAACTATCATTGTATTTTTCCTATGATTGGCAATTTAATGTGAATCCCACTTGGACAATTTTTTAGAACTTGTTAGTGGTGTTTGTTAAGGCAAGCATCTAATTAAGAATCTAATCAATTAAATCTATTTTTGATGGTCCACTTTAGACATTCTATTGACTATAAGTAACGTTGCACCTACATGTTAACTAACTCTCATTAGAGTATTAGTAGATTGTCTGCTTAATATCTTCTAACACTTTATTTTGATGGTTTCCCAACAGACATTCTACTGACTATAAATAACTTTTCAACATGTCAACTAACTGTCATTAGAGTATTAGTAGACTAATATCTACTAACACTTTATTGTGATGCTCCCCAACAGACATTCTACTGACTATAAGTAACTTTGCAACTACATGTCAACTTATTCTACTAACCCTGCCCCTAAAAGTCGACTAACACTGTCATGATGTACAACGTATGTAAGTACAATGTTACTCATAGTCAACAGAATGTCTAAAGGCGACCATCAATATAAAGTGTAAACGTTTTTTCTCCTCTGAACAAACCATTTATATGCTAATCTAGTCAAGCATTGCAGTGCTGTTTGGTTACCAACCTGAGGACAAAAAGTTAAGCCATACTCAAACAAGCGCAATAAACCAGGCAACCTTTTTCTAGGAATATGAAGCAGCGTCACCATGGTAACCGTTCAGTGATGGTGCTGTTTAGTACCTCTGTCCAAATATTGCTTTGGAAGCAAAAGAACGTTTAGTAAATATCAGTTCATCTGTCCAAGTGTACCTTCAATCCACTGGGGAAATTATTTCAAATTATACTTAAGGCATTAATATTAGGTTGGTCAGTAAGCCATAACCTCACTACCGTTTATTTTTTCTGCCTACAGAAAAATTATAATCACTGCTCTACTTTTTAAGAACATAAGCAAAGCAGTATTAGGAATATACAGAGCATCACTTTCACATGTCTTTAGGTACCAAATACCAAGAAAAACAAAGTAACAAGTAGATCAATAAACAAATAATGCATGTTTATCTTCCTAAAAAATAAAATAAAATCATTTTTGAAATATTTATGAAACAAAGAATTCACAACTCTTGTGAAACAGAAGTGTGCTTAATTATTTTGAATGTGTACTTCAAATCTTAAATGTATATTTAAGAAAAGTACTTGGATATCATAATATCATAAAAATAAAAGGCCATTTAAGTGTACTTTAAGAGAGAACACATGCATATGTTTCTTAACACACTTAATACACTACTAAAATGTGCAACTTGTAATAATGTCAAATGAAACGATTTACTTTAAAGTACATTTTAAATCATTGTTTTAATAATCTTTCATCCTGCTTTAAAGAAGTACACTTATTTTGATGTGTTGACCAACATAATAAAGCACATGTAATTTATTATAATTAAAATGTTGTGTGTTATTTGATATTACATTTAAAGTTAATATATTTTAAATGTACTAAATTGTAACTTCACCATTGTGTACTTACAAATATATTTAAATACGTAACATACAAGTTTCAATAGAAATTACATTAAATTATATTTTAGTTTACCATAAATGTTTGTCAGTATTTTCGCAGTACACTTTAACCAAATTTCAAAAGAAAATAGAAGTATTATTAAACAATTATTTAATTTAATATACAATCAAACCAAAAATTATTCAGACATCAGATATAATTTTGGCTTTCTTCTTTTTTACTAGTGGGTGCAGGACACTATAGTTCACTTTTGTAAGTGAGGATAGCAAAATAAATTAAACTGTGACATATCATACCCCAAAAATTCTTCATACAGTGAACTATAAAATTGATACAAATTTGGGACAAAAAAAATTCTCTTTAATTGCTAATGCGACCTTTTTACACCACAGACTGAACAAAATGAAGCATTGCTTGGTAGTTGTTTGACCTAAATTGGTATTATCTAATTGTGTACTTAAATTTAACAGCTGACAGATACTCAACCTAATTCATTTGTGAGACAGTCTAACTAAAACCAGATGAAATATCAACTGATTTTGATAACTCTTGCGTTCTTGTCATATTTTATTATCATTTTCTAAACTATAACAAATGAACTCTGATAATGTAAGAAATGTTGAAGGTGTCTGAATACATTTTGACTGTAATTCAAAAGATCAAAGTAGGAACATTTTCAAGTATTTAGATAAACCAGACACAAAAATGAAGATCTATCTGGGAAACAACCTCTGATCAGCTTTCATTTTTTTCCCCAAATCTGAAGAGAGAAAACCCATGGCCCATTGTTACGAACTGCTCCGAGACACGGAGGTTGAGGATCCAAATGCAGCTTTATTAAGGGGTAATCCAAAGAAAAAATCCAATAAACAGGCAAAGGGTCAAAACACAAGTAGACAGTCCAAACAAACAAAACAAAACAAAACAGGCAGGGGTCAGAGGCAAGAGAGTAATCCAGGGAACAGGCAAGAAATCCAAAAACCAAGAGACATGAAAACCAGGGAAAATGCTCAGAAGTGCAGTGCAACAACATACAAAACTTCGCAGTGAGTGAATGAGTGAACGAGTGAACATGGTATAAATAGGCTGAGACTAACAGGATGATGGGACACAGGTGAATGCAATCAGTGATAATGAGGTACAGGTGAATGTGATGAGTGATCAGAGATGAGTCCGGGCAGTGAGTATGGGAAATGTAGTCTGAGGGCGCTTTCACACTGGCAGTTTAGTGCGGACCGGGGCACGGTTCGCATGAAAAATCGCTAATGTGAACGCTGTCATCGGACCCGGGTGCGCACTAGAGTACCGAACCCCGGACTACCTGGAGGAGGTGGTCTGAGCTCGGTTGCTCCCGAACCGTGGTGCGGTTCGCGTTAATGTGCAAGCAACACGGACTCGGGTGCGCGCTTGTTCAGGAAGTATAGTATCCCGCGCATGCGTATCACTGTCGATATCATTGTTTCCTCACACACGACAACCATGAGTGGCAGGGGAACGTTGTGGGACACTGAAGAGGTGATGTCTCTCACTATGTTGTGCATAATAGCACCAAAAAAACAGACAAATTACAGCTATGCTCAGTCGAGTTGTATTATCCATGCATTTTCCGTGTGCGTTTGCGATGACGTAAGATCACTGCAAACGCACCTGGGTTCGATACAACTAATTGAGTGTGAAACCAGACCAACGCTGCGGGGGGCGCCGGGAACGAGCGCACTCGGGTTCGGACCGCAGCAAACGAACCCAGTGGAAAAACGCCCTGAGAGTGAACGTGAGTGTCTGATGTGGAGTGCCCTCTGGTGGCTCTCAAGGACACTCCAGCTGGTGACCGTTACACCCATAATGCACCATTTTGCGCTTATATCTATAACTTTCACAGGTGGGGGGTTGTGGCCACCAAGGGGACTGCCACATTCCACCCCAAAAAAGGCAGTGCCGTGGGGCAGATAGAGCCAGCAGCTCCAGCGTGAGTTGACAACACAACAACCAAATATGCAGATCACTTCTTACAACTCTTGCTCATGTTAATGTGATTCAGTGGCTTTGCAGGTTTGAATGGCACAGCTAGTGCTTTTGGGTATTTGGACAGATTTCAAAGGTAGTCATACCTCATACATTCACAGAATAACAATGGAGCTGTGCTTGATTAAGGTTTCACCAGCATGTTGCTCTATAAAATCCTTAAAATCTGTTCATTACAAAAATGATTAATTATTAGACTAATTACACAAGGTTATGTTGCTGCTGGTTATTGACATGGCAAAGGCGTAATGGCTGAAACAGCACAGAGAATAAAGAAATGTCCCAGACTAACTGAATTTACCCTATTGTCCCTAAAATTAAATCGTCAAAAAATAAACATTTGTAAGGCTATGTATCTTTTACCCTGGCTAGAACGGCTTCATTTTTCCTTTTTCTCTTATTGTTTCACCAACAGTAGCCTCCACAGGGAACCCAAGCCCTACAGATAGTCATTGATATCTGTCAGTAAGTTAGCAAAGACAGTTTAATGAAGCTGAAAGGACGGCTAATGAATGCATGATGGGATAGAATCTATGTCTGGAAGGGCTAATGTGACATAATTTTATATTAAAAAAAAAAAGGAACTGAAGCTTTCTTATGTCTTTACTTCATTTATTTGAATGGCATGTACAAGACAGTGGGGAGAAAAATAACACATTTTCTATCTATCTATAAATGGTTCCATATTTAAATTAAAGTCAATTGATTTCGAGCTGAGATTTTGGTTTTGCTTTATGACCCAGATTTTACTTTGGACATCAAGTGGTGACCCAGCACAGAGCACAATAGTTTAACATATAAAAACAAAGTCCAAATGAGGAGGGAGGTTAGGGGCTCTGGAGGTGGATGCAGAGCTGGACACTGAAGGAATCTGGGACTAGCTGGCAGAGGGGAAACCCCATTGTGGAGATGGAGGGAGGTGCTTGGGTGGAGCCAGAAAAATCGACCAACAGTGATGGAGGTAGGAGAGCTGGACACTCAGGCGGAGCTGAGATGATGAAGGGACCAGGCAACACCGTAAGACCTGGAGGTCAAGGCGGAGCCGGCGTGACGAGCGGCCGCGGTGGAGCCAGAGTGCCAGAGGACTGAAGCAGAGCTGGTGGGAGTGAGAACCAAGGTGGAACCAGAGGGAAGGAGGACCGTGTGGTGCCAACTGGTCGACGGACCAAGGTGAAGTGACGGGTTCAGCGGCCCAAGCGGAGCCAGGCAGCAGAGTGGAGCCAACAAAGGAGGAGCTGAAGGACCGAAGGGAGTCAACAGAGGTGGGGCCGAGGAACTGGATGGCTAAGCAGACTTGGAGATGTGCGGGACCAGCAGAAACGAAAAAAACTTGGAGCTTGGTGGGACCAACGGCAGCAGTAGACTTTGGGGAATCATATTTTCCAATCCATCAATTAATAATGTAGAAACCTGGCACAGCTCACCCTCAACAGCGGGAGTATGGGCAGGGCTCCACTCCATGCCCTCATGCTCAACTAATATGGTTACGTTGACGGATGTTGGTGCCGGTTCATACTCCTGGTCCGACTCTCTGTGTGGCTTGGGCTCCAGGACAAAGATGGCCTTGGTTGTCTCTGGCACTGTTTTCGTGATGGGCTTGGTCTCCTTGTCTGCAGTGGGCTTAGGCTCTTGTTCTGTGGTGGATGTCGTTAAAGTTTTGCTGTGCTCTTGGTCTGGAGTGGTTGTTCCTTGATGTAGATGGTAAAAGAGGATCCACACTGGACCAGCACCTACTCCACAGAGAGCGAATGGCCCTCGACGACCGTCGTCGGGTAGTTGTGCCTTAGTTCGCTCATCCAGGCTAGTCTGGAAAAACACACATATCCGGGAAATAAGACTCGGCAGGTCAAAAAAATTCCCTGTATGGTCCTCCTGGGTATGATTCTCTTACTCTAAGCAAAGCAGGCTGACAGGTGTAAAGTCCATAATATTAAACGTATAATCCTTTCTTTTTGGTGTTTTGTTTGTTCTATCACGGCGTGGCTGTAGTAATCGCACAATGATTGACGAAAAAATAGGAACATGCAGGAGATCACAGGAATAATACTCATAAAAAAACAACCACATAAAACATAGACAACACTGAACAATGAACACAGGGAACTAAGTCATTAAATACATAGGGACTAATCAACATAACATGGAACAGCATAACTCAAATCAGAAACCATGGCAACTTACAGGGAAAATAATGAAGATGAAACCAAAACACAATGAAACTTGACATAACCCTGACAGGTTGCATTCATAGTTTATATAGTTTTCTAGTTGAATTTACACTGTTCTATCAATGCTTTTGTTGTTAGGTTTGGGTTAGGAGCACAGCGCGTTCTGTGACAATCTAGTTTACTATTCAAAACGGCCCATTCATACTCAAAAACTATCCATTGATTGTTACTGTTATTGTGTATTGTGTACCATATTGAGGTATCTGTGTTCATTTGGGTACCTCATTACCTATATTGTGTAGATATGGTGTCTAATAGTCTAGATTATACAACATTCAGACTGGTACATCATTTGGCTGGCTGAAAGTCTAACAAGAAATCTGCTAAATTGTTTGGTTTTACACCTACATGTAAACCTAGTGGGAAAGGAAAATCCTTTGAGATGTTATCTTAAAGGTGAAATGGATTTAAGGTACACTTTTATTCTAATAAACAGTTTCAAACTAAATAAAATATTATATCATTATGTAAAAGGATCTTAGGCGATTTTATTATGTCTTTAATCTATGGTTACATTTCCCAAAACAACTCAGCACCAAAGACAGGGTCCTTTAAGAGCAACAACCCTTTTACCCATTAAAGGCCAATAAGTAACACGCTTGTTCCAGCTTCAGGGCAGAATATTTCCCACATTACTGTGGTGTGAAAATGGAAACAGTTGATTCACAATGGAATTCATTAAGCTAAAGCAAGGTAACAGAGAGATATAAGGATGTACCTTACCCACAGACCTAGATTAATTTGTTGTGTTTGAGAAGGAAAATATCAGTATTACTATTGCTCATACTTAAACTTAAGCACTTAACCTGTTCTTGCACCACATGTGGATTCTACTTCAGAGAGGTGTGTTATTACTTACATTGAAGGAAGGACCTGGGTGATATCGTAGATCATCACAGACGCAAGTGGTGAGCTCTTATGATGTAGTCCAGTAAGCAAAAATCTTGCAAACCCCAGAATACCCTAGCAACCACCTAGAAATGCCCTAGCAACCACAGAGATCACCCTTGGAACTGCATTGCAATGCATTTTTAACCAACCAGAACACTGAATACCTGTCTAAAGGCACAATTGGAGGTGTAACAAGATATTTCTTTCTGTTTTGACTTTATAGCATTGTCAAGCAAAACTTAAATAATCCTATTTGCATGTAAGTTAAATATAGCAGAGGGCAAGGCTAAATATATCAAACTAGGCCTTAGCTTGGCCTTATCTTTACCAAAATAGCACCATAGTTGATGGTGCCGAGGTGACAATACTCATGTAGTGTGGAGCACTGTCAGTAGTTTGGAATGCAGTGGGCTGGATAAACGCTGAAACAGGGAGGTGTACATCATTAAACTATGATGTAATTTAAGGGATGTGGGAAGGATGTTGAGAAAGATGCAAAAATTCTAAGGGAGGTGTGGGGTGTTAATGAATTTGAAAGCCAATGATCTATCAATCAATTCAATGATCTGAAAACCCAATTTCCTTCTATAGATAAATATATATGGCTCAGAGCTTTCACTGAAATACATTCCTCTGGATGGTTAAAAGTCAGCCAGAGTTTATGTGCATATTTTTAATGCATATTTCTTGTTACTGACCATTATATAATGACGCCAAAATTATTTGGAAAAATAAGAATGCAACAAAAGAATGTGTGAATGTCATTACATAAGATAGTGGCGTTTACTGTTTTTGTTTTTGTTTTTGAAACAAGTTCTGCCGTTATCAATTATTTATTGAAATGGAATCATTGTTGAGTGTTCATTTACGGTAATATACTTGCTTTGTTGCCACTAGGTCTCATGATAAAACTCAAGAGTGTCATTCCAGAGAGTTTGAGGATGTTGCTGACAGGCTGAATGTCCGACAGACCATCCTGTGTTTTATCAGCTCTGAGATTCCTTTAGCGGACAGGGATATGTGTGACTAACTAAGAGTGTCAGAGTTCTTAACTCTCTTACCCCTTTGCATGGTCATATTGCTTGGATAGATTGGTATGGGATTGTTAATTCTTTGTTTAGACTTAAGAATATTAAATATGAATTATTTAAAAAAAACTGTACTTTAAACATAAATACAGTACCAAAAATGTTAATAAAATAAAATATAAAAAACTAAGTAAAATAAACAATATCAATCCTTTTTTTTAGCAAAAAAAATTTGCATGAAATTGTGTACATACCGTCATATTCGTAAATAGAGAAAAGTTGCTCCGGCTACTATGACGCATATGGTATGAAAAGCCCTATTCAGACGGGACTAGTTTAACATGGAGAGGTGGGGTAAGGTAATAATTACCAGAGCTTCTCTCTGATTTTAGTCCCGTCCGAATGTGCCATCTCAGTAATAATTACGGATAATGTCAGTAAAGATTACAGCGACTTTTACCTTCAGTAAAAAGGTCCAGTAAAATTACCTCAGATAATACTAATCCCGTGCGAATAGACCTGCTGTAAATATGTACGTAAATATTTCGTCATTTCCTGTTTAAAAGTAGTTCTCTTACGAGAGGTACTCTCGTACTGCGTAAATCTTACGCTAGGGGGAAATCTCTTTTCCGCGAGATACTGAAGCCAAAAAATTATCCTTAATTTTGAAATAATGTAAAACGCGTTGCGGCAGCATGCAGACATAGGCGAGACAGCTCGCGCGCCTATTGGCTGCCCTGCGGCAACTGCAGCAGCCTATCGATAAGGCCCTATCGTGACGTCATCACCAATGGGGGCGCTTCGCGCCCAATACGTCACGTCCCGCCGAAACGGGCGTGGCCTGGGGCTATAAATATAGCATCGAAAGGCTAGCTTACCGATTTTTCATCTCTTCAGCGGAGCTCACGCATCGCTGGATCCAGAGAGAAGAAGCCGCGCCGTGGAAAAAGCATTTCAGCGGGACGAGTTCGGTACCTGGAGTCGCTGGCCGCGCCGCCTTCAACCACCGTTCCTGCTACGCTATCCGGCGTCATATCCTTTCATTGTTAGTGTGTGTTCGCCGCCGCGACTCACACTCCTTCTCTAAAAGAGCAGAGCGTCTTTTTCAAGATGTCTCGTCCATCCTGTGGCTCGTGCCGAGCCCCACTCAGCGACGGGGACCGCCATGTCATCTGCGTTTCCTGCCTGGGTGAAGGACATGCAGCTCTAGCGCTCGCCGACGGCGGATGCCCTCACTGCGAGCTTATGCCTATGGCGACTCTGAGGACTCGCATGGCAACTTTCCACGAGCCTGCACTTCCCGCTGCGACGCCGCGCCGTAAAAAGCGCCGTGCTCAGCGGATCCCTGAGCCTCCTACCGAGAAAAGCTCGCCGGTGCGCCTGCCAGCTTCGCCGTCTGCTTCTCTCGAGTCTCTCACTCCCGGACAGTGGCCGCCGCTGGCCGCCGCTTCCGCCGGAGATGACAAGGAAGAAGCGGCAGTTTTCGAGGAGGACAACTGCTCTATCCTGGCTTCGGACAGCGAGGATTGGGCGAGCTCTGTGGACCTCGCCCCTTCTTCTGCCCGCGAGTCGTCAGGAAAACGGGCCAGTATTGAAGCTGAGCTGATGCGTCTGCTCACACAGGCCACAGAGAGCCTCGGCCTCGAGTGGTCCGCGCCCGCCGAGCCTACACGCAACCGTCTGGACAGTTGTTTCTTGCAAGGGGACCGCGTTTCCACGCCCTCAAGACCCGCCCCGTTTCTTCCTGAGCTTCATGAAGAACTGGCAAAGTCTTGGAGCGCCCCTTTCTCAGCCAGGCTGCGCTCCTCTGCTTCAGCGGCATTCTCCGTGGTGGACGGTGCCAAAGACAGAGGATACCTCGCTCTCCCTCTAGTGGAGGAGGCAGTAGCAGCCCATCTTTGCCCGCCCTCTGCTGGACGGCGGACTAAGACGGCGCTACCTTCAAAAGCCTGCCGCGCTACTTCTACCCTGCACAGTCGCGCTTACACCGCCGCTGGGCAGGCTGCATCAGCGCTACACACTATGGCCACTCTCCAGATCTTCCAAGCTAACCTTCTCCGAAAGCTGGACGAGGAAGGCACGGAAGCAGTCAACGTGGCGGATTTAAGGAGCGCTACGGACCTCGCACTCCGCGCTACAAAATCCGCTGCACAGGCCATAGGGCGGAACATGGCTTCTCTCACCGTTGCTGAGAGACACCTCTGGCTGACGCTTTCAGAAATGCCGGACTCGGAGCGCTCTGTGTTCCTCGACGCCCCCGTTTCTGCTACTGGCCTCTTTGGATCGTCCGTCAAAGATTTCGCGGACAGATTCGCTGAGGTACAAAAGACGTCGCAGGCCATGAAGCACTTCTTGCCAAAGCGCTCTAGCTCCGCATCAGGCCGCTCTAAACAGCCGTCTGCTCGCAGCTCGCAGCCGCCGCCCCCCGCCGCCGCTTCACAGCGTCGACAGGCCCGGGACCAGAGACCACGCTCTCGCTCTGCCGGCCGCCGCCCCCCACAGCGTGGGACTCGGCCGAAGATTGAGATGAAGCCCGAGGCCTCAAAGTCTTCCTAGCCAGCTTAGGAAAACGACGGTGTTCAAGCCCCGCTGCGGCCGGGTTTCCACCAAAACTTCTCGCTCGTCCAGTTCCATTACATGCGACTGTTCCAGTGTACTCTACAGTAAACAAGTCGGTTACATTACCTGCTTGCCTGTACACAAACGCCGTTTTCACGGCGACCCAGATAAATCCTGTAAAGAGCGTATTTTCTGGTATTCCGGCCACGGCCGACGGTGTTATGAGTGTAGTAAAAAATGCCCACTGCCCAGTGCCCATTCCTACACACAGACACAGCCCGCCCCACAGGGCTCGCGCACATAAAATCGACTCATGTCGATTGCGCACAGAATGTAGTGAGCGTGCCCACGTCCCAGTGCCCACAAACACTACACGCTGCATGTCTCTCGGTTTCTGTAAAAACGAAACCAACACACATACAGCCGACTCAGGTCGATGGTGTTTTCAGTGCAAATGTGCCCGCTGTCCTGCGCCCACATTCACTCACAGACATGACGAATCCCTCGGTTTCCCCCACGCTCGCCGTCTCTCAGCTACCTGCCGTGAGAGAGCCGAGCGCGGGCGAACCGCCCGCTGTGATCAAAACACTCCCCGCCTCGAGCGCTGCAAATGCGGTGTCTATAATACAGCATACCGAAGCTCCCCGGTCACCACTATGTCACGACCAGAGCTCCGATCTCATTCAACCCTTAGCTATGCATGCACATGCGTGGGCAAAGCTTCCCGGTGAATCAGAATGGGTGCTGAACATTATAGAAAGAGGCTATTCGCTACAGTTCGCTCGACGTCCCCGCCGTTGTGCGGTGCGAGTCGAAACCACGGTAGAAAAGGAAGTAGCAAGTGTACTTCGTACCGAAATTGCGAAACTGTTGAGCAAAGGGGCAATAGAGCCTTTATCTCAAGCTCAGAGCGAAGGGGGGCTATACAGCAGATATTTTCTGGTTCCGAAAAAAGACGGGGGTCTCAGACCCATTCTAGATCTAAGACAACTGAACGAAGCGCTTTCAAAACGCCGGTTCAGAATGCTCACAACCAAGAAAATCCTCGCGCAAATTCGCCACGGGGACTGGTTTGTGTCAATAGATCTGAAAGACGCGTATTTCCAAATACAAATAGCGTCACGTCACAGGCGATTTTTGAGATTCGCCTTCGAGGGCCAGGCTTATCAATACACAGTCCTACCGTTTGGCCTGTCCCTAGCACCCCGTACATTCACGAAGTGCATGGACGCAGCCCTCGCTCCCCTGAAACTTCGGGGAATGCGAGTTTTGAACTACTTGGACGATTGGCTGGTTCTAGCTCAGTCACATACGGAGCTCATAGAACACAGAACCATTTTACTCGAACATCTCGAGAATCTGGGTCTCAAAGTCAACTGGGCGAAAAGTTCACTGTCTCCCAGTCAGAGAATATCCTTTCTGGGCACAGAACTGGACTCGCTGTCAATGACAGCTCAAATATCGCTACAGCGCAGATTGACTATTCAGCGCATGACAGAAACCTTCCGCCGCGGCACTATAGTCCCGCTAAAGAAATTTCAAAGGATGCTCGGTCTCATGGCAGCAGCATCCGCAGTTCTCCAGCTGGGTCTGCTTCGCATGCGCCCACTGCAGTTCTGGCTACAAGCGCGAGTACCGCGTCGAGCGTGGACTTCAGGTCTCTTTCGCCTCAAGGTCGATCAAAAATGCGTCTCAGCACTGATACCCTGGGGAGCGACCGACTGGTACCAGTCAGGTGTAAGCCTGGGGACTTCCTCGAGTGTGAAGGTGGTGTCCACGGACGCCTCCACCTCGGGATGGGGAGCACTGCTCGAGGGCAGACCGTTTTTCGGCCAGTGGTCAGAACGGGAAAAGCTTCTGCACATAAACTGCCAGGAAATGATGGCAGTCGACAACGCGCTGAGGCGCTTTCGTCCCCAAATAGCAGGACACCACGTCTTGGTCCGCTCGGACAACATGTCAGTGGTAGCCTACATAAATCGCCAGGGAGGCATCACATCACGAAACCTGTACAGGTTAGCGAAACGCCTCCTGGTATGGGCTCAGCACAATTTGCGCTCGCTCAGGGCAGCGCATGTGCCCGGCCACCTGAATGTGGGACCAGACAGACTGTCCAGGAACAATGTTCCAGCAGGAGAATGGTCACTGCATCCGCAGACAGTCCAACTGCTGTGGCAGACATTCGGCAGAGCAAAGATAGACCTGTTTGCGTCTCAAGAAAACGCTCACTGCCCGGAATTTTTCTCCAAGAGCAGGGATGCGCTGGCCCACGTCTGGCCCCGCTGCCCGCTCTATGCTTTTCCCCCCATCACGCTCCTACCTCAGGTATTAGAGCGGATCAGGGAAAGCAGATGCTCAGTGTTACTGGTTGCTCCGTTCTGGAAGAACCAGGCTTGGTTCCCAGTTCTTATGCAGCTGACGAGCACTGCCCCATGGCCAATACCAGTGAGGAGGGACCTCCTCTCTCAAGCCAGGGGCTCGATCTGGCATCCTCGCCCGGAGCTTTGGTCCCTACATGCGTGGGCCATCAACGGGTACCCTCTGATATCCCAGAGGGAGTGTTAAACACGATCATGCAGGCTAGAGCTCCCTCTACGAGACGGCTCTATTCCTCAAAATGGTCAGTGTTCTCCAGCTGGTGCACAGCACGCGGCTTTTCACCCCTGGACTGTGGAGTGACGGAGGTTCTCTCCTTCCTACAAGAGCTACTGGATGAAGGCAGAGCCCCATCCACGCTCAAAGTCTATGTGGCGGCTATAGCAGCGTTTTCCAAACCAACGCTTGGTCAGTCACTGGGAAGGAACGATCTGGTCATTCGGTTCCTTAGAGGAGCTAAGAGGTTAAATCCTCCCAGACCTCCCTCAGTCCCCATATGGGACCTTTCTACGGTCTTGGAGGCCATGAAGGGTGCCCCATTTGAGCCAATCCAGTCGATAGATATCAAACACTTGTCTTTCAAAACGGTGTTTCTTCTGGCTCTCGCTTCAGTGAAGCGCATAGGGGACTTACAAGCGCTCTCAGTGAGCGCGACGTGTATGGAGTTTGGGCCAAATGACTCGAAAGTCATACTCAAACCAAGGCACGGGTACGTCCCTAAATCCCTCAACACACCGTTCAGGGCCCAGGTAATTTCCCTGTCTGCCCTGCCGGTCTCTAATGAGGAGAAGGACGCCAGCTTCCTTTGCCCAGTCAGGGCGTTAAGGGCTTATGTGTCCCGCACGTCTGTTTTCAGACAGACGGAGCAGCTCTTTGTTTCACTCTACGGACGTTCTAAGGGACTCGCCGTGTCGAAACAGAGTCTATCTAGATGGATAGTCGATGCTATAGCGCTGGCTTACACCTCTAAGGGCTTGCAGTGCCCATTAGGTGTCAGAGCGCACTCCACGAGAGGCGTGGCCTCGTCGTGGGCTTGGTCTAGTGGGATTGCCTTGCAAGATATCTGTATGGCGGCAGGCTGGGCCTCCCCGTCTACATTTATAAGGTTTTATAACCTAGAGGTTCCCGCTCTGCAAGCTAAGCTGCTTTCAGTCTAAAAATCGGTACTGTCTGCCCCAAGTGCGTCTGGCCCAGAATACCGAAATGACTCGAGCAACGCTCGTTTAGATCGCGCAGCTCTATGGGCAGTGTGTAAGACCCACTATGTTCATCAGTCCAGGCCGGGGTCGCCCTGACTGAATAAAATACCATCACTATAACTGTTTCTTATAGGATGCTGCATTATAGGAATGATGCTATTCTAGCCACTCTTCCTGGGCTCTCTGTGAGTCACTTATGATCATGTACTACATGAGCCCGGGCACTTGCCCTTGGGACTTTGGTGCTGGATCATAGCATGCACGGCGTTTTACACTGTTTCCCCTAGCGTAAGATTTACGCAGTACGAGAGTACCTCTCGTAAGAGAACGTACTCGGTTACTAACGTAACCTCGGTTCTCTCTAGAGAGGAAACGAGTACTGCGTATCTTGCCGTGCCTGCGCACGCTCCGGTTCGCTCCGGCGATGAAAAACCGGTAAGCTAGCCTTTCGATGCTATATTTATAGCCCCATGCCACGCCCGTTTCGGCGGGACGTGACGTATTGGGCGCGAAGCGCCCCCATTGGTGATGACGTCACGATAGGGCCTTATCGATAGGCTGCTGCAGTTGCCGCAGGGCAGCCAATAGGCGCGCGAGCTGTCTCGCCTATGTCTGCATGCTGCCGCAACGCGTTTTACATTATTTCAAAATTAAGGATAATTTTTTGGCTTCAGTATCTCGCGGAAAAGAGATTTCCCCCTAGCGTAAGATTTACGCAGTACTCGTTTCCTCTCTAGAGAGAACCGAGGTTACGTTAGTAACCGAGTACGTTTTCCGTGTTTTTTCAAGTATGAAATAGCATTCATTTGCGTTCTGGACGCTGGGAGAAGTCTATGGCAAAACTCAAGTGTTTTCCACACACCATTCACATCAGAAAGAAGATCGAAAGCACTTGTTAGAGTCACGAAACATCTTTTAGCGTTAGTTAAGTGCCTTTTACCAACACAATCCAATCTAAAGTTAATTAATACATCATTCAACCAGACATAACTGGTTTATATATATAAATATAGGTTATATGTGTTTGCGCACGTGATGTCAGGAAGCAACGTAATACGCATATGACGACAGGAGGGTGATGGCGCTGTGCAAATTGAGTTACTCCTCCTACTTCTTCTAGTTTTATCTTATCCCGTGCGAACTGGCCATTAATATTACAGATGTCCTGTGGTAAAATTACATTACTCCATCTACCCTTGTAAAGTTAATCCCGTCCGAATAGGGCTAAAGTGGCATAGGTTAGTTGTCACACAAGCAAGAAATGTTGACATGGAGCAGCTTAAGAGACATGCAATCTGTAAGAATGACATGACAATGAAAATTTAAAATATCGGAAATTGTTGTTTCTCCCTCCCCCTCCTCCTCAGACTCCACTCACGCGGGTTGCCAGTTTGAGGACATGCAACAGGAACAAGAGCAATTGACAATGAAAGCCGAGGAGACTTAAGTTGATGAGTTGATTTATCTGCGTTTTAATATGCTCTCGTTCATAGAGATTTTTAGATGGATACCGAGGCTTTTTAGGTTGAGTAGAATCTGCAATCTCTGACATAGTTTGTTTGCTGTCTGCAATAGTCCATGTTTCCTGCCAAATGGCATCCCGGGGTGTCGAAATACTATTGGGTAAACTGGCAGTGGGCGAGATCACACAGACCAAAACAAAAACAGACATTCCAACACGGAAATAACTGGCTTTAGAAGTGTTTTTCAGATAAACAAGTATGTGAACTCAGCATGTTTCCTAAATATCTGCAAACATATTATGGTATTTTTATACTTTAGTAGAGTTAAAAAGTTACATACAGCACATTTAATCTCAAACCTCAGGGGAATCATCCATTTTTTTTTTTAAAACAGAGGGAAGTCTGCTGTTTAAAAGAAAATGTGATGGAGCTCGTAATAAAATGAGAATGAACATTGACTTGGCTTTTTGGAGATGGCGAGAACTGAGGGAACTGAAATGTAAAAGCGATGCGGAGATGGTGATAAGGTATTTTATTGAACAGATAAACTGCCATATGTACTGTAGCTCTCTAACAGAGTTCATTGTAAAGCATTATCTTTTGTGAAGGGTTGTTTCATTATGGTTGTTGTAGCACTGTGCTGGAATTTACCATGTCTATTAACAGGTATAGCTACAGTAACTTCTTCAGCTAGTCAGCTTGAGATCCTTTCCTAAACTGGTTATCCCCCCCATTTCACAAACAAGGCTTAAGCCTAGTCCTAGACTAAAATGCATTTTTGAGTTTTTTTTTACGTAAAGCAACTTGCACTGACATATCTTAAAATATGTCTGTGCTATTTTTTTGTCTCAAGATGCACACCAGTAATGTATTTTTTTTCTAAGGCATGTCTATAAAAACTACTTAAATGTCCTGTATTTAACTAAGGCCTAATCATGAGTTAATATAAGCCCTGTCTGTGAAACCAGGCCTATATCTCTTAAGCCCAGTAGTGAATGATTTATGAGCAGTAGGATAACCATATTCATCCTCACAGTCATGCAGAGCCAAAGCACAACCAAAACAATGTTCTTCTGCAAAATGTATGCAGTTTTGTTTTTGGTTTCACTTTATTTTGATGGTCCCTTTAACACATTCTGTTGTCTATAAGTAACATTGCAACTGCATGTCTACTAACTCTCATTAGAGTATTAGTAGAGTATTAGTAGACTGGTATGGTTAGAATAAGTTGACATGTGGTTGCAAAGTTACTTTTAGTCAGCAGAGTGTCTGTTGGAGGACCATCACAATTAAGAGTTTGCAGATATTAAGAAGACAGTCCACTAATACTTTAATGAGAGTTAGTTGACATGTAGTTGTAAAGTTACCTTATAGTCAACAGAATGTTCAAAAGGGACCATCAAAATAAAGTGTTGGTCCAAAAGTTACACAGTGTACCTGAGATCACTATGAAAACTTCTGTCTTTCCTAGGCCTGGGCTATAAAACTGTATCTGTACTTATCGACCGAACACATTCATGAAATTCATCTCCAGACCTGCTTTTAAGAGTCATTTCACTAGCTTTTTATGGTTTAATTTGAGATTAAACTACTGTCGAATACATGCTGATACTGAAACCTCTGGGTAACTAATGAAACCCCTGTTCTCTGAAGGAGGGAATGGAGATGTTACTTTATATTACGTCAGAACGTCTGACGAATTGGGATCTCGCCTGAGAGTCCAATCACCTTTGAGTGGTACAGCAATTGTGGCGACTGGACATAACGTCTCCGTTCCCTCCTTCAGGGAACAGGAGTTACATTAGTCAAGTCAAGTCAAGTCACCTTCATTTATATAGCGCTTTTAACAATATGGATTGTTTCAAAGCAGATTTACAGTGATGATAGGAAATTACCGTAACAGATTGTTTAGGCATTACAACAGCTCTAGGATAAAGTTATTGTCCAGCTAAAGTTAGTTTTGATTGATTGATCCACTTCCGTTGCGAAGATCATTAGTTATTAACTTAGGGGCCGCTAACACAACACCATTCTAACAGGAAAACCCTTAACGCGCTCCGACCGGCCATCCGCACAAAACAGTGCCTGGTGTCTCGAGAACGCACTCCCTGAAATAGGTTCGAAGGTGCAACCGATTATCCGTTATCTCTGCGCAAACCTCAAAAACACAAACCCGCAAAATCGCAGACGTCGTGCACATGCGCATTAGGTGTTCAGTCCAAAGGTATGCGCGTTTGAATATATATTTGTGCAGGCGTGTAGTCCTTCTTTACAAATCAACCCTCAAGAAACTACTTGTCTGGACTTCAAAAAAAATTATATGGAATTATAGGGAATTACCCCGACAACATTTTATCTGTACTGAGGTAAAGGGAAGGGAAGGAGGCCTTCACAATGGAGGGACTGTTTGACACTTCAGGACTGCGTTGTCATCGTGTCCAGGCGCAGGTCCTTCATCAGATCTGGATACGGCCTGGATCCAGCGGACTGCGGTAAACCTCAGATAAAAAGAGAGACTAGTATTAGCATAGACGCTAAGATGCTTCCTGGACAATGTTAGGAAGATTTTTCCAAAGTTTTAGTGCTAAATAGGAAAAGGATCTACCACCAGCAGTTGATTTTGATATTCTAGGTATTATCAACTGGCCGGAATTTTGAGATCGCAATAGTTGTGAAGGACTATAATGCGTTAAGAGCTCACTCAAGTACTGGGGAGCTAACCACCCATAATAGCATTACAATAATCTAGCCTTGATGTCATGAGCGCATTAACTAATTGTTCTGCTTTTTTCACTGAGAGCATATGACGTAATTTAGATATATTTTTAAGATAAAAAAAATCGTTTTTTCAGATACTAATGAATCAAATGAAAGATTGGTATCAAAGAGCACACCCAGGTTCCTAACCGACGACGAGGACTTGACAGAGCAGCCATCAAGTGTTAGACAGTATTCTAGGTTATTACGTAAGGACGTTTTTTGTCCAATAATTAGAATCTCTGTTTTTTTCAGAATTAAGTAGTAGCTAGTCATCCAGTTTTTTATATCAGCTATGCATTCCGTTAATTTTGTGAATTGGTAAGTTTCGTCAGGGTGTGAAGAAATATAGAGCTGCGTATCATCAGCATAACAGTGAAAACTAATGCCATGCTTCCTAATTAAATCTCCAAAGGGTAGCATGTACAGTACTGAGCCTTGTGGTACACCATTCTGAACGTTTGATCAATAAGACATCTCTTCATTTACTGTTAAAAACTGATAACAGTCAGATAAGTATGATTTAAACCATGCTAATGCAATTCCACTAATGCCAACATAATTTTCAAGTCTATTTAAAAGAATGTTGTGGTCAATAGTGTCAAATGCAGCACTAAGATCAAGCAACACCAATAGAGAGATACAACCCCGATCGGATGATAAGAGCAAATCATTTGTGACTCTAATGAGAGCTGTCTCAGTACTATGGAACAGTCTAAATCCTGATTAGAAATCCTTGCAGATATCATTTCTTTCTAAAAAAGGAACATAGTTGTGTTTTTTAACAAGCGGTTTAATCATAGCCAGCTTAAAAGTTTTTGGTACGTATCCTAATGACAAAGATGAATTAGGGAGACTACAATATACTGCCTAATGCGATTCTGTAGTAGATGGTTGCATAGTAGTAATTTTCTCCTTGATATCATCAATCTTGTAAGTGAAGAAGTTCATAAAGTCATTACTGCTGTGCTGCTTGGAAACTTCTGGGCTTGAAGCTTTATTTTTTGTTAGTTTAGCCACTGTTTCAAATAAATACCTAGAGTTTTGTTTATTTTCTTCTAATAGGGTTGAAAAATAAACAGATCTAGCAGCTTTTAAGGCCTCTCTGTATGCAATCGTGCTCTCTTTCCATGAAATGTGGAAAAAAAAACTCTAGTTTTGTTTTCTTCCAGTTGCGCTCCATTTTTCTGGCTGCTCGGGCCTGAGTGTGCTCGTTGTACCACGGCATTGGACTATTTTCTTTAATCTTCTTTAAGCGCAAAGGAGCAACTGTATCTAAAGTGCTGGAAAAGAGAGCGTTAAAAGTTTCTGTCGCAATATCGAGTTCTTCTAAGCTATCTGGGATACTGAGATGATGAAACTGATCAGGAAGGTTATCAATAAAGCAATCTTTAGTGGCAGAAGTCATAGGTCTAACATATTTGTAACACGGAGTTGGCTTTGCAGCCTTGGCTAAATTAAGTTTACACAAGACTAGATAATGATCTGAGATGTCATCGCTCTGCTGCAGAATTTCAACGGCATCAACATTGATTCCATGTGATAATATTAGATCTAGACTAGGCATATAGATCTTAGTAACCTAGACATTACCTATCAATCAGTCACATTCAACGTTACGTCAGAACTACTGATGAATTGGGATCCCTACCAAAATGCCGCAATTTCTGCCACTTCCAGCACCTCGCATAAGCCGCCTAATCCCCCTACACTTGAGAAGGAACAGGGACAGGAGAATGGACAGAGTTTTAACCCAGAGAGAGAGTCGATCACTGCTGCTCCCTCTTACCCACACAGTGAGACTATGTGGATAACATTGGGAAAGCATGCCTATTCTAAAGGAAAGGGACGCTACAGAGACCACATCCTGGCTGCAGGGAAGTAACATGTGGAGTTATATGGATATCTGGACTGACCATCAGGGCAGTTGTAGCCCAAGTGAAAGGGGCGATTCTTTTTTTTTTTTTTAACCTACCACCCCGAGGAGCAGACCACACCCACCAATAAAGTTCAGAGGCTTGTCAAATGAGTTTAAAACAAAGAATTTATTAAAGTCTCAATAGTTCAAATGTCTCTTGAAGCAGGGCAACCGTCTTCTGCTACGGTATGTCTCTGGAAGCAGAGCAACTGCCTTTCTCCACGACGTGTCTCCAAGCCTGGCTTTAGTCCGAAGTTCCCCCACGCTCCCCCACTTAGAGGGTGCTGCCACCCAGCTGGATTAGTTCCTCCCACAGCAGATAACTGGCAGTACGGTGTCACCGGCTTGCTCCCTGGCCCTCAGCTGGCCGCTCAGTCCGCCACGGCCCCGTCAACGAAGCCTGGGGGAAATCCACAGCAAACGTAGAATACTCTTTGAAACAGAGGAAAACACCGCAACACACCAAGGTTCAAGTGAGGTCTCACCACAATCTTCACACCAATAATCAGGCAGGCGGCGCCGGCGGCACTGGGATGGGCTATTCCATTATATACCTGCCAGGGAGAGACGAACTGGATGGTAGGTTTACAGTTGCATGTCTGGAGCGGGGGGCTGGGATCCTTAAGCTGCAATGCAGACTGATGATAACGAGTCACAGTGTAGAATAGTACAGTGAGGCTGGTGGATCGTTGGCTACAGCACTAGCAAGACAGCAGTATGCACATCCAGTATGGAAGTCGATAGAATAGTACAATGAGGCTGGTAAGTCATTGGCTACAGCACTAGCAAGACAGCAGTATGCACATCCAGTATGGAAGTCGATAGAATAGCACAGTGAGGCTGGTAAGTCGTTGGCTACAGCACTAGCAAGACAACAGTATGCACATCCAGTATGGAAGTCGATAAACTAGTAAAATGAGGCTGGTAAGTCGTTGGCTACAAAACAAGCGGTCAGTCCAAACTGGACGTATACTCATTGACGAAACTTTGCTCACAATAACGAGGCGGGAGAGACGGAGAACAGGCGAGCATATACTGGCAGCATATTTCCAGCGTTCTACAACTCAATCCAGTCGCTTTATGCAGGAATGTTTACTTAGCTTATCGTAGCCCAGCCGATCTCTCTCTTGCCTCGTCAGATTCAGTAATCCACAGCCCCAGGCAGTCCGGCTTCCAATTCAATCGTGCTCGTTGTCCTTTCTTTATTACAAACTCCACTGTTGCGTCTCCAGCGTGTCCAGCCAGCACTACCTCTTGGTCGGGAATCCGGAGCTCGCAGCAAATCCGTCTCACCCCACACTCTGTTTTTTCCAAAGACTGTAAGTCACAAGCTTAAAAACACATTGTCGAGTCTTGTTAGCCAATCACTAAAACCCCACACTTTCCTCCTGCACACCTGTCCATAGTCAGCGATAAGGACATCACGTGTAAATGCCGGCTTTGTTTTGGTCCGTCTTTCAATGCCTCCTCCTTATGGGAAACAAACCTCTGGAATTTTTGTTCCGCCCCACAACATGTGGTCACCTGGTGACACAGTGCTACATATGGAATGTCTCTGTGGCAGATCCAGCCTAGCTAGGGTGAAGTCAATACAAAGCAGGGATGGCAGAGCGGGCTCTGCCAAGGGAAAGACACAGGCTTTCGAAGAACACCATTCGACAAACCGGTTCCACTTCAAAGCATAACTGCGCCTCGTAGAGGGCACTCTCGCTGAAGTGATAGTGTCTTCCACCGCTGGGGGTAGATAATTTAAGTCCTCCGCGGCTAAAGTCAAGTCACCTTTATTTGTATAGTACTTTTTACAGTTCAGATTTTACATTACATTACATTTCAAAGCAGCTTTACAGAGATAACAGGAAAATAATGCAACAAAGTTTGTTTCCAGAAGAAAATAGTGTCACGGTCCAGCTTAAGTAAGTTCAGTGATGTTTCATTTTTGTTGTAAAAAAGTTATTAATTTAGTTCATTTATATATATAGCCACTCTGAAGAAAACCGTGATGTCATCGTCCAGCTCAGTTCAGTTCTCATATAATGGTGTCAATGCAGGCAGATAACTAAAATTGTTGAAATTAAATGTCCCCAAATAAGCAAGCCAAAAGCCAATGGCGACAAAGGTGGAAAAAGGCGGAAAAGGCAACAGTGATAAGGAACCTAAACTCCATCACATGACATAATGGAAAAAAAATCTTGGGAGAAACCAGGCTCAGTCGGGGGGCCAGTTCTCCTTTTCGCAACGAATGAACAGTGTAAGATTATGATTCCGGCTGCATTATAGGTCAGAAGTCAGATTGGATTGGAACATTCAGAATATTATAGAGAGCAGGTCCTTCCTCAGAGGAATTCGCCAGGGAGGGGCTGTCGCGAGGAGCATCAGTTCTGGGAACCAGGTCTGGTTGGGCCAGTACGGCACAACTAGCAAAACCTGCTCCTCGTCATCCCTACCCTTGGACAGTATCTGGGCAAGTAGGCTCACTGGGGGAAACACATACATGCGTAGGCCCCAAGGCCAGCTGTGTGCCAGCGCATCCATACCAAGGGTCTCTTCGGTCAGAAAGAGTAAAACAACTGAAAGTGGGACGTGTCCGGAGAGGCAAATAGGTCTACCTGTTCAGCTCCGAAGCGTCTCCAAATCAGCTGGACAATGTGGGGGTTTAGTCTCCATTCTCCCAGGAGTGTGGGCTGTTGTGAGAGCTCGTTGTCTGTACGATTGAGCTTACCCAGAATGTGAATGGCAAGAATAAACCTCATATTCTTCCGTCTCCAGAGGAGGAGATGGCGGGTGAGTTGCGACATGCAACGGGAGTGTAGATCACCCTTATGGTTGATGTACGCAATGGCACACAGCTGGCCTTGGGGCCCACGCTCGATCATGAGACGTGCTGTCATGTTGACTAAGTCCAACTCCATACAGAGAAAAGAGATCCTCTGCATGGGGGAGAGTTTGCTCTTTTTCCAGTTGATCTGAAGCCCCAGATGGCTGAGGTTTCTGAGCACCATGTCCCTGTGTTCGCACAACTGCTTTTGCGAGTGGGACAGTATGAGCCAGTCATCAAGGTAGTTGAGAATGCGAACAACGTGCTCCCTCAGAGGGGCAAGGGCTGCCTCCGCGAACTTCGTGAAGACTCGAGGCTACAGGGACAGCCCGAAGAAAAGGACCTTGTGCTGATATAACCATATGCGTCCTTCAAGTCGATTGCTGCAAACCAATATTGGAGACGAATGCATGTGTTAACATCTTGAACGGGAGCTTGTGAAGGGCCCAATTGAAGACACGTAGGTCCAAGATTGGGCGTAACCCGACGCCTTTTTGGGTACAATGAAGTACGGGCTGTAATACCTCGTCTTTATATCAGCTGGAGGGACCGGCTCTATTGCATCCTTCGCCAGTAGGACTGCGAATTCCACTTGCAAGACAGGAGCATACTTGTCTGCCACTGAGGTGAAACCATAGACTGTAAAAAAATATGGACGTAGTGTCCGTGATGTCACCCGTAGGTTTCTGAAGAGCATTTTTGAAGCCTAAAGTGGGCGGAGCTGGCCGTCGCCATCTTGGCCTTGCGTCACTCCCGGATAACAGAAAATGGGCAAAGAGTGGAGCTGAGGAGCCTGGCTATCTGAAATCACGCCCACCTAGCGCGACGTGATCGAGTTAGCTTATGCTACTGACAGTACCAAGTCTGCGACTGCACAGGGCCTCGCGCTAAAGTGACAGTTGATGATGTAAAGCCAATTAAAAGTTCCTATTTTTGCCCTTCGAAATATTGTAATAGTTAAAAGACATGGCTACAAGTGAGACTGTGTATCGTGATTCTGTACTATTCTGCTAGTTGAAAATGTATTATGCAGTAACTTAATATTACTCTGAGAGAGTGTGTGTGACAGTGATTTATGTACATACATGTCAGTCACTCTTATAGTGTATGGTCCGTCAGCGCGGCATCGCTCGTCAAGTTCGTAGAGAGCTTATTCAGTCAATTTTAAATTCTGATTTTGGCCGCCTCTCAAATGGGTTAAACCATAGATATATTGCTTATGAAGTTCAAGTAAATGCGCTAGAAAATCAGCGCTCATTCAAAGATGTGCATTTATTGCATGGACGGAGAAAGCGCCGACACCTGCAGGATTTCACCTGACGGTAACGTTACATAAGCATATTATAATCTATCTGTTCCGTGAGAGCAGAACGAACGAGCCTTTATTGACGTTTTTAAATCTGAAAACTCCAAAAAGCAACGAAATTGTCAGACATCCATTAGTGCATGTTCACAGAGGAAAACAACTGAAATACAGCGCTGGTTGTTCTCTTGAACTATACTCGACGACAACGACGGAATCCTAAGCCGTGGGCGAAGTAATGGGTGTATTAAATTGTATGAAATAATCCCGAAAAAAAGCACAAAGCACTGCAGAGATGGCAAGTTCAGCAGCTAAAATTTGCTGAGGTGAAGTGACGGCTAGTAACAGCAGACAAACTGCTAGCATTGACATCAGCGGCAATCCACCTGTCACTCAAACGTGGACACACCCTTAATTATGCAGAACTTTAAGGATTAATCAACTAAACGGATGAGTTATAAAAAAAATTCACCCCCCTCACAGTTGTCATGAAGGGCAAAATTAGCTGTATAGACCAAAGCCACATACAGACACCAGGCTGTAAACACGTTTTTTTCTGCTGTAAAATTTGGCATTTTAACATAGGGGAGATACAGATTTGACTCACTTTTGACACCAGCCTCAAGCGGCCAGTCAACGAATTGCAGTTTAACTCACTTCCGTGTTAGTTTCAAGAGAGAGACGGGTGGTTGCCGCTTGGGTGAAACGGATGTGCTTGATCACCTCTGTCTGTTCTGTGCTGCCGAGAACTGCTGGGCAAAGTTCTTGACTGGGTCGCCGAAGAGGCCGGCCAAGGAGATCGGGGAGTCGAGAGAACCGTATTTAACGGCCTCCCTCATATCTGCCAGGCAGTGGCGGTTCTAGAGGGGGGCCAGGGGGGGCCAGTGCCCCTGTGACAACAAGCTTGGACCCCCTTGTGGCCCCCCTAAATGTGGAGTGTGAAATCATTTTTACAAAACTATTTTTTGCTATCGTGGTTTTTCACATGATCCGTTATTAGACAGTGGCAACACGGAACACAAATGTAACCCTAGAGGGACTGCTTAAATCGGATCTGCAGATTTTTTTCTATTCAGAAGTTGGTGGACGTTTTGCGCGAATATTACAGTTAAAGCAAAGAAGGAAATATGGAGGTGAGTAAAGTTGTTGTATTTGTATTAAATGCATTACAGAAGTGTAACGTTAGATCAGCTAATCTTAACCTGGCCGTTTGTTAGTTTGTGGCAGTTTGAAAAAGGATCAAATATATGATCAACAAACTCATGGTGCTGAGTATTTTTACTTAAACAGGGATGCAAACAGCGCGCTTTTCTGCGCCTCTTTTTCACATCAGTTTGGGTGACTTGGGTCTGAGAGGGTCTGATTATAATTTCACAAAGTCATCTGAAGCCATTCCATAGCTTAATGTGAGGGACAGAAGTCTATTTACATCATTAAATTAAAGTTTATGGAAACTCGTTTTCCCTCATCTGTCAATCATTCTCCATTCAGTATTCAAACAGCGCGCGCGCCTCGTCCGGTTACAGCAGGATGCACGGTATAACTCTCTCCAATATGATATATTCACATTATAATGCTTGATCTGTAGATAAAAGGCTGTGGATTTGCATAAAATGACTTTATTTTGTGTATTTGTATTTTATGTTTGTTGCTGTTTTAAAACGACTCGCTACCGTGTGCCTGTTCACGCGACAGGGGCTATGAATCGGCATCAAACGCACAATAACTGGAATTTAAAACTTCACTATGTGAAGAAACAAATTATCAATAAACTGTTGGACAGATATAGGCTATACTAGGATTTGTGCGCTCGACATTTCTTCGCTTTGTGCCGTGAACTTTTAAATGCGCACTTGTGCAGCGCAGCGCTGCACACTGTGACTCCATGTTGCTTTGAGCACATCATTCTGCACCCGCGATGCGCATACGCGCTTTGTGCGCTCTGTTTTGAAGTGTTTCATATTATCATGGTTTTTCCTATATTTTTTATACCTAGCCTGCACAATACATTTAAAATAAGCATAATTTAATTGTATATTATATTGTATGCACTAAAGCTGGTGAAAACCTATCTCAGGTCCACAATGTCAGATGACAGATTAAGCAATTTAGGTGTTCTAAGTATTGAGTCAAGGAGGTCGGGGGGCTATTTTTAGCCTTAAATCTAGATGAATTTGCTGATCTTTTTGCAAAAAAACACAAAAATCGTAGAATACAGTTAATGTGACTGATTCTGAATATGTAGGCTAATGCAAATCTAAAAAATATAATGGAAATGCAAATACATTGTTGAATGATTGTAAACATGGTATTTTGCCTGTTAATGCCTATAGTGCAGTGCAGTAAATGATATGACAACAATAAGGTCTAAACTGGCCCCTCTAACAGTACAACTGGCCCCAGCTTGCCCCCCCCCCCAGTTGAAATGGTCTAAAACCGCCACTGCTGCCAGGTTCAGCCAGAAATGGCGTTCCTGCACCACAAGTACAGACATCGTCTGTCCAAGGGACTGCAAACTTTCGTCGCATGTCGGGCGAGGTATGTTGATTTGTGCGCTTCCTGCATCAACCCTGGGCAAGAACTACCCTTGTGCAGCTCTTTGAATGCCTTGGCCTGATAGACTTGCAGGAGGGCCATGGGGTGCAGGGCGAAGGCGGCCTGTCCAGCGGCTCCATAAGCCTTGGCCGTAAGCACAGACGAGAACTTACAGACCTTGGATGGGAGTTGCGGATTACTGGCAGCACTTCGTGGACACAATTGAATTACAACCGTGCGCTCCACCGGTGGGATCTCCACCTACCCCTTAGCCACCCCACCATCGAGGGTAGTTATAGCGGAGGAGGCGCCGGAGTGGTTTCAGGCACAAAAAAGTGCCTTCCACGACTTCGCAACCTCCTCACCTGTAGCGTAGCCCCCACTGTAATCCTCAGGTCACCCTGTGTATTCACCGTAGTAGCCCTCTGCTGGGCAGAGGAACTAGGTCGGGGCATAGACCTATGCATGTAATATACATGTAGTAATATACATGTAGATAATGAAAAAGAAGCATTGGGATTGGCATTTAAAGACATTCTGAACTCTATTGGAGTTAGACAACACGTGTCAGGACCTACTCATTGTCGTAATCATACTTTAGATCCAATATTGTCACATGGAATCAATGTTGATGCCGTTGAAATTCTACAGCAGAGCGATGACATGTCAGATCATTATCTAGTCTCATGTAAACTTAATTTAGCCAAGGCTACAAAGCCGACTACAAATATGTTAGAACCATCACTTCTTGCTTTGTTAATAATATTCCTGATCAGTTTCATCATCTCAGCATCCCAAATAGCTTAGAAGAACTCGATATTGCGACAGAAACGTTTGACTCTCTCTTTTCCAGCACCTTAGACACATTTGCTCCTTTGCACTTAAAGAACATTAAAGAAAATAGTCCAACGCCGTGGTACAACGAGCACACTCAGGCCCTTAAGAAAGCAGCCAGAAAAATGGAGCTCAACTGGAAGAAAACAAAACTAGAGTTTTTTTGCATTTCATGGAAATAGAGCAAGATTACGTACAGAGAGGCCTTAAAAGCTGCTAGATCTGCTTAGAAAATAAACAAAACCCTAGGTATTTATTTGAAACAGTGGCTAAATTAACGAAAAATAAATCTTCAATCCCAGATGTTTCCAAGCAGCACAGCAGTAATGACTTTATGAACATCTTCACTTATAAGATTGCAAATATCAAGGAGAAAATTATAACTATGCAACTGTCTACTACAGTATCGCATCAGGCAGTGCATTGTAATCTCCTTAAGGAAAAATTTGATTAATTCATTGCTATAGGAGAGGAAGAATTTTCTAAACTCATTAAATCATCTAAATCAACAACATGTATGTTAGACCCTATACTGACTAAAGTATTGAAAGAGATGCTTCCAGAGGTCATAGATCCTCTACAATCAATGAAACGCTCTGCTCCAAAGCGAGATCCCACTTTGTTAGTCGTTCTGATGTGAAGTCGACAGTGGCTGACTGATAGGGCCCTAAATTAAAAGATAGCTTACTCTGTGGAGTTTAATTGTGAACAAACAAGTTATGTTTAAATTCATTCTCAAAGTCTAACGTGGAAAACATTTCCTTCTCTATTAAGGGTGGAATATCGTGACAAAATATCAATACCGTATGATATGGAAAAAATATTGTGATAATATTTTTGGCCTTATCACCCAGCCTATTCTAAAGAAGTAACAATTTAAGGTATCAGTCATGTTCTTAGCACAAACTGTTCAATGAATGTTAATTGCATTATTTAAGTGTCATTTGTTGCAGCTTTGTTGCATTATTTTCCTGTTATCTCTGTAAAGCTGCTTTGACACAATCTGCATTGTAAAAAGCGCTACTGTATATAAATAAATGTGACTTGACTTGTCATGTGTATTATTATTATGGTGTTTTGTATTTGTGTGAATTAATCTTACTCTCTTGGGGAAAAGCTTGTGATGAACTTTTGTTCCCTTTCAGTCGTTCACGTTCGACGTAGTCGACGTTCGACTGAATGGGATCATGCTAGGGAGCCTGTCATCTTCGAAAACTATTGAACAAGCCAATGCAATTGGCGTGCGTGATTTGCAACACACACTCCGCCCCCGCGGATATTGTTGGATAAACACCCTGGCCTGTCGCCAAACCCTCAGCCCGTAAACAGACCTTTCGTTTCTCCGGGCCAATGGCTCCTAGAACGAGTGTCCACTAATACCGGCTGAGGGCCACGTATAAAGGGCATGCAGTAACAGAGGTCTGGGCGACTTCCGAATGCATTGGCACCTATTGCTTCGAGTTGCTTACAGTTTCCTCGCTTCGAGACAACGCTGCTCAGCGAGCATGTACTGGTCTGAAAAGACAACATTGCGACCGTCAGGCTACACTCCCCTCGCATGTTGCAACTCGCCCACCACCTCCTCCTTGGAGTCAGAAGCTTCTAAGGTCGCTTCATTCCACTTATTACTGCTGGCCTGCTCAATCGTGCCGCTGACAAGCCTCATGACAGCCTCTGGTCCAGATAGAGTGGAGACTCCGTCCCCAGCTGGCCAGCTGTTTGGAACCACTTTGGGGCCGCACAGATACGTCTGTTGCCCCTCCGGACTCGTCCCTCCGCCAGTTGTTTCTTCTCCTGTCTGAGTGGATATCCCTCGTCACACAGAAAAAAACTCTGGCCACAGCTGGCCCTGGAAATGCGTTCCCCAGTGAGCCTTCTTGCACTATGGTGCTAAAACCAGGAAGAGATGGAGCAGGTCCTGATAGTTGCCCCTTATTGGCCCAACCGACCTCTCCTCTCGACAGCCTTCCTGACTCATTCCTCTGAGTACATTCTCAGGGATGGGGCATGATGGCACCCGTGTCTAGACCTTGGAGAGTTCCAGGTCTGGTTCTAAAAAGAACGGGACGCGGAGGTTCTGGTTACTATCGCAATAATTTTTATCCCGTAGACACCATCACTTCTGTGAGAGCACCCTCTCAAAAAGAGGCTCGCTCCCCCTTAGAAGTGGAACCTATTCATTGGTTGAGTCTTCTCTCAGTGAGGAGATCCCGAAGGTGTTCGATCACTTCAGTGCTTCCTTCCTGCAAACCGTTGGAGTGAGGGCTGTCTCCTCCACCTCAAAATGTTGTGGCCTCTGAATTGACGCACATCATGATGCAGTAGATACAAATCCGTGGGAAGTACGACTTGATCGTCAGGTTCCTGAGGGGAGCAAGGAGAAAATAAATAACCTCCTTGCGTCCCCTCTTTACCCTCTTGGGACTTGGTGCTACTGCACTGCAGAGACCTCCCTTGAGCCCTACAGGCAATTAGTTAAAAATTCTTTTTTTAAAGAAACAGTTCTCCTGCTTGTTTGGTCTCTATCTAGAGGGTAGGGACTTGCCCGCATTTTCGGTCAACGAATCGTGCCTGGAATTCGTGCCGCTAACTCTCATGACTCCTGAGACCCCGGTCTGGATGTGTGCCCAAGGTTCCTACCTCTCCCTTAATGGGTGATGAGGTGGTGAGCCTGCAAGCGCTGCCCCTGAGGAGGCAGACCCAGCCTTGGCTTTTCTCTGTCCGTCCGCTCCAGTGCGGTTATACGTGATCAGAATGCAAAGCCTAGACCTTAGACCAGTTCTGTCAGTTACGGAAACCAGCAGAAGCTCCTCCTAAGCAAGGGTATTGCTCCCTCCTAGGCGTTGACACAGAGTGCCTCGCTGAACAGATGTTCAGTGAGAGTTGGGGACTGGGCGACACCTATACACGTTCGCTAGAGAACTAGCCTATGTGTCGAACCGTTGCTTCCCGTGGGCTCCCTTCACATGAAGCCAGTTTCACTGTAAGCACGGTTTGAAATGTCGTCTTGCAGCGCCATTCCCCTCCTATGGACTGGATACGTGCGCAATTCTTGCTCCAGTGAGTTCCCCTTCTTAGCTGAACCCTATCGAGTTCCTCCATACCCTTCGGCAACGGATGTGGCGGAACGTCCAAAGCCAGGCCTATCACTCGTATGCACTGGTGGAACCTGTGTTAGGCTGGGTCCATATGTTGTGATCCCTACGGCAATCCCATATGTGTATTCTTCCACGGTACGGCTCCCTGCGGCGAGCCCGTGTCTTCCCTCGGCAGAGTCCACTCTGCCGTCACTGTTTGGTTGATCCTCCCCCCTGTTGTAGGCTGGAGTCATCCCAGTGACATTCCATATGTTATACTGCCGGTCATCCGCTCATCCATATGTGTATTCTCCACATGTTACCTCCCTTCGGGCAGGATGTGGTTTCCGCAGCGTCTCTTCCTTCCTTGATAGGGTACGCTTTCCCAGTGGTCCTGTGGAACAGCAATTGACTTCCCTGGCCTAAGCCTTGCCCTTCTCCACCTCAAAATTGCGGGGGGTCAGGAGGCTTTCGTCCAGGCACTGGAAGGTGGCAGCTCTAGTGGCGCTTTCCATAGTAGATCCCATTCAGTCGAACGCCGACTACGTCGAATGTGAATGACTGAAAGGGAACGTCTCGGTTGCATATGCAACCCTCGTTTCCTGAAGGAGGGAACGATGACGTAGTCCCTTAGCTACTATAGCTGGACCACCGCTGACTCCCAGTTACTCCTCAGCGAAAAGCAACTAGTGCGTGCATCCACTTCCGTATTTATACCCGCGCCACGGGGACGAGTGTGTGATGCGAATCACGCACGCCAATTGCATTGTCTCGTTCAATAGTACTTGAAGATGACAGGCTCCCTAGCGTGATCCCATTCAGTCGAACGTCGGCTACGTCTCCGTTCTCTCCTTCAGGGAACGAGGGTTGCATACGCAACCGAGACGATTCTTCATGTGGCTTCCTCTTTTACCACCTGCATTATCATGGTGGTTGCCAGTATATGTTAATGGATCTTAGTGTGCATTGTAGGATTTACTGGTTTCTTGTTTGTAAATTTGTTTGTAAATTTACTGTATGTTTTGTAATGTACTTGTTACATCATGAGAAGAATGGTATCTACGCCAATGTTAGTCTTTCTGTTTATTCCGAGGTTTACTGTAATCAGCCGTATCCAGATCAGATGGAGGACCTGCGCCTAGACATGACCACAACACATCCCTGAAGTGTCAGCAGATATTGTGTCAACTTGACTCTCCTCTGTGAAGGCCTCATCGACACGACAGCCATTGGCACTGATCCTCAACCAATCCGTCTCCATACTGGCGTGATGACTCCGATCTTCAACCAGATGGAACTGGATAATATTCTGATTGTTCCAATCCATTCTGACTTCTGACCTATAATGCTGACTGAATCATAATCATACACTGTTCGTTCATTGGCGAGAGGAGAACTGGCTCTCCTACTGCGCCTGATTTCTCCCAAGGTTTTTTTCTCCATTCTGTCACCTGATGGATTTTTGGTTCCTTGCCACTGTCGCCTTTTTCACCTTTGTCGCCTTTTTTCATCTTTGTTGCTTGCTTAGTTGGGTACATTTAATTTAATTTTCAACAATATTTAATTATTGATCTGCCTGCATTGACACCATTATATGAGAACTGAACTGAGCTGGACGATGACATCATGATTTTCTCCAGAGCGGCTATATATATAAATGAACTAAATTAATAACTTTTTTACAACAAATATGAAACATCACAACTTACTGAAGCTGGACTGTGACACTATTTTCTTCTGGAAACAAACTTTTTTGCATTATTTTCCAGTTATCTCTGTAAAGCTGCTTTGAAACAATCTGTATTGTAAAAAGTGCTGTATAAATAAATGTGACTTGACTTGTTTTGTAAATATGTTTACATTTTTACTGTATTTTTACAGAATTATTCTGGCAAGCACAGCTGTTTTGTTTTTTATAAAAACATTTGTTTTTTTAATGAGGCCAATCTATAAACATTAAAATGCTCACTGCTTTAGTACTGCTACTAAACAATATTAGCATTAACATGGTCTTAGTGTGGAAAAAAATTACTAACTTAAACAAGGGACGAGTCACAATTATTGTATGCTAAGAAAAATACTGTTGATTAAGTTTAACTTAGAATATTCTATTAAATTAGGCCACTTTTGTGAACAGTGATCTCAAACATGATGCCTGTGAGCAGCTAAATCCTGTAAAAATGTCTGAGTTTCATGCCAAGATCAAGGTAGGGCAAGAAACTTTAAGATAAATGTATCTCATCCTTTTAACATGACCGCTGGCTATTCAGGTTTGGGTTGAACCTCAAGAGAGGCCTGGCTCAAACCAATAAAGCCCTGAGGCTAGTTTCCACCCAGCATGAGGAGGACAGGTGGCGAGGGCTTGACTGATGATCTCTTGCAAGCTTTCCACTGGAGCACAGTATGAAGGCAAACAGGGACTGATTAGCATTTTAGCGGCCATCGGCATCTAGAGCAGCTATTAGGAAAACAGGTCGGAGGCCATCTGGAAGATATCTTTCCCTCTGCAAGTCTAATGACATGTGGCTATAAAAAATGTAAACACTAATTGTTGTGTTGAAATGGCTGATTTTGAAATTATAAGTTTTTAAAAGGACAATAAAAGCAAATATCTAAATACTGAACTATCTAATCATGATTTGCAGTGTACCAGTTGTTTTATTTGTAACACATTTATTATACATCATGAAAATGATCTCTTTAGCAAATAAATGACATTTGAAACAGACTGCAGTGCAGCCTGTCATTAAAATCTTAATTAGCCCCATCGGCTTCTCATCAGGGAAAGAGCAGTGCTCAGTGAACTGTGCTTGAAGTTAAGAGCTTCCCAAATGAAATATGAGAGAATATAATAAACGCAGCCAATAGACAATATGATGGTAATGAGAGACAAAGATGGGTTAAAGCTGAAGTGTGTAATTTCGGAGCCACTGGCGTCACCAAAAGCAACTGTAAGAACAATAATTGTTCTCAAATAGGTTTCCTAAACACTTCTCCTGTCTGCCATTATGTGACCCATAGTCTCACCCCAAGCTCTCGCCATTGGCTGAGACAATGTTGCTATGCCAGACCCAAATACACAGAGCAATGTTTTGATAGCACTGCAAAGTTTTGATGAAAATAAACCTCCAAACGGTTTACTTAAAGTTGTCTCTACAAGGAATAGGAGAAAGTAACATTGATTGAAAAATTATATATTTCAGCTAGTGTTGAAAAATTGCTTTCTATTGTGTATTAATTATTTTAGTGGTTGGAGTTATGTTTATTTCAATGTGATTCAAACATCTACCAAATAAAGGTGGTCACAAATCCACGCACATGGGAAAATTCAGCTGAAGACTTCTATTGTGTGTTCCTTTCTATTGCTTGAAGCTTTTCGAAAACATTTCTACAGTTATATAGACCTTATTCAGAGCAGCGCCATGACAGGTATGAAAGCAAGGCTGTGAAGGATAGACCTACCGTGTTTTCAATGGTATCTGCTGTAAAAAGCTGTATAAAGCTCCAAGATCACTTATAGTTTTATAGTATACTTTTATAGTATCTGGGGTATTTTTGTCTACTGAAATTTCTTGGACAGACACATCAAATTGAATGGAATAATGCTAATAATTGATAAGGATTGTTCAATTATTCAATTAAAATACGTAAGGATTATTCAATTCAATTTGATGAAATTTTACTATTAATTCAATTGCGTAAATCAAAAAAAAAAAAAAAAAAAGGCTTTTTAAATTTGAGTGATATTTTTGCAGTGTTTACAGAGCAATCCAAAAACACATTGACTAACAATACAACTCACTGAAGAAATGTGTGTCCATCCCTCACAGCCTCGCTTTCATTCCCGTTAAAAATCAAAGATGGCACTGCCATCATAAGTTGATTTAAAAATTACATTACCATTTTTATTTTACATTACCATTTTTATTTTTTGCTTCTAGATAGAATATGCCCTTACTTATTTCTTGCACTGGCAATTTGTGTACAGTCTTTAACTAAATGCACAAAGTATTGGATAAAAAGGATAAAAACATTGGATAATAACACTGAGATGGGTACACTATTGAAAATAAAGTTTCCTTATGGGCATCAACGGTTTCATGAAAAAGCTCAAAAGGTTCTGTATAGTAGAAAAAAAGTACTCTTCACACTCTCAGAAAAAAAGGTACAAAAGCTGTATACTGCTGGGACAGTACCCTTCAAAGGTTTTCTAATATGTACCATTTAGGTACTAACACGTTTGGTACCAATATGTACCTTTGAGGGACTTATATGCACTCTTTAGGTACAAAGGTGTACCTTTTGAAAAGGTGACAGCTGTGTACCTTTGTACCTTTTTTTTCCTGAGAGTGCACTGAATGGTTCTTTGGGGACCCGAAAATAGTTCTTCCATGTCATCGCTGTGAAAACCCCCTTTCGGAAGCCTTATTTTAAGAGTGATTGAACTGTTTTGGCATAAAAATTGTTTTTTTTAAATTGAGTCAATAACTCTTGGCTTCTATATAAAATCCCACTGAACCTTTTTGTGTGGTAAAATAAAAGTTCTTTACTGGCATCAATGGTTCCATGAAGAACATCTAACCTTTTCAGAGCACAAATAGAAAAAAAGAATCGTTAGATTACCAAAATGTAAGAAAACTGGTTATTTTAAGTGCTGTTCTATGGCATAACTGTAAAAAAAAAATATATATATATATATATTTTTTTTTTTTAAGCGCATAGGCTATTAGGCTATATTAGAGTGTACCTCCTTTACAAGAAGACACGAGGTGATGTTCTGCGCTTGACATACAGTGCAATTTGAAGGAGGCTCCGGCACACGTCACCACTTTAATGATCGGTGATGAACAAGGTGGGATCTTGATGAAAATGAAGAGCCCTCCCCGTACGGTCTGCTGGATTTTCCTGGGTGACCGTGACGAAACCAGCGAAATAAAAGAGCGCACCTGGACACGGTGCTTGGGTACGAGCGAAGACTTAACAGAGCCGCGCACAGATACTGAGCTGCTCTCCACAATACAACAATGATCGCCAACATCTCTATTTTCTGCTTGTCTTCACTTCTACTTTTAAACTTGGTTGGTGCCAAACCAGTTTCCAGTTTACAGGTGAGTTTTTCAGTCTTAGCTCACTACTCTTAAACGTTTATTATTAGACCCTGACTAATCATATACATTTTTACAGCAGAGTCTTAAGCAGTTGTTAGATGATGAAGAAGTCAACACGCCGTTTGTGGAGTCTGATGAGTCGACGATGGAGCAGAAAGATGCGAGAGAGGAGAAGAGCGCACTGGATGAGCGCGCGGAGCAACTGTGGGAATCAGACGCGCGCAACTCCGCGCTGGCGGGAAAAGACAGAGCTATCGAGCGTCTCCTGGGTGACTTACTGTCCACTTCCAAGCGCTCGTGGACTCGATTCAAGAAAGGCGGACTGAGGAGCTGCTTTGGGGTCAGACTCGAAAGAATCGGGTCGTTTAGCGGGCTCGGGTGTTAAGCAAAGGTATTTTAGGAGATGTTTGCTCATCTTGACGAGATTTAAACATTGGAAATTGTTCAAACGCGTATTAGAAATAAACTAAGTCATGTCTTACTACTTCATGTCATGTCACTTCTTGCAGGTTGGGACTTGAAATACTTGACACACCTGGGCAGGCATATCTTCTATTGAAAAAAAAAGAAGTGTTGACTGCAAGTTTACCGTAGATTTGTGTTCAAGTGATGCTGTATGTGTTGTTCATTATTTATTAAAGATTTAGACTTGTAAATAGTTTGTATTTGAAGATTCCATGACTGCTGATTTGTACTGTTGCATCTGTTTATTTATTTATTTATTTATTTATTTATTATTATTTGTGTCCTCTCTAAATACAGTCGAATAGATAATGTATATTGCTGCAAAATAAATATTTTGCATAACATGTGTGTCAGTGTGGTCTGAAACTGAGTAAAGTTGACAATGAACTTATTAGGCTACTGCGTATATTCATGTCTTAGATACTTAGTTAAAAGAAAACGAAAAAAAGAGACAGAGATCAAAAACTAATCTTAAAGAGCTTTTTCTCTCTCCCAGAAAGGTGTTTTAAGAGTTTCATTTTTTTACTATTGATTTTCATAACAAACCACAACCAGTGATTCAAAAGTGCAAATGTGACTAAAAGGTTCAGTTTCTACTTTATCTAATGTAATCAGTCGATTTTTTATTTAGAGCTTGCATGACTAAAACATTTGAGTTACATGATAAACCTTTTTACAGTGTATGCTGGAACTATAGTCCACTTTACTGTGATCACTTGGTTAATTTATTGACATAATCAATTAAATAAAAATATATAGTGAGATCTTATCTATTGCATTTATGCGTGACCGCAACAAGCCCAGATAGACAAACAAAATTCTAGCTATATACAAAAAAAGTAGATTAGCCTAGCTAATACATAATTTGCTACTGACTAAAATACGAAGCATTTATAAAATGTAATCTTCTTTTGCAATTAAATGACTTTATCATTATTTTATTTTATTTTATTTTATGATTATATTTTAAGTGTTAAAGCATATGGGCTGTTTTACGTGACTGTTGTGAAAGTCCTCAATTGAAAACTTGATTGAAACAGACTATTTGAGCACAAACTGAAATGTTTCCCTGAGAGAACCAACCTTTAAATACTCTGTAACTGGTAATTGGTTATTGGTAATTCCCACAACCAATGCAAGCTTCATTCATTCATTCATTCATTCATTCATTCATTCATTCATTCATTCATTCATTCATTCATTTATATTAAGTAATAAACCTAACCATGTTTCTGTCGATCTGTTTTCCTTTATAAACCTCAAATGAAATGAACCATTTGGGAGTGAAGGCTGAGACCTTTCAAACAGCACTGATATGAGATATACAAGGGTTGGACAATGAAACTGAAACTGGCTTGGAGGTTTCACACCTTTATATGTGCGGCCTGATGAAAAATCTTCAAGTCAAGTCACCTTTATTTATACAATACAGAATGTTTCAAAGCAGCTTTACAGTGATAAAAAGGAAAAATTATGCATTTTGGCTGTTGTTCAGCATCCGTTGTAACGATCATCAATTTATTAAATTAACTGATTTAATAAAGCAGTAATCGTCCAGCTCAATTCAGTTCTCATATAATTATGTCAGATCAATAATATTGTTGAATATTAAGTTTCCCCAACTGAGCAAGCCAGAGGCGACAGTGGCGAGGAACCCAAACTCCATCAGGTGACAGAGTTCAGTTCTCCTTTGGCTCACGAACGAACATGGTGTCATTATGATTCATCACGCTGAGCTGAAGCTGACCATAGGGTCTGTGTGAAGGACCTGTCTGGTTCTTTTGGTCTCTGCTGTGGATCTGTGCCAACAAGGCCTTCACAGGGGATTGTCTAGTAGTCACAGTCTCTGCTGACATTCAGAGCTGTGTTGTGGTCGTGTCTAGGTGCGAGTCCACCATCTGATCTGGATACGGACCAGATCTCGCTGACTATGGTGACCTCAAGATATAAGGATGAGACAGACAGACTAATATTAGCGTATAAGCCATTCTTCTTACGACGTAACAAGTACATTATGGGAAGTGTTCCCGGTTCCGGCTGACCTAGTTTATGCAGCCTAACAATCATTTAACTGATTTGAATAATAGAAATTGATAATGTTCTATGTGTATGCCAGGTTAAAGAGATGTTTTTAGTCTAGATTTAAACTGACAGAGTGTGTCTGCTTATCTAATAGGCTAGGAAGACTATCTAGGTTAATTTAATGTGAAGGTTAATTTAGCAGAGCAATAGCACAGCTGTACATAAAATATTGCAATCCACACAACATTATGCAAGACATTTCAGTTCAAAAGAGGACAAATGTTTGGTGCGTGTCTCGCTGGCTCATCTTTGACCAGGACAGCAAGTCTTTGTGGTGTATTGAGTGCCACGGTATGCAGGGTATGTCGGCATACCTCCATGTAGGATGAACCACAACCACATCTGTTGACGTAAAAGGAAGCTGTCTGAAAGAGATGTTCTAGTCTAACCCGGATTGTGTCCAAAAAACATAAAACCAAAGTGGCCCAACTCACCGCAGAATTAAATGCACACCTTGACTCTCCTATTTCCACCAAAACGGTTCGTCAGGAGCTCCACAGAGTCAATGTTCGCGGTCGGGCTGCTATAGACAAACCTTTGGTCACTCAGCCAAATGTTAGTTTCAATGGAGCCAGAAGTGCAAATTTTGGGCTGTGGACATTGTGAAACAGAAATTGTTCTCTGATGAGTCCAGAGTGAAGCACAGGATTGATCAGTGATATTGGGCTGCAATATCATGGTATTCTGTGCTTGATGGACACATCACTACCCATGACTACCAATCCTTTCTAGAGGATCATGTGCACCTATTGTTCAAACATTGTACCCTGAATGGGGTACAATATATAAGCATGATAATGCGCCAATACACAGCAAGACTTAAAGCTTTGATGAACATGAAAGTGAAGTTGAACATCTCCCATGGCTTACACAGAACCAGATCTAAATTTTTTTGAGCCACTTTGGGATATTTTGGAGGAAAACATTTCCTCCACCAGCATCACATAGTGACCCGGACAATGTTCTGGAAGAGGAATGGCTCAGAATCCCTCTGGTCACTGTGAAGGACTTGTATCAGTCGTCCCCAAGATGAATTGATGCTGTTTTGGCCACAAAAGGCTGCACTCACCATACTAAAGAATTATTGTGGTCTAAAACCAGGTGTTTCAGTTTCATTGTCCAAACCCTGTATATGCCTATACAGTACATAAGCATACATATATCATTACTATATGTTTGTACAAATCTGACAAACATATTTTATTACTGACTTAATGATGGCTTTTATAACTTGTTTTATTACACGGCTCTGTGGAATGCTTGATTCTGATTGAAACATCCGGTGGAATGTTATTCCTCGATAACAAACACTGAAAACAGATAACACAGGGTCATCCGGGTTACTGAAGTCAGCAGCTTGCTAGAAACGTTTTTTTTTTTCATGGAAGTTTTGCTTTTGGTTAGCTAATAAAATATTAAAACTCAGTCGAATCAATGTTTTGTATAAAGTTATTTAATTATGCCATCCAGCATCGTTGACTCGCTCTCTCTTGTTTTTGGCTGCTGCCATTTTGTGACTATTTTTTGTACACGGTTGGATTATAGAATAACAAACAGGTACGATTTTAAAGTGGTTTAATCTCAGATCAATATCTCTTATCTCAATAATTATTTATGTGGCGAAATTCTGTGTAATAAGTGGTATTACTACCATATCCCTTGTCAAGTCAAGTCAAGTCAAGTATATTTGTATAGCGCTTTTCACAATACAGATTGTATCAAAGCAGCTTCACAGTATTAAATTAAAATAATACAACAAAGTTTGTTTCAAGAGGAATTGATTGATTGATAAAATAAAATAAAATTAAATTAAATATCCCCAAAATTTCCCCAATATCCCTTGTCCATCTAAATAGTTTGAACTTTACTTATGTAGCAAGTAGCCGTGTAATAAGCGGGATAATGCACATCCAGCCGGTTATTATCTCAGAATAAACCCCCTTCAGGCTGATGCAAGACCCCTCCATTTATTCTGAGATAACAACCGCTTGGATGTACATTATCCCTTAGATAACACACATTACACACATTACACCCATAATAGCTGTCTTTTATAACCATTATTTAAATGCTTTCCTCCCCTACTCTGATATCCCCAACAAATGTCTAATTAGATCTTTCTATTAGACAAGACAAGTATCCATTTAAAAAGTTCATTAAAAGTTCTCATGATCTCATGAGAAAAAAAAATTTTATCTGCCAATTTCATATGAAATCGTACGATTTGATTCATAGACAAAAACGTTCGATTAAAAAAGCACGAGCTCCATCCTCACATCCTCAAGGCTGATTTATACTTCTGTGTCGGACCTATGCCGGAGCTTCTACGCTGTAGGCTACGCTTTGGTTTTCGTTTATACTTCTATATTGTTGTCCGCATTGACGTGCAATTACACATGCTTAGCGTGTAAAACCCGAGGAAGGGGTTCTAGCAGACCAAACACAGCGCTTGTGGTCCACGTAGAATTGATGCGTTGTTACATTTTTGGAGAGGTGCACATCAGGGTACGCCGTATGCTATGCGTGCTACACACAGCCTACGACGTAGCTACGCCATGAGTTCGACGCAGAAGTATAAATTGGGCTTCAGTGGACCGCGAGCATATCACGAAACTTTGATTGAGATCATAATTGATTTGTAAGAGAGTTGTTGGTTTATGTTCACAATTTATTAGTTGCAACTTCAATTAATATATTTTCAGCCTAAACTGCTCACTTTAGCATAGGCCTACAGTGTTTGTTACTGACAGACTAATTAGCCTATTAAGTTAGATAAAGTGTTATCATAAAACCTAGTAGCCTACTGTAATGTGCAATGCAAGACACTTGATGTGAATGATTTCAGGGAAGAGAGTACAATGTAATCATTTAGGAGTTTCCGTCACTGGACTCATCTATTAGCTTTAAAGGAGTCATTTCCGACAGCAGCCTTTATCAGACTGAGGTGTTGGAATGCACCAGCCATTCTTCACATTACTGGCATGTCAAACTTTTAGGTATAAAAGAGCTTGAGGCTCAACTGAGAGTATACAGACAACGACACAGCAAGAAGAAGAAGACGAACAGCAAAAAAAGTCAGGAAACATGAAATCGCTTGATATTCCTCTAGTCTGCCTTATCTTACTCTTCAGCGTTCAGCTCACGGGTGCATTCCCGCTACAAAACTCAGCCTTAACCACAGAGGACATGGATGTATTAAAGGTAAGAACAAAATCAGGAATAAGAGAGAGAGAGGGGGAGAAAACTTGCTTAACAATGCCTGCACTAACAGTGACTAATGAGCCATGCTTTCAGCTTCTTCTACAGAGACTGGAAGAGTTCATTCCTGCGTCTTCTCAAGACCAAATACTGGCGAAGGTGGAAGAAGAAGCAGCACGAGAAGAAACCATCGTTAAACCTTATCCCAAGACTGACATGAGAGACTATCTGTCTGCTCGGGACTTGAGGACAGTCCGACTGGACTCCAAGAGATCCTCTGGGTGTTTCGGGAGCAGATTAGACAGAATCGGTTCCATGTCGTCCCTGGGATGTAACACTGCCCGGCGGTCAGGTAACGACTTCATTTCTATATCGCACAGCTACAGCTACAGTTAATAGGAACATAGAATACGTTGAATAAAAATGAATGAACAGTTTTTGGACAAATACGTGCATTTTCTCGACCCCTTAAAATACAGACTCAATATAATGGTGGTTGATGGTTCTCTAACTTACACTTTTCTCTATTTTTCTCTATTTTCAGGTCCTAAGAAGAAGTGAAGTCTTAATGATTAGCAGCTTCTACACTGTAAACATTGAAACTGTGCAGTTGTTACTTACTTGATCTGACCTTACAATGACTTTTTTTTTTTTTTGGGTGTAACCTAGTGCATTCAGGTTGATTCAGTCATAATGAATAATAATGTTGACTTGAACAAAAAAACTTAAATTTAGATGTTACCATTTGAAGCACGTTTTAGGTTACCTGACAAAATATTTTTATAATGTTATTATCTGTAACAGACTCCAAAAATGTTCTTAACTATGCATATTTATTTATTAAATTATTTAAAAAGTGGAGTTATATATTTATATGCATCTTTAATTTAATTGTCAGTCAAATCAGTTGTACATGCCCTCTTTAATATACAATAAATGTTTACACATGCCTTGGTTTTGGACATCTTTCATTCTTATTCAATTTATTTTTTTTTCTTTAATTTAAGAACCCATGCATATAATTGTAGAAAGAGTTTTCACAATACATAATCAAGATTTAAATCATAATATGATGAGGTTATATTGAACTCTAGTCTGCTTTCTTTAATAGGCTAACTAATACATTTTATTTATAAAGCACTTTTCCCAAGCTCAAGGTCACTTGAGATATAGTTATTTACAAGTGCTATAGTTTAAAGGGAGTGATACTGTTCTTGCACTATTTGCCTGACAACAACAACAACAATACAGTGATCAAACTGTCCATGGAGTCCACCCTCAGGCCATCATTATCAACGCAACCGGTTTCAGCACCATGGAGAGCGACATCACCTCACATTACTCAAGGTCATAATCCTGACTACTATCATTTAGGCCTATGTTGTCACAAGGTTTGGCGGTGAAATTGAGAACAAAGAGTCTTGCAGTTGAAGTTGTTAAAGACCCCCTGTGGTGAAAATCAACCCTGTGGGTTGTGTAACATTAGCAACACATTATTAGCTGTTTAATAACGTAGTCATGCAAATGGCTAATCATATTAATTACCCTCAAAATGTGTTCGATGTTGTAGACTAGAGAGCTATACATAAAACGGATTACTATTCTGATACATCCACTTGTAGATGAGCCTGAATAATTCACTCTTCCACTTGCCATTGTGCAGCGTTTACTACAGTAAAGTTGACCGAGTGGATTAGGTATTCTGAGCTTGAGTGGTTGAGTGGAGGCTGGACTAATTTGCATATACATGGCTCCACGTATAGTCAAGTCAAGTCAAGTCAAGTAGCCTTTATTTATATAGCGCTTTTTACAATACAGATTGTTTCAAAGCAACTTTAAAGAGATAACAGGAAAATAATGCAACAAAGTTTGTTTCCAGAAGAAAATAGCATCACAGTCCAGCTTAAGTAAGTTCAGTGATGGTTCATTTTTGTTGTAAAAAAGTTACTAATTTAGTAACATTTATATATAGCCGCTCTGTCATATTTCATCTCAGTTCAGTTCTCATTTAATGAAGTCCGTGCAGGCAGATCAATAATATTGTGGAATATTAAATGAAATGTCCCCAACTAAGCAAGCCAAAAGCCAAAGGTGACAAAGGCGAAATGAAGCAAGGGTGTGGAGTTATATTCAAGCTATTTTAAGGCATTAATAATTTTTATTCACATAAAAAAAAACTGTTTAAATATGCAACTAATTATGAAAAACTGAATTATTTAACTATAAGGTTGTCCTCCAAACCAAAATTTCCAAGTCGGGACAAGTTGTCACATATAAAAATAATTAATTAAAATTTCTGTTGGCCAAAACGGGTTGATATTTTCTTGTTCATCACATGTTTTCTTTTTTTTCCTGAATTATTTTGTTTCAAAATTGTTTTATTGTTTAATACATTTGAAATACAGACATTTGAAATACTTTAGATATTATTAATGTGTTCTATATTATATTATATTATATTATATTATATTATATTATATTATATTATATTATATTATATTATATTATATTATATTATATTATATTATATTACACATTTCAGGGTATTGCCTGTCACAGTTAACCATTTTTTGTTGTCAAGCCCTCAAAGTACATTGACCTCATCCAAATTTTCCCTTAAGTAAAATATTTGACAAGTAGCCTCCGTCTCCCTAATCAGCCACTCCAATATAATCTCATAACCATTATATTAATTCTGCAACAAATTATTCAATTATATACAAATTATTAAGTCTTACACTGCAGCTTTGCAAATTTCCTGTTTGGCACTGAAACTATCACTGTATTAAAATGTGTCTATTAACCAGTTTAGAGAAATTAATCTAGTTTAGTTTAGCTTTCACAACAGGGGTAAAAGTAGAGGTGTATTTTTATTTACTGCTTTTCCATAAAGTCCTCTTCTCACTCAACATCATTGGGCTATAAATAGACCATCATCTGCTTTAACTCCCTATGGTATACTTTTGTATCAGTTCTGAGGTGATGCCGGAACCATGTGAGACACTCGTGTAGCGGATGCATTCCCGATGATGCCTGAGGTCACTGTTTGTGTCCGAGTTACCAGTCCCAACACAGATCAGGAGTTCTCCAGCAAGGCACCTCACACTGCACCAAACAGCCACTTAAAAGGAAATCTAGTCCAGGAACGTTATCAGAGATGAGGTGTTGGAATGCACTTTACACAGTTTACAAAGGATGAGCTCCTGACAGTCAACTGTCCCTATATAAGAGTGAAGCAGGCAGACGGCCAGTTCAGAGGGCAAGAAACAGCATCCAGAGGAACCCAGAGATGATCAGAGAACTCATTCTTACGGGACTATTGGTCCTGCTTTGGCACCAGATGGATGTACAAGCGCATACATTGAGCAGACACAGTTCTGCCAGCAACATGGCCAAGCTGAAGGTAATTCTGCTTTGAATCCCTTTTCTTAAAAACCAAGAGAACTTGCTGTGAAAGCAGATCATTTGGATCTGTTTACTCATCAAGGCCTTGAATTAAATTAGATTTATTGTGAGCTAAACAGGCAAGAAACTACATTCTTAAAAATAAAGGTTCTTTATTGGTATCTTTGGTTCCATGAAGAACCTTTAACATCCACAGAACCTTTCCATTGCACAAAAGGTTCTTTAAAAGTGGGGGGAAAAGGCTCTTTAGATGATTAAAATGTTCTAAGAAAAAAAAAAACGGTAACACTTTATTTTGATGGTCCCTTTGGAACATTCTGTTGACTATAAGTAACTTTGCAACTACATGTTAACTAACTCTCATAAGAGTTTTAGTAGACTGTCTTCTTAATATCTGCTAACTCTTTATTGTGATGGTCCTTCAACAGACATTCTACTGACTATATATAACTTTGCAACTATGTCAACTTATTCTACTAACCCAAACCCTACCAGTCTACTAATACTCTACTAATACTCTAAGGAGAGTTAGTAGACATGTAGGAGCAAAGTTACTTATAGACAACAGAATGTGTTAAAGGGACCATCAAAATAAAGTGAAACGAAAAAGACGGTTATTTATGAACTGGGTTATACTACATTTTGATGGTCCACTTTAGACATACATGTCAACTAACTCTCATTAGAGTATTAGACTGTTAGTGTAGACCGTTATGTTAGGGTTAGTGGTTAGGGTTCGAGTGAGTAGAATAAGTTGACATGTAGTTTCAGAGTTACTTATAGTCAGTAGAATGTCTGTTGGGGAGCATTACAATAAAGTGTTAGAAGATATTAAGCAGACAGTCTACTAATACTCTACTGAGAGTTAGTTGACATGTAGTTATACTTAGTAGAATGTCTAAAGTGGACCATCAAAATAAAGTGTTTTTGAGGAACCCATAATGGTTATATGGGATCACTGCAAAAAAAAAAACTTGGAATCTTTATTTTTTTAAGAGTGTATATTATCAGCTTGAGCATGCAAATGATATTAAAGGGCACAAAATTATTATGCAGTTATACAGATTTCAAGAGAAGAAAATATTTCAATGGAAAGTCTATTATATTCAATTCAGTTAACTCTGTGCTGCTTTACCAGAGCTTGTTGCAGCAGTTTGAGGAGGCCCTGGCCACAGAAGACAGAGCCTTAGATTATGAAGACAGCAACACCATGCTGGAGCAGAGCCCCGCTTCCACGTCCTGGGACAGAGACAGAGAGGACGAAGCAGCACCAGCGGAGGACACCAACCTCCCAGATGGATTCGAGACACAGAGAAATCGCCTTATAGATCTTCTCATGTCCACCCGGAGCAAAAGCCTGTCTGGCTGTTTTGGGGGAAGGCTGGATCGCATAGGGTCCTCCAGCACCCTCGGGTGCAACTCTAAAAAAGGTTAGCTACAACCACTGAATACAGTGACATTCAAATTACAATATATTTTTATGGTATATAAATTATTTTACATGTGGATAGTCATCCATTATCTTTTTTTTTTTCATTTAAAATAAGGATTTTAGATTAAAATTTACATTTAAAAGGGGGAAAGTATATTTAAATCTAACTATCACCATTTTCCCCCGTTTTCAATTACCGTATTCAATATTTACGTATTCATAATATACTTATTCAAGTATTTTTAATGGTTCTGTGGTCTGACAAATAATACAAGAAAAAAGTACAATTATTTCATGTGCACTGGAAGGAAAATATCTGTAGACATTTTTTGCTAGGGCATTTTCCGTTAATTTTCCTGACATTTCCTTTAACCATGAAAAACACCTGTGAAAAATTTAAACGGGAAATTACTTCATATTAGCACATTGCCCAATGTATCTGACCTTTTCTGCATTGCCCCAATGTTTCTGAGCTCATAAAAACTGCATGAGTAGTAAATATGGTTGACATGGAAATTGAATTTGTAGGAGTAGAAAAATGAAAGCAAAATGTATGTAAAACTGAAACTGTGTGAGATATTTAAACATGAATACTAATGTAAAATTTGGAAATAAAACCAACAAGACTTTGTTACAAAAACCCTTCCATGTTTCGCAATCCCTGTTATGACATCTGCTTTATATTATCTGATGGTTTATATATTTATTATGTACAAGTAGTTGAGTGCTAATCGGAGTGTTGAAATTCATACAGTATATGGTATAATTATGTGCATTATTAATGCTTTACTCATTCTGTATTCATTTATGAGGTTTATGAGATTTGAATACCCCTGCTGGTGTTTTAATATCCCTTTAATCGAAGTAGCACTTCTGTTATTCTTTTTGTGTGTCACACATTTCTACAGCTGAAACTGTACTTCGAAATAAAATGTAAAACACATGTCGTTTTTGTTTCAAGAACGGGATGTTTAGATCCCATGTTGTAAGGCTTTTGAGGTGTAGTATTAAATGCTAATAAAATCCTGAGTTTAAAAACATTTCAATTCTAGTATTTCTTTAACAGTGACGCACAAAAACTCAATGTTAGAAACATAGAAACTCACCATCAACCCCTTTCCCTCATTCAAAGGAATCTATGTTGTGACTCATTTAACACCCACACCATCTCTTCTAATGGCCATTATCAGACTCATTACAGGACACACTATAATGAGTGGAACAGCTGCAGGTGGTTATTACTCCTGAGCTTATCAACACCTGCCCTAAGCCTTAAAAACTACAGCCATGTCAGCTTTAATCCTATTACACAAGCTCGACGGGGTCTCTCCTGATTGCATGAATAATGCCTCCATTTCAGCAGTGGACGGCTCTCATTAGAAACTTCAGATCTCCTCAGTGAGTGCGTCACATAGGCCTACTAACAGACTGTCAGAGCCTGATTTCTCTGGTCTAGTGTGAATACAGTTAGAAAGCACTGACAAGAGAATGAGCGAGTCGAGACCTTCATATCCTCCAATTAGACGAGCGCTCCTCTTGGAAATCTCATGCCATTCCCGAAGGTGAGGATTGGTGTTAGCCAGCGGGTTAATCCACTACACTGAGAGATAACGTGGCAGATGTGATGTATGACCATGGGCAAAATGTCCTCCAGTCGGCGGACAATCATTTTTATACTTTCATACTGGGTAGAGCTGTCAGGACAGGATTTTTCACCCAGTGGTGAACAATCATTTTATACTTTCTTGTATTTTTAATGGGTAGACCTCTGTCAGGATAGGATTTTTTTTTACCCACTGGCCTGAAAAGGAATGAAGTGATTGACAGGAGTATGTATATGGTCAATTCAAGTCAATTGAGATGACTGTCAAAAAGTGACTCAATTCCACCATAAGCTGTGGTTTCTTATGGGCACTTTTGGTTATGTAGACTTTTATAAAATGAAAACACACTTTTCACACTTCACTAGTTTATTGCATTTGTCCACTAACAATGTCAGTGGATACTGATACATAATAATCACGGATGAGAGAATTCTGTCTGAAAGTCATCAATATTATTTACAATATATATAACAATTATGTTAATGACAGTGATGGAAATGACAATATGATTTTTTGGGGGAATAAAATGTCATGGCTAGAATTGTATATTCATATTTAGAATATTGGCACCTTGGTAAAAAGTACACTAACTTTTGAAAAAGGTTATGGTAAAATTGTTGATGGAAATGATGCCACAAATGCAAGGCAGTTTTTTAGATCATCATATAGTTTTAAACCTATAATAGGCTTATTCATTTTTTAAAATGATTTTCATAGTTTAAGATTGAAAGTCTGTGTCTGATACAATAATAAAAATATAGCTGCAAGCAGCAATTATCGGGGCCAAGCAGAATAAGACGAAAAGACATGCCAACAGTGCTGAAAGTGTCAGACCAACTGCAACAATGAGCAATTAAAGACATTTATAGAGGATTTTAGGAGAAATGACTGAAAAATCATATAAACAGTAATTAAAAATATGATTTAATTGATTATCACTTTCGACCAATAGGTGGAGCAGTTACAAAACTGATGTGATGTGGTCAGAGTGAAGTGACGATGATACATACAAAGTTTGGTGTCAATATGTCCAAGCATTGTAGAGATAAAGCCTGAATAGTCCTTTTGGCATCATGCCTCAACTTTGCTGTTGCGCTATACGAAAACGGTTTTGTCTATCGACACGAAATCCATAACTTTTAGTCGGCACGGTCTGGAGATAATACGATTCGATTTTGGTGAAAATACGATTCGATTTTGGTGAAAATCGGACAAACGGTCTAGGAGGAGTTCAAAAAAGTAGATTTTGAATGAAAATCAAGATGGCGGACAGGAAGTTCGGCCAAATAAGGAAAACTTGGTATCTATGTTCTCTGTCATTTTAATAGCCAGATTTATTCAAAAGTTATTAGCCTTTTTGGACATTTTGTTATAACTTTTGACCACTAGGTGGCGCTGGTTCAAAACTTCTCAAGCTCCTTCAGGGCATCGTGCTGATGACCCATACCAAGTTCCGTAACAATCCGTTAATGCGTTCTTAAAATACAGCATTTTAGCACAAAATTCAAAATGGCCGACAGCCAAAATGGCTGATCTGGTAAAATTGGATATCAGTCGACTCAGCATGACGCCCTGAATCTAACGAGACCACTTTTTTGATTTTTGGACAAACCGTACAGAAGTTATAAGCATAAACATACATTTTTCATATCTCCGGACCAGTAGGTGGCGCTGCGCCGAAACGCAGCATGTAGCCTCAGCTCATGCTTGTGATGATATGTACCAAGTTTCTTCTGAATACGATAAAGCGTTGCAGAGATACTGGCTTGTGTCTGTTTTCGCAAGCGTTACATAAAATTTGTTCGTTGGTTTATCGAAAACGGTTTGACGAATCAACTTGAATTCCATAACTTTTTGTTGGCACGGTCTGGAGATGATCTGGTTGAATTTTCGTGAAAATCGGAGCAACCGCCTAGGAGGAGTTTGAAAAAGTATGTTTTTCGGAGAATTCAAAATGGCGGGAATCAGAGAAAAAAATTATTTTGTTTCTAGCCCTTGTGGTTCAAAAGTTAAAACTTTTTTTCGATAACTATTGATCGAGAGAGTCCAGAGAAATGTCCTAGACTGTTTTGGTTCCGATCTGGCGAAAAACCTAGGACTAGTTCGCAAAAGTAGGTTTTGAACAAAATTGGACATAACTGAACATTTTGCGGCCCAAATAAAATTTGTTCGTTGGTTTATCGAAAACGGTTTGATGAATCAACACGAATTCCCCCAAAAAATCGGAGCAACGGCCTTGGAGGAGTTCGAAAAAGTGTGTTTTTTTGAAAATTCTAAATGCCGGAAAACTTTCCATGACGGAAAATGACGTCATAGGGTGCAATCGAATCGTCTTGAGCTAGGGAATCAGAGGAAAAATGAATTTTGTTTCTAGCCCTTGTGGTTCAAAAGTTATTAGCATAAACATTAGTGCAACTTTGGACAGTTGGTGGCGCTAGAGGGAATGAGTTGGAGACTCCAAATTTGCTATGGTGACTGTTCAGACTGTCCTCTATCAGTGTGCCAAATTGCACAACTTTCCCGCAAGCGGTTCTATGGGCTGCCATAGAAGCCCAGTCGGAAGAAAAAGAAGAATTATTTTTGGTACGCCAACAGATACAATAGGTGCCTACGCACATTCTGTGCTTGGCCCCTAATAAAGTCAGTTATATGTAAATACATGTATTTGTATATATATATATATATACACACATACATACAGTGGGGAGAACAAGTATTTGATACACTGCCGATTTTGCAGGTTTTCCACTTACAAAGCATGTAGAAGTCTATCATTTTTTATCATAGGTACTCTTCAACTGTGAGTGACGGAATCTAAAACAAAAATCCAGAAAATCACATTGTATGATTTTTAAGTAATTAATTTGTATTTTATTGCATGACATAAGTATTTGATACATCAGAAAAGCAGAACTTCATATCTGGTACAGAAACCTTTGTTTGCAATTACAGAGATCATACGTTTCCTGTAGTTCTTGACCAGGTTTGCACACACTGCAGCAGGGATTTTGGCCCACTCCTCCATACAGACCTTCTCCAGGTCCTTCAGGTTTCGGGGCTGTCGCTGGGCAATACGGACTTTCAGCTCCCTCCAAAGATTTTCTATTGGGTTCAGGTCTGGAGACTGGCTAGGCCACTCTAGGACCTTGAGATGCTTCTTAGGAGCCACTCCTTAGTTGCCCTGGCTGTGTGTTTCGGGTCATTGTCATGCTGGAAGACCCAGCCACGACCCATCTTCAATGCTGTAGGATTTTAATCCATGACCGCGTAGTGTGTTACTAATGGTTTTCTTCGAGACTGTGGTCCCAGTTCTCTTCAGGTCATTGACCAGGTCCAGCTGTGTAGTTCTGGGCTGATCCCCCACCTTCCTCATGATCATTGATGCCCCACGAGGTGAGATCTTGCATGGTGCCCCAGACCGAGGGAGATTGACCGTCATCTTGAACTTCTTCCATTTTCTAATAATTGCACCAACAGTTGTTGCCTTCTCATCAAGCTGCTTGCCTATTGTCCTGTAGCCCATCCCAGACTTGTGCAGGTCTACAATTTTATCCCTTATGTCCTTACACAGCTCTCTGGTCTTGGCCATTGTGGAGAGGTTGGAGTCTGTTTGATTGAGTGTGTGGACAGGTGTCTTTTATACAGGTAACGAGTTCAAACAGGTGCAGTTAATACAGGTAATGAGTGGAGAACAGGAGGGCTTCTTAAAGAAAAATTAACAGGTCTGTGAGAGCCGGAATTCTTACTGGTTGGTAGGTGATCAAATACTTATGTAATACAATAAAATGCAAGTTAATTATTTAAAAATCATACAATGTGATTTTCTGGATTCCGTCTCTCACAGTTGAAGTGTATCTATGATAAAAATTACAGACCTCTACATGCTTTGTAAGTAGGAAAACCTGTAAAAACGGCAGTGTATCAAATACTTGTTCTCCCCACTGTATATATGTATGTATTAGTTCGTTTATTAATTAATTAAAATATTTAATTATGATTATTTATATATGGGTTTCAAAGAATAGTGAAGGGGAAGCAGTGCCAAGAAGTGCAGCGTACATAGGAACTTCTTCAATACTGTTTGCAATGCATCCCAGGAAGTATCTTTAGATAATGGCTGAGAATTTTAAATTTAGACAAAGAAGCTTCTTATTATAATCTTTTATATTCTAAGATGTATATCTTATATTCTCTTGTAGATTATAATTTATTGAAATCTGCATTCATGAACTAGAATAACACCACAGATAGAGTCTGAATCTTGTCAAGAAAAGTCTGTGTCAGTGACATATCAAAAAAACATTGTTGTGAAAGATTGGAAACCTGTACAAGAATTGAAAATGTACACAGGTCCACAAACATGTTGCCTCCCTTATTCACATAAATTCATTCTTCGTACAAAAGCACAGATGTGAACTGGAATGAAAGCAAAATGACAACGGCCTAATTTGTCATTGAGGAAAGCCACAATTAGCTCAACGTTTTATGAGCCTTGTTTCCTTGGTGGAAATCGGATCTGTGCGGAAATAGTCCATGTCCGACACATCAGCCTACATTAGGAGGTTTGATGCATGTGTCAGAGTGTGTTTAACTCCACACACTCGGCCGTGAAGAACTAAATGAATCCGCCACTGAGCTCGACTGTGAATATGACTGACTGAAAAGCAGGTGCTGGGACTCTTTATTCACGTCAAACTGCTCATTCCTGCTATAAAGTGCCTTTTCATACTCATCATACATGTCTTAATACTGGATACTACATAAAACTCACAATGTATATAGATGGAAATCATGTGATTTATTGCTATATCACAATTAAATGCATTTTAAATAATTTCACTACACTGCTTTGAGCAGATGTTGCCATGTCCATGTGTTTCTTCATTTCTATCTCCCTCTACTGGAAATACATCAAAGAAAATATGCTTCTTTTTTTTTACTAATGGTCACTTTATTGCCAAGTTTTGCCTTTGTCACTCCTCAATTTCACTTTTATAGTATTAATTATTTTACTAAAGGTAATTTCCTTAATGCCATCATCCTCCAGAAAGTGACAGTGTTGCATTAGTGATCAATTGAAAAAAATATTCAAATGGAAAAGTTATGGTAGTGTATTTGTACATGCTGTTCTAGAAGTAAGCCATATATATATATATATATATATTTATGGCTTACTTCTAGAACAACATATACAAATACACTACCATTTAAAAGTACTGTGCAAAAGTCTTCGGCACATTGGTATTTTCACACACACAAAAAAAGTTTGTAAGCCAGTTATTTATATATTTTTCTGTAGTGTGTCAGTAGGAAGTATCAGTTTACATTTCCAAATATTCCTATTGCCATTAATTGTAATAATCTAGTGAGATTTTTGTATGCACAAGGAGTCTGACAACAGCCTGTATGATCCACACGGAGATCTGATCTCACCATCACCGAGTCCTTCTATGATTCCATGAAGAAACAGAAAAAAATTAGACAGACTAAATCCAGAAGAAGTGTGGCAACATCTCCAAGACGCTTGAAGAAACCTGTCAATTTTGATTTTACTTATTAGGGCATTTAAAAAAATAAAATAAAAATCTTTGTATAAGTACTTCCTTTAATGGCACACACATACAAAAAGCATATAAGGTTGCGTTATAGCTGTGTAAGGTCCAACATTATGTACTCAAATACTGTAATAATTGATTTTTTTATGACAATGACCAGCATCTGGTTATGAAAGCTGATTGCAAGTTTTATACAGATCTTCTAGCACAGCGGAAGCAATCCATTTCATGAATATTAAATGAATAAAAATTTGTTTCCGTAACCATTTTATGATATAAGAACAGTTTTACAAATCCTACTAGGAATGCTGTAGAAATACTGACCAAAACCTGAACTCATTCTACCAAGCAAGTTTACAAGGGAATTTTATTTTGACTATACTGCATTGTATCCATCACCTGAAAAACCATAATGATAGAATACATGACACTAGAATGGAGTATTGAGATTACAGATGATTTTCACATAACATTTGCATGTCACTTTATGAAGCTCTTATAACAGAAGGATGGTGTTCAGTCAACTGTCTATACCGGCAGCACATATTTAGTCAACAAATAATCTGTATGGTTATAAAACATACATTTGAAAAGACACATCAAATAAAACTGATGGTTTCACATCACAATAAAAAAACTGCAATAGATAAATGACATTTTAAAGCATAATTTAAAACAATATTTGCATTGTGATATAATGTGACAAAATCACAGTTATGTGACAAAATCTCCTCAGTGGAATTCATCTTAAATAAATCAAATAAAAAAAAGAGAAGGAATGTGTAGTATATAAATGTGCTATCATTTCTTCTAATACTATTTAGTCTGCTCTTATAAGTCCCTTGAAATCAAACCACAGTCGCATTATGATATTGATATCATGACTGTACATTACAGTGGATGTCAGATTACAAAAACAAGAATATTACATAAATCCCTGTAATTTAGTGACTTGATGGTGGTTTGATTGGTTCATTAATACAAACACACCCTGAGAACTTTCTTCCTTGACAAAACAACAATCAAGAATGTCAGGAAATTTCAATGCAATGGGCATAATGATTATTTGAAGATACGCTAATAACAGTAAAAATATTGATAATGCCACAATTACAATTTTCCACTTGTTATAAATGCCAAAAATGACAGAAAGGCTCATGAAAATAGGTCAAATTCCACCCCAAATCAAAGAAAAGGAAAACATTTATTTATTTATAAATTAAGCCTTATTTTATCATTAATTTTAATGATAATTTTAATGAAAAGAATTTTAACATTAATTTTACAATTTATAATTACTGTTATGCACCATAAATGGATTTTAAGCAATTCCAATTATTTATATTTTGATGACTCTCTTCACATTAACAAATACAGTGAATTTTAAAACAAATATCTGTATTATTGTAATACAATAATTTGATCAAAATCAGAATAAATGATGGCAATAGCATTTAAATATTCCTTTGAACAGAACAGTAACGAGAATAATTTGGGTGAAATGTGCTTCATTATCATAATACCATAATGCTAAAAAATCTTAATGGTCAAAAAAAAAAAAGCAGCAGCATTTTCTTTATACCCACACAAATCTTTCTTTTGATTCTGGGGTGAATAATGACACAGACATGTTCTTGCTTTCATAATATTTACCCTTTAAGTAAAAAGATTTTGACCAGGGACTGTGGTCAGTGGTTTATCTCACTCTTTGTGCAAAAGCAAACATTCATAAATACACAGAAATGGTCAGCACAATTGAACACATTCAGAACTTAAAGAGACAAAATTAAAAGTGCTACAGTGAGGTTGGTAAAGCACGGGCAGAGAACATCGTCAGTATGAGGAAATCAGGATGCTTTCCTGAAATGTGTTGATTAATGGTATCTCACCTGCATTAATTGTGTGTGTTTGTGCCTGGACGGGTCAGATACCGAACTCTAGCGGTCCACGCAGTAACTAGGAATGGCTTAAGGGTCGACCTGAAGCAGGGGTTCAGGTCCGGAGGCGATCTGGTCTCAGGTCCCAGGAGCGTTCGGCACGTCTCATCTCAAGCGAGCCACTACTCGAGTATGGCTGATTGATTGCAGACGGCGCCAGAGGAGTCTTAGATTGTGATGTAATGCTGTCGAAGTTTAGCAACTAAAAACTCATGGGTAAGATTATGTCTGGTGATTATTCCCACAATCTGCAAGAGACACAAACAGCAAAACACAAATGTATGAAACCATTCTTGTAGTTTACTAAGCTTCTTCCAAGAAAATATATTCTGAGACAGAAAAAAAATTAAGAGAAAAGGTTTATCCAAAAAATATCCAAATTCTGTTGTCATATACTCACCCTCAATAATATGGTTTGTTTTATGTTTTGCTTTTTTTGTTCATGTGGAGCTTTACAGCTCCTGGACACTATATACTTTCACTGAATGGGAAAAAAGCAGCATGAACATTGTACAAAATTTCTTCCTGTGTTCCACACAACACCATAAAGTGATGATAGAATTAAACATTTTTGGTGAACTATTCCTTTAAAGGGGTCATATGATGGTTCTTAAAAAGAACATTATTTTGTGTATTTGGTTTAATGCAATGTGTTAACGCGGTTTTAGGTAAAAAAAAAAAGTCACTATTTTACACATACTGTACATTATTGTTGCTCCTCTAGCACCGCCTTTCTGAAACGCATTGATTTTCACAAAGCTTATCGTTCTGAAAAGCGTGGTGTGCTCTGATTGGCCAGCAATTCAGTGCATTGTGATTGGCCCAAAAACCTGAAGCGTGTGACGGAAATGTCACGCCCCTTACCAGATTTGGAACATCAGCTCCCAAAGCAATAATGACAGGTGATAATGTCGGTACTACCTTATCAATTCGAGACTGAATCTGATGCAGATGACCAAGCTGATCGATCAACTTTGCCAGCGCGACTGGACCAGAACTTATCAGATTGGTAAGGTTCTATTTCATTGGGGAGATAATTATTGATTATAATGACTTATTCTGTCTTATTAAGCATTGCGCCGCGTTAACGTTTTGGGGGGGGGGGGGGGGGGGGGGGGGGGGGGGGCACTATGTAAACATAAAAACCATGTCTGCATTTGTGATCTTAGAAACTTCAAACAAGCGGTACTCTACTGCTCAAAACTCGCGTTTGAATAGTCAGCCTGTAAGTATGTTTTCATATTTTAAGAATATGCTACTGTGTCTGTGAGTCAGAAGCGCCAGAATGCAAAGATGGAATTGCCCCACTTTCTAGAATCAGCCTTTGTGCACAGCCGGCCATGTACTCTCGCAGGTTCTGGAAACAGTCCTCCGGAAAATGCGCAGCACACAGTCGAATATTTTGGTTGCACTGTTCTGGAGCAGTGTTGTAAATAAAGCTTAACCACTGTTTTCTAATTGTGTCCTCTTTTGGAAGGCCAGACAAAGTGGTTTGGCTTTCGCAACGAAAAACACAGAGTCTCCGCGACATGGCGGCGCCGGCAGCAACAATAACACAGCGAAAATAAAAGTTACGCCTTCTTTCTTTGCGTATACATTTGGCCGGTGTTATGAAACTCTGCCCCCACACACTGACGTAGATTTGTTGGGCGTGTTTTTGAACGAAGCGTTTTAGGAAGGCGTGGCTGAGCCTTAACTTTTACAAAGAATATCTCTTTAGGTTTGAGACTTTGAGCTTTGTAGCACTGCAGATCTTATACATGCACAAACAGCTACATAACACACTAAAGAAAAAGGAAAACAAGAAATCGCATTCAAATTAATGAAGACACAGAAGGTTTCTTCTATATTTCTTTAGCACTTTGTTTCCATCGACGTGTTTAGATGTTTGTGCTTATTAAGGGTGTTTACACAACAACTAAACGGAAAAGTCTTTCTTTTGCCTTTCTGAAAACGATCCCCGTTCACAAGGGTCCGCGAAAATGACTAAAAACGCTGCATTATGCATTCCAGGCCAGTAGTTGCCGATGTCACTTTGTAAAGAAGCACTAAGCTATAGACGGAACACATAATACGCATGTGCATGACGTCACCGTTTCCACAAATTTGCGTTTTTGTAGTTTACATGGGGGCGATAATGGAATCGTTTTCAAAAACTTGCACTTTGAAAGTCTTTAAAAGTTTGCATAATCAGGCGCCCAAAACTCCATTGTTGTGTAAATGAACGGTCAAAATGCATAAAGACTTTTTCTGTTTTTAGTTGAAAACAGTGTAGTGTAAACGTCCCCCTCAGTCTAAGACGTACCTCTCCCACGGCATTGACTACAGGTAAGTGTCGAAGCCCCATGGTCCTGAACAGATTGAATACTTGGGAGACGCGTGTATTTGGAGAGACGGTATTCGGACAGGGGTTCATGTAAGGAGTCACATCCTGTAAAAAAAGAAAAACAAAATTAGGCTAATTATGTCTGAGAGAGACCACTGAACAAACTGTCATCGCTGCATGGCTCACTTTACAACAAGAGCTCTTCAACGTTTCCAATTAACACCAATTAATAGTCATTATGCACACCAACACACATCATGTATAACTGATATCCAGCAGTTTATGAACTGCTGTGAGAGTCACGGCATTCCCTGATGAGTTTTATAGGTCAGAGGACTTGCCACAATCATGCGTGGATTGAGAAGGGCCAGGTCGAGATCGTGGATGTCAGGGAATCGTGGGTAGTCCTCAGTCATCTCTGAATGAGAGAGCCGTGGCTGTGAGGCGCTCTACAGAGTGGAGGAAGAGAGAGATAGGTTGGTTGACATGTATCCAAGCGGCAACATTCTAATCTGAAAAATGAAGCCTACCCGGAAGTGCGAAAAACTGCAATACATCGAAAATCCGCTAAGGGAAGGTCCCAAAAGGGAGCAAATGTCCATACACCCCCATGTTAAAATGTCAGTTTTCACAGCATAAATTCATGTTTTTACAGGTTGGTCCCATGGACTTTTATTGTATTTTTCGATAGGTTCCGAGTGACTGACAACTGTGAGGGGGGTGATTTTTTTTCTAACTCGTTAGTTTAGATCGTATTTAGATATAAAATGTATGACAAATAAGGGCGCGATTGACAGCTTGATTGACAGCTGACAACGAGCATAGGCTGCGCCGAGTGGAATTCCTGAAATTTGACGTCTCGGCCATGATCTGTCACAACACATCATACCTGTAAGTTATCCTTTCTGAATATTTGTATTGAAATATGGCGCCGCCCATACCCCCCATAAACGGCCTCAAAACCGTTCTTCAGAAGTCTATGGGTGACGTCACAGACGCTTTGTCCATATTTTTTACAGTCTATGCATGTATCTGGTTGATTCGTGTAGAGCTATGAACAAGTTAAACAAGGGCAAATTAAAGTATCAAAGTTCCTAACTTTTTTTGCTGCTAATTCTGCTAAAGGAACTTCTAAACTGCTCAAACTTTTTAGCAACCTATACAAAAAAAAAGTACTTATTATGGAAATAATATACTTCAAAAATATACTTTAGTGTGAACTGAATGTAATGTTTTCTTATCTGCATGTTAATTGGAATTAAATGAAAATGTATTATAGTTTAAATTTATATTAAATGCAACTAGTTTTTTCACACTTAAGTAGAACTGAAGTGCTTCATTAATCTTCATATTAATTCATCATTATTATGGTTATAGTGTACTGGTAAATGTACTGACAACCATTTATGATAAAATAAAAAACACTTTAATGTCATTTCTATTGAAAAATAAATGTCATGTATTTAATTGTTTTAGTAATTACGCAATTTGTAATTATGAATTTGCCATATTTAAAATATATTAAATGTACTAATGAATAACAGTTAAAATCATAATCATAACTACTTTACATAAGATGATTAAAACAATGATTTAAAATGTACTTTCATTTGACATTATTACAAAGTGAACTTTAGAAAATGAATTGTGTGAAAGTGATGAAAGTGTATTCTCTTTAAGCACACTTAAACGTACACTATGGAATTTTTTCTCCATTAGGGGTCGCTAACATATTTACAATAACAAAGGCGTAGTTTGATGACGCAACATTTGCTAAGAATTATGGATCTTGTCGTCAACATCAAGCCGACCGATCTAATAATGTTTATGGATCACTGAATACATCGATGCTTTTATCATGACTGTGATATGAAGCAGTTCGGGGTTGCTAAGAGACAGCTATCAGCTCCACACGCGACGCGAGTCCCGCAGATATAAAAGGAATATGGACATTTCATTCTACCGAACTAACGTTACACGCAAGTGCAGAATTACTACTCACAGTCACAGGTCAGTTTATTAGACAAATTAAACTTGTGAGGTAACGCAGCGTTGTTTCACTTGGTCTAACATTACACTATCACACTAAACTGCATTTGAATGTGTTGAAATGTATGTGTTAGTTTGTCTGTATGAGACTAGCAGTAAGCTAGATCAACATTAGAATAACATACAGATCATATTCTGACATTGTATCATTGTTGAACTATATAACATTGATTAGTTTTATGTAAATGTGCTCACCTGTTTAATAAAGTACATGTAGGAGCGGTTGAAGTCTCGGACGTGGAGCTCTCGTTTATATAACGTTACTGTCTATGGGAGCTCTCGACATCTCGAAAACATTGCGCTGATATTGATTCTCAGTTTAGTTCTCCTTTTTTTATCCAAAGTCTGATTGCCATGGTCCATAATGTTTGAACGAAATAACAACAGCGTGGAGATAGACATTGCGAACTACAGTGGTCCACGTCTGTCGTCTTGGTTACTATCAGAGGGCTCTGGTTCATAGCTCTGGTTGCCATGGCAGTACAAGCGGAAACCAGGGACAACGCGGATATGACGCCATTGACTGCGACAAAACGGAAATAAAGAAACGTGCCGTGTCTTCGAATTAAATTAAAATTTCTCCTGGTTTGAAAGTTGTTGGAAACAGTCGGGATAATGTAAGTACACAAAAAAATATATATATAACATAGATATAGTGATTTTTGCTATTTTTAAAGCAAAAAAATTACATATTGTGCCTTTAAGTGGCCTTTTATTTTATTTTATTGATATTATAATATCTACAAGTACAGTTTTTAAAAAAAAGATCTGATGCTTTTAAAAATATTTTACTACTAGAATAGGTTTTCATGCTTGAACATTCAAAAAACATTTTACATTGTTGCAGCACCTCTCTTCCCAGTCTGTCAGTAACTCAGTGCTCTGATTGGTTGGCTGGACCAGTGTGTTGTGATTGGTCAATCGCTTCCAGACTGTTTGGGAAATATCATGCCCCTTACCATAACTTAGTTTCAAAACATTACTATCACAACTCAACTAGGCCTCGCCCCTTTATTTTACATATGCCTTAGGCATGAATTATTTAAAGGGTCCTAATATGCTTTTTCACTTTTTCCAACTTTAGTTAGTCTGTAATGTTGCTGTTGAGCATAAAAGAGATCTGTAAGGTTACAAAGCTCAAAGTCCACTTCAAAGCTACATTAGGAAACTTTTAAATAGCATAAAGGGGCACTTTAACAGTTCCAATTATACGTTTTATGTAGTTGCTATGATGTAAAAAAAGAGCAAAGCTTTGCCTTCACCTGATAAACAACATTAGTGTTGACATCACTACAACAACATCTCGCTTTTGTAAGGCTGTTCACCACCGCTTAGCACAATTAACCATGGTTTTGTGGTCGATTACTGTTTGTAATCGTAGTAAACATAGTTTTCCAACAAATATCATGATTAAATGTCAAACGTATGATGAGTATAACGTTTCTAAAATGTATAAGAAAATAACAAAAAAACACACTACTCTGAAACGTCCTGTGAAATATGTGCTTGCGAAGTCTGTGCATGAAATCCATTCTTGACGACCCTCTTGTTTGTTAACATTCTTAAGTCTGAATCAGGCTTGAATTGGTTTGAAATTGACTGCATCCTTAATATTTACACCTGAGCAGATGAAACTCGCGATTATTGTAAGGGGCGTGACATTTCCCAACGTGCCGAGAGGTGCCAATCATAACACTAACCAGCTAACCAATAACAGCACATTTCGTATTTCCGAAGGAGGGGCTTCATCGAAACCAGAACTATACGGCACGTTCAAGCCAGACTAGGGAGAGAGGAGCTGTAATAATGTAAAATAATGCGCTTTTTGAACAATCAAGAATGAAAGCATATGCTAGTACACCCCAAAAACAACATCATAAAATATTGTAAAAGAACATTATAGGACCCCTTTGAATCAGGAATATTGTGATGTTTTTGTTCCCAGAAGAAACCTCAAGACTACAATGGAGTCATTTCAGGGAGTTCAGAAACTGTGCTTACTGATATAGAGAATAACTCCCTTTGGATTGGATTTGTGCTTTCTAACTTTGCAGACAGCAACATTACACACTAAAAAAAAAGTATAAAATATAAAAAAAGCATAATAGGATCCTTTTAATGAGAGTGGTTAATAATTATATTGTTCCCCTGATCATGCTGTCTTGATTAGCCAAATGGTGGAGAAAGCTATAGAGTTTTAATAAAATATTATTAAAAAAACAGGAACAATTATTAATAAATTACCTAAATTATAATTGAATTTTAATGTGCACTTTCAAGTAATTATAAGGCATAAACATAAGGAGACTACAGGGATGATTTGACCTCCTCAAAGAATGATGAGAGTAATATGCAGAAAATCGAGGTGGGAAATGAAGGCAGGAGAAAATGTGATGAGACAGGAAGAGAACAAACGAAAGGGAAGAAGAGAGAAGAATCAAGGAGAAGGGAAACAGGAGGAGGCGTTTGAATGACACTGACCGACTGGTTTTCAGCATAGCAGACGCCGCGGATCAGCAAGTTGACGAGCTGTGAACGCAGGATGAGCCCGTGAAAGGTGAGCGGGCGGAACCTCTCCTCCATGGTCCACTCCTCACTGGGAGACTGGTCCGGGTAAAGGTTTGGGTACGGCACATGCCTGCCAACATCAACAACACACAGCAGTCTCATGTAAATGGCTCACGTGGGAAAATAGATTTCCTTTGCTCTTTGCTCCTTTAAATAAAAGGCACAATACTGTGACAGCTCCTCCCCAGTACACCAACATCATTTATTAAAAATAAACAGCAAAAACATTCATTGAAAAATATCAGCGTATTAACATAATTATGATCTCTTATATTTTCAATATTCAGCTAACTGGTCTGCCCTGGATTACATATGGAGGACTTAAAAGTACATGAGCAAAAAAACTTAAAGTCTAAGTGTAAAAGAGAGGATGGAAGTGGTTATGTCACCAAATAGCTGTTTTTGGTGCAAGAACAAAAATTATAAGCGGACTTCTGGGAGCTATAGATGCTCATAAGTGGAGAATATGCACTATTCCTGTGACAATATACACTGCATGCAAAGTACTGTTATATGAATTCATCTTGTCTCAATGCTCAATGTTCTCATAATATATATTCTTTTCAACTGGAACAGGGTGATTATAGTTCTGGATGTAGAAGGTCAAAGTTGATCCAACTGACCTCCTCTCCAGCATCTGCTGAAGCATGTCCTGCCCTTCCTCCGCCGGCTCCACAACAACCTGCTCATCACACACATTGCGTAGCTCACTCGACGGGTATGATTTCATCGACTGACACCTCCGTCTCTGCTCCCCCGCACGCGTCAACACACTGGTTTTCTGAAGGAGCAGAAACAACAAGAGTGAAACAGGGTTTTGTTTTTTTGGACATAGAAACAAAAATAATTAGTAATCATAAACAAACAATAAGGCATTTATTAATTTTGGTTAATGTTAATTTCTACACATGCTTATTTCTAAATAAATTTTTACACAACTTTAAAATTTAACTTTAACTTTTTTTATTTTAATAACTTTTTATTTTATTTTAAAACAACTTTAAAATTATGTTAATCTATTATTTTATATATTGTAGGACTTGATCTACCCATCAGATTTAGATTTAGAAGTGGATAAAGTTATAATATATTAATGAAAGATAATTTTTTTTAAAACTTAAACTTATAGTTGTCAAGTCACATTTATTTATATAGCACTTTTTACAATACATATTGTTTTGTACAGTTCTCCTCTGGCCAACGAACGAACAGTGTATTATTATGATTTAGCCAGCATTATAGGTCAGAAGTCAGATTGGATCAGAACAATCAAAACAATCGGAATATTATTCAGTTCCTAGTAATAACAACAGTAATGAATAGTACACAATAACATTGATTAGTTTCATTATGAAGTCATGCTCCGAGTCAAAGCAGACTTTTCTCAGTCGCTTTGGTACATTTCTCAGATCACAACATGTATTGTTGTGATTTTTTTGTGTGCAATTTTCTGCTGTTTCCTACATCAATTGCTCATTTCATGTTGATCAAAATATATTGCTGTAAGGTGAATGTTGACTTTTTATTTTTTTTCCCTTTGTTCTGTGAAATAGTTATGTCTAATGACATATGTTTCAATAGAAATATTATTTGACCATAAATGCTTGTCAGTACACTTTAACCATACAAGTAATGATGAATTAATAAATGAAGATGTACTGTAAAATGGTTGTGTCTTTTATCTTTTTTTTGTACCACAATGACATTGTACAGTAATTTGTTGATTGCAATCAATATTCTACATACATTAATGTGTACATTTTGTACCATTGAAATTTATATGCTATGCTATACATAATGCGACCTTGTGCATATTCAATCATTGTCATCAAAACTGTAGCCATAGTTTACATCAGGAAATACTGACTGAGTACACTGTTATATCGACAACATGGCTAAGCATTCTTGTTTGCGGCATCAATTTAATAAATATAGTAATTTACACTATATTATTACTGCATCCTGTTAATGTACAACAATACTGAGGTGCAAATAGTGTCTGCCACTATTTATAAGTTAGTAGCAGCATCTAACAACTTTTTGCACTTATTGCAAAGAACTGTATATTTGTATATTTTACAAAGAAAATATTTACTTTTGAGAGATGAACCAAGGATTTTAAGCAAGTTACAGGCTTTTTGCAGGTAATTCATTGTGTTGTGCGGTTTGAATGAATTGTTTCGAGAAATGCACTTCCTGGATGATTTAAGAAATGTGCCAAAGCATCTGAGAAAAACTGTATTAGTTAAAGTAAAAAAAAAAAAAAAAACATAGGTTCAGGTCCTTCCTTCAATATAGTCTATTTTATCATCCGGCAGGCAAAACGTCACTATCAAATAAAGCTAATTTCTGTGTTACTGAGCGGGACGTAAAAACAGTAGACCATTTGCACCATCTGGTGGTCAAAACACTGTAGAAAAATACTGGTACAAATGGTGTGATGTACCTTGAATTTGATATTGTTGCTTATGAGGATGTTTCCCTTCATAAACTCCTTCTCGTTATCTCGGTTCTCGGTGACGACGGGGAAGGCGTGATAGACAGTGGTCCTCAGGATGCTGACCAGAGACTGAATACGGGTGTGAGGATACACGTATGTCAGGTTGGGCTCCATGATGTCACTGGCTGTCAATCTAACAGGGAGATGGGGATAAATTAAAAACAAAAAAGACAAATTATGAAGGGAAATATTAATTCATGCATGCATTCATTCATTCATTAACAAATGATTTTTTAGAGACGAACTAAGGATTTAAACGAATTTTGAGAAATATACTTAGTAATTGAATGAATTTTGAATGAACGAACGAACCAAGGATTTTAAGCAAAGAATGAATGAATGAAAGAGATGAACTAAAGATTGTAATGAATGAATGAATGAATGAGATAAGGATTTTAAGCAGTGAATGAATGAATGCATGTTTTTTTTTTTAAAGAGATGAACTTAATTTAGACACATCATGTACGAACGTCATTGCATTACAAAATATCATATTTTTCCTAGAACTTGGATTATTTGACAAATAATGTTATGAAATGCAGAGATTTTTAAGCGTGTATTAAAAGTTCAAATTCTGGGAGCCTCTGTGATCCACAATAATAAAAAGCCACTGTGACACATGTAATACAAAGGTCTCACTTGTCCATCTCGACTTCTGTTTCCCACTCCAGCAGCGGGACTCCTTTCAGGTGAATGTGAATATCATATATTCCCTTATTAAAGAAATCTCCTGTCCACTTGGCCACCTGACAAAAACAATGGTAGTTAGAAGTCATTGAAGAGAATAATGAGACATGTAGATTCTTTTTTTTTTTTTTTTACCATTTTAAATTGTAATTATGCTATACTGGGAAGCCATTTATTAAGGGTGTAGTCTGATAGTTGAAAAGTCACACAAACTGTCCAAATAATAGTATTTATTATCACACAAATGTATTATCAAGACAAAAAAACAAACAAATTCAGATTTTTGTTGTCCTACCATCAGTGTAATCATAATGGGAAGTCCGTAGGTGATCTCATTGGTCGATTCAATTAAGATTACTGTCAGGCTGATGGTCATTCTAACCACGCCTCCTAGGAAGGCAGCTGCTCCAATCAAGGCAAAGGTCCCCGAATAGATTTGCATATGGAAGTTACTGCAATTACACAGTGGAACAACATTTTACATTTATGCCAAAAGATTATGATGAATAAGATGCATTAAATACATGTGTCCTGTTCCAAAAGGTGACCTTGGTTGTTCTTAAGACACTATAAACAGAAATAAATCTTACATTTTGAGGACATTGGCTACCAGGCGTCCAAGTGAAGCTCCACAGAGAAGAGACGGGACAAACAGACCACTGGGGACGGACACACCATATGTCCAACAGCTCAGAAAAAAATACAGCACAAAGAACAGCGAGAGGGTGACCGGACTGAAGGTAGCTGTGAACAAAGCCAGAACAAGTAGGGAGAAAGAAACACAGAGAGGGTTAGAAAATAGAGTTATATAGCTATATATCCATCTCAGGAAACTTCAACTTGATTTCTACGGACCACAGTATCATAGAGGTGAGGGCTAGATGTTAAATGAAAATTTGGACTATGACAATTGTGAAAAAAGATAAATCAAGATAAAACTTTTATTGTGCCACATTCCGTTTCACAATGAGGCTCTAATTTTTTTTTTTTACTTTACAGCAGTGTGATTTCACCCTCGCTAAATGTTTAGTAGTTTTTAGTAGGTGTGGAAGTGCACTACAGTTAATTATTTTGGTCTCATTTATTTTAATAAGGTTTTAGATCGGTGAGTCTCTTCTGCTAACCAAGGCTCCATTTATTTGATCCAAAATACAGCAAAAACAGTAATATTATGAAATATTTTGACAATTTAAAATAACTTTTATATTTGAATATATTTTAAAATGTAATTTATTCCTGTGAGGCAAAGCTGAATTTTAAGCATCCTTACTCCAGTCTTCAGTGTCACATGATCCTTCAGAAATCATTCTAATATGCGGATTAGTCTTCCACTAGTCTCATCTTGGAGGTGGAAACTAATTCAAATTACAACTCAAAAGTTTGGGGTGAATAGGATTAAAGATAACTATATTATTACTTTTATTGAGCAAGGAGGCATTAAATTGATCAATAAATTGGTCTTTATTAAATTGAAGACTGGAGTAAAGGCTTGGCATCAAAGGAATAAATTACATTTGAAAATATGTTAAAATATATTTTTTTAATAATATTTCACAATATTACTGTTTTTGCTGTATTTTTATTTTTTTTTACCACATAAATGAAGTCTTGGTGAGCATAAAAAGACTTAAAAAACATTTTAAAAAAATCATAATTATTCCAAACTTTTTGATCTGTAGTGGATTATTCATATTAATTACCAAAAGATTATTTATGCAAATGTGCAGTCCTAAAACAGGTTGAGGTGGAGGAAATGACATACATGTCATATTTTGGGTAAAGGTCTTTAAGGATTAAAATCCTTTTGGTAGAATTTTCTGAAATGTCAATGGAGAACATAGGTTGCTGGAAAAAGCGGTGGTATATTCAAAATAGCAAACCATGCCGTGACTTAAAAAAATAAAAATAAAAACCTAACCTAAACAGTACATTGCTGCATGTAAGTTTCTTACCATTCTGGTGGAAGAGCTGATGGATTGCCACCTCTTGAGGGTTGAAGAACAGAGTCGCCATGTCATTATATGTGTTGTTGTAGCAGAAGAATCGTCGTATGGTTGAGTTCACCTCCTCACTTACAGAACCCTACAAAACACAAACCATTACTGCACCTACAGTCTGATTCATACTGCACACGAAAAAGGACAGCTTTCTAGAAATTAGAAGTTATAATCTCATAAAAATAAACTGAAGTGTGGACCTGGGGTGTGTTTCCCAAAAGCATCGTTAGCCAACTATGGTTGCAAGTCATTACCAACAAAGCCTAAACAACTTGGTGTTTCCCGAAAGCATAGTTCCAACGAACATTCGCAAACAGCATCGCAAACGTGCGTGGTTGGAACTATAGCTATCGAGCTGTGGTTAGAAGCATAGTTTCCTGTTAAAATGACATGTGGATTGGGCACAGCATCAAGCTAACATTCAATACGTTCTATATCTTTCATCCCATTTAAATGTACATTTTAATCATACATTTTAGCATGTCAACAATCAGCCCTGTTTTTGAGGAGTGTGCATAAATGCACAAGGGAACTTTGGAGTATGATGTAGAGGAACCCGCAATGAATCAAACATTAAATCGACAAAATCAGCAAAATGACCGGAACAAAAATAGTGAAGTAGTGTTACGTGGAGAAAGCTGCTGACTGAATGAACCGCATGTATACAAGAGTAAAGTGTACGCCAAATACTGCATGTTAACGTGATTAAATGCATGTTACGGGACCGCTTTAGGGAAATAGTCGTGACTAGCTAGTTAGTTTCTACAACGATGCATCATACTTTGGTGGTTAAGCAGTGAGTTACGTCGTTGTGCGGGAAACTCACCCCAGGTTGTATACTAACAGTTCAATATCTTGATGCTGTTATTTCAGCTCAGCAAGTAATCATTACTTTCATCATTACTTACTGTTCATTTTGTATTGCCAAACACTTGTGCTGCTACTGAGTTGGGATACAGGGGTAAGGTTGAGGACAGGTTTGGTGGTATGAGTAGGTTTAAGGGTGGCTTAAGGGGTGAGGGAAGGTTCAACAGTGTAATTATAGATGTAACCACAGAAATTAATTACAGATGTAATTACAACAAAGGCATTTTTACATATTAGTACAATGTAAAAACATCCATATACTAGAGTTCTGGATAAATTGAGAATCACCTTTTTTTAGATCACAATCCTCCCACGATTAGACAACTAAATAAAATAATGCAATTTACTAGAGGTTCTGACAAAATATAAATTGCTGCAGTCTATTTAAAATGGTTTAATTAATTAGAATTAATATTTTTTTTAAATGGTTTGCATGAATGATTCAATGACTCACTCATAAAGACTTAATTTGCTTCATTACTGGATGAATCAGCATTTTTGAACGAATCTCTTGAATGAATGATTTAATGACAAATAATTTTTTTAACAGTCACACCTGGTGGCATAACAATGTAATCGATACAATTGTTATTTGAAGCGCCAAGTTAAGTTACTTTTAGTTAAGGATATTTGAATACTGCTATCGATCCCAATCTGAATTCTGACTTATGATGCTGCCTTAATCATAATCACACCGTGTTCGTTCATTGGCCAGAGGAGAACCGTCTCCCCGACTGAGTCTGGTTTCTCCCAAGGTTTTTTTCTCAATTCTGTCACCTGATGGAGTTTGAGTTCCTTGCCACTGTCGCCTCTGGCTTTCTTAGTTAGGGACACTTAATATTCAACAATATTATTGATCTGACTGTACTGATGCTGTTGTATGATAAATTAACTGAGCTGGATGACATTTTTTTTTTTTTTTTTGCAAAACTGCTTTATAGATGAAATGAACTAATTGAATAATTGATGATCTTTACAACAGAACTGAATCAACACTGAAATGACTTCAGCTGAACAACAGCCAAAATGCATTATTTTACGGTGATCACTGTAAAGCTGCTTTGAAACAATCTGTATTTGTATAAAACGCTATATAAATAAAGGTGATTTGACTAGGAGAAAGATTGTGTGGGTTTCTGAATCAAGATTGCAATCTTTTAAGGATTAATCGTGCAGCTCTAGTATGTACACAGTAAGAACATTGTGTCAAATGATTAATTTAAATGTTATTACAAAGTAGTTAAAGACATTTGATATAAAGTGGGACAAAAGAAGCTAAGACAAATAGAGTAGAGTTATAAGAGAGAAAAATAATGAAGTTATAAGAGAGAAAGGAAGCTGGTCTCAGTCTGACCTGTGTTGATGTGTTGTTATTTATGGTGGAGACTAAATCTCGGCACTCCCCCAGAGTCACTGAAGCCATGAAGATCACTAGTGTGGTCACCATACATACCAATAGACTCTCCAACACCCTGCCAATAAAAGAAATATTAAATATTGTCAGAAAGCTACACTCTTCATATCTGGGTAGTTAAATTCTAAAAGTTGTTTTGAGTAGTTTCATTCAATACTAAATCCATAAGTAAGATATCTCTCTCAGGCACCTGATGAATCTTGCTTTGGGATGAACGTTTCTCATGCGGTATTTTGCCAGCCGTTTGTTGATGCAGTTGAACAGCGCGCCGAGCAGACCTCCTGCCACCCCCATTAATACAAAAAACGCCAAATCTACTGCAGTCCACAAATGACAGGACTTATCTCCATCTGTGCACTAAAGATAGCAAAGAAAAACAAATAAGGCAACACCACAGTTTGCTTTTCATTAATTCATTGATCATTTTAAGTCAACAGGAAACTGCATTCGCAAATAATCAGCAAGCTTAAGGTCAAATTTACCTCCAAGAGCATCTTAGCATTTATGACTTAATATTAAATTGCATAAATGCAGTCCATTTACCATCATTATTTTAAAAAAGCTGCATTACCTATAACATTAGGCTAAATCAAATAGCGTTCTGGCTTCTAACTTTTTTTAAACTAAACATGAGGTGACTTCAGGTGAAAAGGACATTACAATTTTATATAAAAAAAAAAAATTAAATACTGTGCACTAATTAATTATTCACAGTAAGAATGTGCAATAACTCTTAGATGCATAACTCGGGTCTTTTTAAAGTTAAACATCAACCTTAGTGTTCATCAATCTATTCATAAATAAACAATACAAGTATAAGTATATACAAAAATAAATATAACACTATTCAATTTTTTTGGGGGTAAAAAGTGTATAGGGTTGCTAGTGACCCGAGGTATGGAATGGTGTAAGTCTATTTTTTTCTGCACAACAGTAATTGAATCTCTGATGACTCAATAAGTGCAATTCACTGTTTATTCTTAAGGGTTGAGAAAGTAATAGGCCAAATAAATATTTAAAAGTAAAAGAGGACATGAAAGGATTTGGTTCTTTTAAATTTTACTACCATATTATCACCTAACTTACATCAACATATAATAAAAATAAAAATAAACACAAAAATTCATATAATAAAGGGGACTTAATGTTTTCATTCTGTAGTTCTTCACCTTGAACTCTCCAAAATTGAGCAGGCCAGGGAGCTGGAATGATCCCCATTTATTGAAGTTGATCCCAGAACGAAAGAAGTTGAGTGTAAAAGTGGCAGACATGGAGCAGAACAACTAAAAGACAGAAGAGAGACAGAGACAGGGAATTATAATGGATTAAGGTCAAGTAGCACTTTCTGAGCACATCCCAAAAATACATGACCAAAACCCAACAAACATCAACATACCACTTTCCATGTGAGAGCCTGGTTCCAGAAGGATGACCCCTCCTCCAGACTAAAGAGTGTGCCCCCTATGGGTGCCCCGAAGGCAGCCGCAACTCCGGCTGCTGCACCCGCTGACACAAAATCCCTTTTGTCCCTTAACACAACATAACATAAATCAAAAAATTAGGGCAATTTTGATTTTCCCAGTTATTAATACACAGTCAGTCTTATTGAGCACATTTAGGCTGTGTGCATTATTCTAAAGATGCAAAAATTATTTTGTATAATATTATTTAATAATTTTAATAAAATAATCATCTTACAACAGTAATATTCTAAAGATAAAAGGCTAACACTTTACAATAAGGGCTCATTAGCATTAGTTAATGTATTAACTAACCTGCGCTAACATTGTTAATATTAGTTAATACAAATCCAGCTGTTCATTGTTTGTTCATGTAAAGTCACAGTGCATTAACTAATGTTAAGAAATACAACTTTTGATTTAAAAAAAATGTATTAGTAAATTATGAAATTAACATTAACTAAGATTAATAAATGCTGTAGAAGTAATTCTTACTCCATGTTAACTAATGTTAACAAATGAAACCTTATTGTAACCAAAAAAAGTTTATCTTTTTAAAAGCTACACATGCTATTGGATCATGTTAACCAAAAAACTATTTCTGTAATCTACCTTTAAACATTGATACATTTTCCATTTCAGTCAATTATCACTGGATAAAATATTCTATACTGCACATTTTCACAAAGAAATATACCACATTACAGAGGTAAAGGGTTGCAGCCAGTGGAGGTAAATGCTGTTTTACATTCATTTTGCACTATGTAATAAATGATTTAGTGTTTGGTGTGATGCATTACTCACCTGTCACTGCGGAAATAGGGGAAGTGAAAGCGAATCTTCTGGAAGGTGATGCTCTGAAACTAACCAGACATTCAAACATGCGTTCAAAAGATTTAACTATGACTATGGCAGGAAAGATGATGCATAAATGACTTACCAGGTAACATTCAGATCACAAAATCATTAACCATCTAAAGTATTGGAAAGTTGTTGAAAGCTAAAGTAATTGTAACTTTTGCTCTCTAAGTTCAATGTTTTCATATCAGTTCTAAGAAAGACCTTTACCTTTAAAGAATAAGAGGTTAAAGAATAACAACAACTTTAATGGAGTCAGATTAATTATATTGGAGTCAGATAAATAACTGAATTATGCACACCATCCTTCAACTTCTTTTTGTTCCAATTATTGGTTCAAAATAGCAGTGTAAGCTTCTAGACTTACAGGCTGTCAACCTTAACTTCTTTCTATGGCAGAAAGGTTAAAGATTAGTAAAAAAATCACTATGTGTATTACTCAGCTCAGTTGAAAATATCAGCATATGGAGGAGTACCTGAGGAAGTCCTGCCCCTACTATCGCGCCACTGTGGATCATCGGTCCCTCTTTACCCACAAACAACCCTGAAACAAAACAAAAAAACAATACTGAGTCAGCCTGGAACAACTTTTAAAAGACACACCACTGTCATCGGTCTGCAAAGCTCTGGAAAACATCATATCGACATTCGTGAGCTTAGAATTATAAGGTTCTATCTCCACTTTTGGTGGAAATTGAGTTTTTGACATAATCCGATCCATTAGGTGTTTATTAATGCCTGTGTGGTGTTATTTTTGTAAAAAAATATTTTGTTAGTAGTTATTAATAAAATAAAAAGGTTCCATCTCTCCATTGCCAGCTGGGATGTAAAAACTTTGATGCTCAATATCTCAGAACTACCCTAAACGGAGATAGAACCTTATAATTCTAAGCTCACAATATTACTAGTATCAGGCCAGTTTACACATTTGTTTCTTGAAAGTCTTAACCAAAAAGAGTTTTAATTGGCAACCACCATTAAGTCAAATAGAGCACAGAGCCAGGCTTTATTATAATCTTTGTACTGCTGATATAGGCAATTTTCTCATAATTACCTCCAGCAACAGCAAACAGGACCCCAGTGACTTTACAAATGAAGGTCCGCAGCCGCACAATCCCTGGAATCTTTACTCCGTTAAGGTAACTTTTAATTTCTGGGATACCAGACCCAGCAGCAACAGGCTATATACAGGAAAAAAAGAGATTCATTATATACTCCCCCACACACAAACACTATACAATTATTAAATGAGCATTTTTTTTTAAGAATAGCATGCAATTTTATTTAAAAATAATAATTATATATATATTTATGTAATTTATTTCTAAATAATATATATATACAGTATGTATGTGTGTGTGTGTGTGTGTGTGTGTGTGTGTGTGTGTGTGTGTGTGTGTGTGTGTGTGTGTGTGTTGTGTGTATGTGTGTGTGTTGTGTGTGTGTGTGTGTGTGTGTGTGTGTGTGTCTTCACATCCTGATAGCAATCAATAATAAAAGTGGTCTAAATATTACAACATTTATATCTTCTTTGGAAGTCTCAGGATCAAAAAATGTTCGTCCATAGGATGTCCTACCTGCCTGTCAACACATGTATTTCCATTACTTCACGCACCCTACTCGCTCAGACATCACACATCATTAGCACGTTTCATGTTATGCAGAGTTGCAGACAGAGTCAGATTTATGCGTTTCTATGTCAACACTATCAAGTTAAGGGGTAATTTAACGCAGTCTTTCATCCCGGGATGCTTTTGTAGACTCTGCTGTGCGTGTTCATGTGCTTTGAAGGAGACGTGGCTTTGGAAAGCACTGTGAAGGGAGGGTAGGATCTCATGCTTTCAAAGCTAGGTTGCTATTACTAGCCTCTCTGAAATTCCCTACCCTAACTTTAATGTATATTCAGATGTTCTTACCTCAATGAGCACCAGAACACTGGAGATGAATATGAACATCATATTGAGAGCCAGCAGCTCCAGTAATGAGAGAGCTAAACAGCCATTCTCACTGCAATCCTCCACAGCTAAACAACACGTCAAGGACTCCAATCAGCAAATAGTGCAAAATTACAAGCCAAAACACAAAGCAGCATTGAGCAGAAAAGATACATTGTCCAACCACGCTGAACTTTAGCTGAGTGAAGAGCCGCACAAAGAAATCCACAAACAGGCCAGTCTAAAAAAAAAAAAGAAGAATCACAAAAAAAATTTTTATAACCATAAAAACTGTATTGAGATGAAATATCAAATATTTCTGTTAAAAAAAATCTGTTACACTTTATTTTAAGGTGCCGTAGTTACATTGCACTTAATCAAATAAGTACGTGTACTTACTACAAAGTTACGGTTAGGATTTGGTTTAGGGTTAGTTTAATTGTAATTATGCATAACTTACTGTTATTACTATAGCAAGTACACGTGTAACTAGGACGTCACCTTAAAATAAAGTGTAACAGAAGAATATTAATTGTCTTGTAAGACTAGTCTTAGCGGTTTATGCAACCGGCCCCTGCTGGGCACATTCATCAGTTTAAATATATTTGTATTTGTATGCACTAAACATAAAAACAACATAAAGTTACAGATAACCAATACTAATATCATAAACCAACTACTGACCACAACAAAGACATTAGTTCTCATTTTATATTGTAGTTGTCATTTTATATTGCATATTCTACTCCCACAGGATCTACAATCCTCTATAAGTTTCAAACTCTATATCAGGACAGTATAAAAACAGCTTGCACCAATTATTTTAGATACATAAACCACCACGAAACATACCAGGCCTGTTGATACTCCAATTGCAAAGACCAAAATCCACTTTATCGCTTCATACTTTCTGGCTTTCTGTAAGAGAAATGAGATCATTAGCTTGGTAAACAAGGACTTGACATCATCGAATATGATAAATGATGACATAACACATTTTACCTTATTATCCAACCCCTCTAAAACCTCCAAGAATGGCTCATTAATACATCGGTCATAATCCAAACTCTGAAATGTAAAATATTAATGAAGACATAACATTGCAGTATTCATATTGTTCAAACATCACAGGTAAAGACAAAATATCAAGTATGTTTCAAGTCTTAGAATTACTTTATGTCCACTATTCACTGACCTCATAGTCTTTTCTTGGCAATATTTCATCATCATCATCATCTTCTCTGGTTTCACCCAGTATTGTCTACCAAGCAAAAGCCAGCATAAAATTATACAGTCAGATTAACACATTCAGAAAATGAGATCAGATGCTTTAGAAAGTAAATCCCCCAATTTGATGGTTTCCTTTTGGTGGTTCTAAGGTTTCCCAGACTGGGATGATCTCAGTCTTCATAATGAACAGATGGCATGTGACGACTCGAAACAATGGAGGGACTCTTTCTCAATACATTTCTGACATTTCATTTTATTATACCTAGAATAATGACTGGAGCAGAAGATCTGTCTACAATCTCTACGTCTTCACAACAATAAGAAACTCATTAAAATAATTATTAAATCAGGTTTATCATCATAAAATCAATAATTACAAGTTGTGTCCATAACCTGATGAGCTGCCTATCTAGATAACATTTTGGTGATATAATGACATAATCCCAAAATTACATGACGTCCAAATGACATGATGCCCTAATGACATTTTATCCAAAACTGCTGCACTGGCCAAATATGCCCAACAATGTAGTCTAGATAGTGAGCACACTAAATAGTAAATTCAGAAACAGTTACACTTTCACGTTCAGTGATAATGCATATGAATTCATTTACTGCTCTCAGTACACTCAGTTTGATTGCTAAATTCATTGTTAGTGTACACTTGATTTACATGGTGCTGTTTACAGTGAATGTGGGTGGAGGAGAATAACAGATGAAGCATCATTTTGCGTATTAGAAAGGACGCGCATAACATTCAACAAGGCGCTTTGCTTTATGAAACAGATAATACACATAAATGAACTCATACCAGCTCCTCTGGTGTTCTTATGTCGCCTTCATTGCAGCAGCAGTGACAACACAAACAGCCTCCACAGCACGCCATCTTCCGCAACACACCGCTATTAGAGCGCACCTGATCACATGACCATCACACGAGAGCTGAGGCATTCAAGTGCGCACCAGCTGCGTAGCTGTAACGCAGACAAGCTGATTCTATCGTTTTTTATCAAGTAGAGGCGCGCACCAGCTACGCAGCTTTACGTGCACAAAACGCACTAGGTCCGACACGGGAGCCGGTTAGGTTCATGTGCATTACAATATTACAGGGGAAATAAAACAAAAGACTTAAAAGAATGAAGAACAGTTTGAATAAATAGGTTGACTTTTGACTTTTCTCTTCTTTTTTTTCCTTTTCTTTTTTCTGTGTGGGCGTGTGCGTATCTGCCTATGACAGACCCTGCAGCCAATTAGGACGATCCTATAGATGGAGGTGGGCGTGACTCGTATGAAATGGGCGTGGTGTACCATAACACCATCCTCTTGTCGTCCATGCTGTGTTCACGCACACGCTACAGAGCACTGGAACTGTACTATCCTCTCATAACTCCTAGGGGATCGGGAAAAGGTTGAAGGTAATGAAGCAAAGACTTCTTTACACGCTTACAGAGCCGGCATGACTGTTTTGCTTTCGGTTAGGTATTAGGTATTTATAGGCTGCAGTCGCGCGGACCCGCATGTCCAGACCACCCTCTCGCGCAATGGACAATACCAAAAGATGCAGAAATAATTTCTGAAATGAGTTATGTCATATATAACGCTGTTTGTTGCTTGCATTGATTGCCTGCTTTAAAATCATGCCTTGAAACGCAACGTTTTACATAGGCATGTCTTTATTATTATGTCAAATGAGACCCGTTGTTATGGGCAAAACTTAATTAATTTAAGTTAGCTAAGGATCATTATATTTTTTTATCAAACTTCACGTAACGTTACTGCTAACCATTCATGTTTATGATAAAGGAGAGATCGTGAGAAATTACTACAAACCTGCCTGCTGTCATTTTGTATGACTCGTATAACTTATGCCATAAATATTTGAGAAAGACATTGAACGTAACGTATTTAAGTTAGTATTTTAGCTGTCAATAATAAATGTTTGAGTTGTAAACTTTAAATCAAAAGTTTACATTATAATGATAATGTGTTTTTTTTATCTCTTCAACTACGTATGTTACTGAAATAATGTTACATAATTTTACACAATTTAAAGATTCAAGAGTCATGTGCACAGTATTAGAACAGTGTTCTGGATACTGTATATCCCACAATACAGTGGGCCCGACTTTTCATTTCCACTGTGAAGTCATTACTTATGCAATTTTTTACACATCTCTCTTGACTCATATGATCGGACTGCCGAATGTTAAGACATTTTTACAAAATACAATAAAAAAAAGTTATTTAAAAAAAAAAAAAAATTATTTGCAGGATGATGTATAATACAGTTTAAAGTTTTTTTTAATAAGATAGTGAATACCATTTCACTTATTATTTTTTTAATTAGTAGAATACAGTAATTTTGTGCAGCTAGTATTCCATTCTGAACATAGTCAGTGTCATCAATGTAGTTTGTTTGCGAAAATATGGCCAATACTATCCCAAACAGACAGGTTTAGAAACATTAAAAAAGTCAACCTAGCTCAAAGTGATCATATTTTCTGTTTTTTTGGGGTGATGTATGAACATATGAACACTTGGTACAGGAAACATGGTGAACCAAAGAGCTGACATAGGTTGGCAGTCCTCTAAGAGCGACTCTAGCGGGGCCAGTAACAGTGGAGAGAGCTCCAAAGAGAGCTCCAGGTGCTCAACCCCTGTACTGGACGCCGATCGCACTGACCGGCTGCGGGACAAGATGAAACGGCGGATCGAGTCTGGGGACCACTGGTTCTCACTAGAGTTCTTCCCACCACGCACAACATCTGGAGCAGTCAATCTTATCTCTAGGTAGGAAAGCAAAAAAATGCTGATCTACTTTTTATGTTTTTGTAATTGGGTGAATCTCCCAAAAAAGCATGTCCACATATATATCATTGTATATGGACATATATACTCATACATTGTAACTCATTTGAAAATCAATCATATTTTGCTTCCAAATTATCATTATATTTCTTATATTTCTGTTCTTTGTGTGTTAGATTTGACCGAATGGGTTCTGGAGGTCCTCTCTTCATTGACATCACTTGGCATCCCGCTGGAGATCCGGGCTCAGATAAAGAAACGTCTTCCATGATGATAGCAAGCACAGCAGTCAATTATTGCGGTCTGGAGAGTGTCCTGCATTTGACATGCTGTAATCAGACGAAAGAGAAAATATCAGCCCATTTAAATAAAGCCAAGCGGCTAGGACTAAAGAATATCATGGCCCTCAGAGGAGGTATGAACACTGACTAGGTTCAAACAACACATTTTTATGTGCCATTTTTTTTCACTGTGGTTGTCTGTGATCCTGGGTGTGCCTTCCCGATGAAGGATACATGTAGTGCTGCTGTAGAATTTTTGGGTGTGTTCCGATTAAAACAAACCCTGGTGCGATTGCTCTGTTTGCGCAGTTCACTTGAATAAGTGTGAACGCTGCCATCCGAATACTGGTGTGCACCAAACCAGCGGACCAAGAGTGCTGTTGCGATGTTGCTCATCACAGTTCGATACAGGCGTCAGAACCACGTCTCCTCGCAGAAGATCTTTGTTTGTGTGTGACGGAGGGATTCCTGTCGCTGTTTTAACTCCTTTACACATTTTATAAGCTTTTAATGAGTACTCAGCTGGTCAAAATAGTATTTTAGCGAGCACATTTAGCCCTGCACACAGCATTGTTTTGGATGTTCGGTAGAGTGAACCCGATTTGACCGGAAATGTCTTCTTTTGCAGATCCTATTGGGGAAGATTGGGTGGAGGAAGATGGAGGTTTCAACTATGCCACAGATCTGGTCAAGCACATTCGCTGTGAATTCGATGACTATTTTGATATCTGTGTTGCAGGTGAGCTTTAGACAGACAAGCAATTAATGGTGTTTGCTTAGGCAAATTACCATTGTTCACAGATGTTCTCGTGGTGGACGATAATGTGCCATATGCTTACATTGAAGTAGGGTCCTGACCCAGTAACCACCTAGCAACCACTCAGAATACTTTACAACAACACAACAACACGTGGTATTTTGGCAGCAAGTTTCTAGATTTCTGGTTCTAGTTGTGTACATTTGTGATTTTTGCATGGAACTCTAACATTCACCAGCTCAAACCCCTCTCAAATGTAATGATAGGTTACCCCACGGGTCACCCAGAGGCTGAGAGCTATGACGATGACCTCAGGCACTTGAAGGAGAAGGTTGATGCTGGTGCTCACTTCATCGTCACCCAGCTTTTTTTCAGGGCAGAAACTTTCCTTAAATTTACCAAAGACTGTCGGGCCATTGGCATCACCTGCCCCATTCTCCCAGGAATCTTCCCTATTCAGGTACATGAACACATAAACAGACCAATCCCTGCACCTTGATGATGTGGAAGTCATCCAATTCTCTTATCAGCCAAACACTGCTACATAAACTGCCATATGATGTCATATCATTGCAAAAGACCAGTTGAATTTATGCAATGATGTGATTCATGTATTTATTGTACCACATTTTTGTACAAAAAAAAAAAAAAAGTTATCAGGCCAGCAGCACCACTGTGTAATGTTTTCTGTATGTTTTAAAGTACTTCACCTAGCTCATTTGACTCTAAAATCTAATTTCTTTCATTTATTCATTCTTATTCTTAACTTTAGGTGTGTTCATGCCATGTCAGAATTACTGAACGGAAAAAATGGTCATGTTACTTGTAATCACAAATCGTAAACTCTGAATTATTGGAGAGCTCTGACTTGTACTCTGTAATATCAAAACTCAAAATGGCAGCAGCTTCAGCAGTAAAATGTAGTTAAGCAGTTATTTTGTAATTTTTCTGTTTAATGATTCCTATAAGAGACTTTTGTTAATTGTTAACTTTTGTTAAGAGAATAATCTGAAAATAAACAATAGACATACAATCCATCTTAATGCAAGTAGAAAAGAGTTGAACAACTATCTAATGTCCTGCTTAATAAACTATTTTTAATAAGGCATTTGCTTAACAACATTTACTTGTTTGTATGGTTTTGTCTATGGATTACTCAAATTACACAGATTCATTATTGGCATTAATAATGTTGTCCTAGAAATGTTTAATTTAGAGTCAGAGGATATGAACAGTACAAAGTACAATGTCTGGGTTGTCTTCTAGTAATTATGACATGGTGTGAACTAGGGATGCGTCGATGTAATCGATTACGAAAATACGTCAATTTGCATTGAATGCGACGCACTGTTTACATTCATCTCTAACCGCCTGTCATGTAAAATAATAATGATACTTGATAGACTAATCGATCGTCAAAATAATTTGGGGGGGTGGGGGATAGATGTTTTGAAGAATGTTGACACTGTTCTTTTCCATGCAACAAAAGCATAAAGTAAATATTCTAGAGTCATACAATATCCTGAAATTTAAGCCAATTTTTGGATTTATGCATATGATTGTTGTCTGAATGTTTATTCAGGCTCATCACATCACCAGATTTCAATAAAATGTTGTGGAGGGTATAACATCTTAGATTTCAGTGTCAAATTTCTCACACAAAACTATTATAAGTCATTAGAAGACTTTGTATGGACTTTTAATGTGCTTTTTTGTGCATTCTTTAAAATCGGAATGTCCGTTGTTTGCACAGGGTTATCACTCACTCCGTCAGCTGGTCAAACTCTCCAAACTTGAAGTGCCAGAGGAGATCAAGCAGGTGATTGAGCCCATTAAAGAAAACGACGCCGCCATTCGGAACTATGGCATCCAGCAGGCGGTGGAGATGTGTAAGGTTCTGCTGGCCAGTGGAGAGGTCCCAGGCCTGCACTTTTACACACTCAACAGAGAGGTGGCCACCATGGAAGTGCTCAGACAGCTGGGCTTATGGGTAGAGGATCCACGGTGAGTGGCTTTGAAATGTACTTTAATTCTGAGAAACTGCTCGTTTTTTCCGCCTTTTTTTTCATTCACTTCAACCAATTGTGTTTTGGTGATAGTACAGCAAACGCTGAAGGCGATAATGGCTCTCAGGTGATTATGGATTGTGATGGACTTGAGTGCTGTATTGATTTTATATAACAGCAGCAGGTGTAATCAGGGTCCAGTTTGATCATATTCAAGGCCATAAAAAGTCTTAAATATCTTAAATGGTATAACAAAAGTATAATTTTAGGTCTTATATGGGGACGGGAAAACAGGAATTGTGATAAGGACTGATGGGATTATTAAACTTCAAAAGGCATTATTTAATTAAATAAATATGAGTGCTGCATGTTCATGGTAAAATGCAGCACGGTTTCACATTCTACAGGCTTGTACAGCAGTTCTCAATAAATACTGCACATTTATGCAAAGCGTTTACTTTACGTAGATTGCATATTCTATCTAAATCATTTTGAAAGAGCAACTAAAAGTAGTAAAGAATAGGCATTTCAAGATAAGAGTCCCAGTGAATGACGGTTTGCTTATAATAAAAAGTCCTGCATTATGCATAGTCATTTTTTCCTGGAAGTTAAACTGTATTTGGCATAGAGCTGAACGATTAATTACTAAAAGAACGCAATCTCGATTCAAACACCCATGCAATCTCATTCCTTAATATCAACAATTTGCCTGTGTGTATTAAACCTTTGATAAAATCACACAGGAACTATCAAATCTGCATCGCCGCTGCCACTGACCCAGAGAAAGCAGTTGTCATGTATGAAACAGCTTCACAAACAGTCCTTTTCAACCACACAGTATTGTTATTTCTATGCTACAAATATTCATATTATAACAGAAGAAATGGGATAAAAGTTTATAGTTCAGATATAAACATATAAAAATGTCCACTGAAGCAATCAAAATAGAGTAAATCACCTTTTGAAAGCAACATGACGCTTCAAATAACGATTATGTTGATTACATTGTGATTTGTCTTTGAATCATTCATTCAAGAGATTAGTTCCAAAAATGCTGATTCAACGAGTAATGAAAGTGATGTACTTATGAGTCATTGAATCATTCATTCAAACCCAATTTTTTTTTTTTATAATTCATTCAGATTCATTAAACATTTTAAATAAACTGCAGCAATTCATATTTTTTTTTGTAAATTACATGTTATTTTGTTTAGTTGTCAGTACAGAATCGTGTGAGGATTGTGATCGCTGTTTGAAACAAAACAAAAATCATGATTCAAGGAAGAAAAATGTACACATTCACATAGAATTGTCGTGTATTGCCGGCACTGGTTAGGACAAAACATGGAAAAAATACCTTCACTTTAGATGAGACTCAATGTAAAGAGACTTATATACTATATATAATTTGAGGGTAAAATAAAGACATATTTCTGACCGTTTTTATGAGGTTCACCTATTTAGATTGATATTATGTGAACTTTAGGCGACCTCTGCCCTGGGCCATCAGCGCCCATCCAAAGCGTAAGGAAGAAGACGTCAGGCCAATATTCTGGGCTTCCCGACCCAAAAGCTACATCTACAGAACACAGGACTGGGATGATTTCCCCAACGGAAGATGGTACATAAAATGTTTCCTCCCTCATTTCTGGGCTTTATGTGGATCGTTCAAAAATGTTAATTAACGTGTCGCCATCAGGGGTAACTCCTCTTCACCAGCCTTTGGCGAGCTGACAGACTACTACCTGTTCTACCTGAAGAGTAAGTCTCCTAAAGAGGCCCTGCTGCAGATGTGGGGTGAGGAACTAATGAGCGAAGAGAGTGTTTATGAAGTCTTCACCAACTACATCACGGGGCAAACCAATTCCAATGGACACAAGGTAGAGTGGTACAGCCAGGATCAGTATACAACCATGTACCGCTGGGCAGCATGATAGTAAAAGTACCAGTAGAGTTCTGCTATACTGTGGTAGATGTATTTCTGTGGGTATGACTCGTTTATGTGAAGGAACACAGAGTAGTACACAAATGCAGAGAGTGTTTATTTATTTATTTTACTGTTCATTTGACAGGTACAGCGCACAATTTAAACAATTGCACCAGAGTTAGCTAACAGCTAATTTGCATCTGTTGTCCCTGCAGTGTTCTGAACAAGTCAAGATGAGCAAGAACTTGTTATTGATTGGAATGACACAAAGGAAATTTAATTGTTTGTGGTTGCCAAATAATCTCACAACTAGGCACACATTTTTGAATATAGAATTCAACAAGTACTTATCAGCAAACTAAGTTACAGACAGAACATCTGTTTTATAATTGTTGAATTTTGAGTATTTTGTTTTACACAATGTGAAGCAGCTGTTTTTGCACTAACCAGACTTTGGTTTGTGATCAAAAAAGAGGCATTTCCATATCGTTTCTTAATGTATAAATCACTTTTTTGGTTGAAATACCAACACAAAAAATGCGTGAACCGACTGATTTACAGTTTCTGTGATGTAAGATTTTGATCATAGTGCCCACTCATGTCATCAATTGAGTTATGTGTGTTTCCTAAATATGCTGCAAGTTATAATATAATTTATTTATATATATATATATATATAATACTACTACAATATAGCATGTAATATTAATATCTTAATGTTTTTTGTAGATCATGTGTCTGCCGTGGAACGACGACCCTCTGGCTTCAGAGACCAACCTGTTGAAGGATGAGTTGGAGAAGGTGAACCGCAGGGGTGTTCTCACCATTAACTCTCAACCCAACATTAACGGTAAAGCCTCATCCGACCCAATTGTAGGCTGGGGCCCTCCAGGGGGATACGTCTTTCAAAAGGTCAGCAAAACCCTATTCAACTGTGTGGAATGTAAAATAAGATTTTTCAAGAATAAGCAAACTTCCCTTTTCCATAAAATGAAAGGGGAAAAGGTAATAGATTTGTTGAGCTCGAAAAAATTACCATAAATGTAGTCTGTGTGACTTGTGTGTAACACCTGTGCGTCGGCAGACTGATGAAGACGAAGATGAATAAAGTTCCAATACAAGGTTTAATATACAAATCCAAACAGGTAGCAGGAGACACACACACTTAACCGAAACGTGACCGGACCAACTCAAAGGGAACACATAGGAACTTGTATACTAAAGGTAACGAGGTGAACACAGCTGAACCAAACTAATAACAGCAAACATAGAAACTAAAGAGTGGCGGGAATCTAAACATGTGCACATGAACACATCTGACAAATAAAAAGTCCATGAAAACTGAAATTAACTTAACATAACAGTGACAGTACACCCCCCTCCGACAAGGCGTTTGAAAGCTCTGTGAAAACAGATGGAGGGGATTTTGGAGGTGGACGAAGGTGTGGGGACCGGAGGTGTCGCCGGATGGGAAGACGACAATCCCTTGGCAGCGTCGGTGGTGGACGGCCGATGGCGCGGACCCAGAGCCTGGTAGTGACGACAGCCCACGGTGCAGACGAGGTCATATGATTTTTGACATCTGGGGAATGACTAACGTGGCTCCCCCAATGCATCCCAGGGCATAGATAGAGAGCCAATATAACAGAGTGACATTGCTGGCATTGGAGGCCTAGGCGAAGTTGTGGCAATGACCGTCGGAGGAGAAGCCAGAGTACCCGAGGACTGAGACAATGCCGTGTGACCGCGGACCGAAGCAAGTCCGAAGGGAAGGAGCAGCCGCTGCAGCCATAGGGGTGGAGGAACGGAGTGTAGCGGGAGATCCTCAAGTCCATGGTGGAGGTGATGTGACGACTGACCAAGGGGGAGCCACTGGGACGAGGGAACCCGGTTGAGTCGAGAGGCCGAGGGGTCTGGTGGAGCCGAAGGTGGGAGGAGCCAGGGCAGAGCCACCAGGTTGACGGGTCCGAGATGATCAGAGTCCGGAGGCGGAGCCACGGGATTGCTCAGCTGCTGGTGGAGGTTGTTGGATAAATGAAGTATAGAAGTATAAATGGAAACCAACGTCTATGGCGTAGAGGCTCCAGTGTAGGTCCGACGCAGAAGTATAAATCAGCCTTAAATCTGGTTTTCTCTATATTAGCGCTGTTTTAGACTGATTGTTTGTATGCATTTGCTTAACTGGGTTATTGGACTGAAAACTTTCCCGGAGATTAGCAGCGTAAAATTATATGATTTCAAACAGAGAAGCGAAGTCGGGTTAAGAGGTTGGTATAGAAATTTCCCCCCACCAGGGTTACAGGTGCTTGCTCCATTGTAGATGCTCAGTTTGATAAACTCCAGACTTCCAAGATCATCTAACTGCATAACATAAATTACGTTAAGGACGTAATTCACTGTGCTTCATTAATCTATTTGCGTTATTTGCGCTAAATTATTTGAATGTGTTAAGGATTTTGAATTAATCGCATGCATTAACGTTGACAGCCCTAAAAATATAATAATTAATTAAACCTTGATAAAAATTATGCATATAAAAAAATAAAGATAAAAACACAACAAAATTACTAAAACTGTAAATAAAATTAAAATGAGAACAGTAAATATCAAATTAAAATCAATTAAATATATTCCAAGTACAAATTCATTGTTTACCAGGTCTAGTTATGATTGTAATACTGTGGGAACTGTGCACTTGGTGATTTGTGGGTTTATTTTGGGTTTTCATTTTATTTTAGGTGCTTTTGGAATTGGCTGACTTTTGGAAATAGTTCTTTCAGCGTGTTTATTTTTACCTCTTGAAATCAACAGGCATATTTGGAGTTTTTCACATCAAGTGAAAATGTGACTGCACTTCTACAAGTGCTGAAGAAATATGAGCCTCGTGTGAACTACCATATTGTCAACGTTCAGGTAAAACACCTGTACCCCTACAAGAACCAGATTACATTATATAATCTCATTATTTAATATTGACAATTTGAAATGTTTTCTCCTCTTTTTAGGGTAGGAATATCACAAATGCCCCTGACATGCAGCCCAACGCTGTGACATGGGGGATATTCCCAGGCAGAGAGATCGTTCAGCCCACCGTGGTGGATCCAGTCAGCTTTATGTTTTGGAAGGTGATGATTCGTCGACCTAGTAATCATCTTGAACACCCTAGCAACCACCTAACAATGCAAATTTCACTTTGTTTTCAAACCGATGTCCTAAATGAGGTGTTTAAATGGCTTGCTCATCCATGTGTGACGCTTCCGAAACCCTCATTGACCTTACATTCTCACACTGTCCCAGTTTAGACAACCTTGGCACGCTTACAGGCACACTCACTGTTATTGTCTCAATGATAAGAGTGATTATGTGCTGTAGTAAAAGATAAAATAGACTAGAACTGAGCTCAATTCTTTCTTTTCCCGCAGGACGAGGCTTTCGCACTGTGGATCGAACAATGGGCGAAGTTGTACGAGGACGAATCGCCCTCACGCATGATCATTAAGTACATCCACGACAACTATTACCTCGTCAACCTCGTGGACAACGACTTCCCGCTAGACAGCTGCCTGTGGCAAGTGATTGAAGACATGTTTGTGCTTCTGGACTCCCCTCAAGTAACTCAGGACGAGGGAAGTGAATTGTAGCACCACAGAACTCAAAAAGTCTGCATGCGCTGCTCTCTGATCCAAAGACCTCACAACGCACACACAGAGTACTTTACTGTAATGACACAGTATTTTTGGTCATTTTCAGAGTTTAATTTGTCATCACAGTCAATATATAGGATTTTTTTTTGCAAATGTAGCACTACACAAGATGATTTGCCTTAATCTTTAAAGGGACTAGTTGGCTGTTTTGAGATTTTATTATATTTTTAACTATTTATAAATTGTTTTGGATACTGCATATGTTCAATATATGAAATGAACTCTTGTAAGTCAGGTCAAATGTGTGGACACAAATACAGTATTTGGCTACGGTATTTCAGTTAGACTTTATAGGTAGATCCTATGTCAAACAAGTTATTTTTCTTTCTGAATTCAAGACAAAAAACTAATCCCCCAAAAAAACCAACCATAAGATCTTCATTTCCCTCATCATTTTTGTCCATCCATTAAAAGTTCAAGCAACCATCATTTTCAAGCTTTGAAATGTATATTAAGATGCAAAGTAATTCACAAGGAGGAGATACAATCACTTTATATATTAAACGGATCTAATTTAGGCTTTTATCCACAGATAAGCATTTGATCAACATTAACAGAAGCTTAAATGTGTATGTTTGATGCACGAGAACCAGTGAAGTTTGTTCGTACATGTCAAGCAAGCACATTTGATCCTCAGCAAAACAATGAGGTTTGTTCTCATGCATGAAGTATGGCCATTGACCAAATTTGATGTGCTATATGTATATAAGTTGATCAATGTTTTTGCCTAAATAAATGCCTAAGTTAAATCTGTTCATCATATAAAGTGATCGTGCCTCTTCATAAGACTCAGATTTAAACTTTGATGTCTTTATGTACAGTACTTTTTGAAGTTTGAACATTTTGGTTGCGTGAACTTCCAATGGATGGACAAAAACGATAAGAGTATATTTTTAAAAAAGATTGAAATTTGTTGATGAATGAAAGTCATGCATTTGGAACGACGTGCTGATCATTTTTGGGTGAACTATCACTAAAGATTTTTTCAATGACAATCATGCAGATTTTCACTCTAAATAATAATTACCATATTGCATTTGGATGTTATTCTTTTGATGTCCATTACTGTAGTACAAAACAATTACAACCATGATATATAAATAATTTACAATTGAAATTGTATAGAATTTTTGCCATATTACGATAATGAGAATTGGGAGTGAACGTTTAAATGTACAGAGCCTTACATATGACATGTGGACAAAAAAATATATATATCGTGGCCACGAATGTACAATTCGTTCACACAACTTTCTAATGTGTCAGCATGTTTTACTAATTCGTTCACTCGAGGGAACAAATTTGTACAACATGGCCACAATTTACTAAATCGAGGGAACAAATTATTATACCAGGCGCACATTTTAGTAAAACGAGCGAACGGATTATTATATCGTATGCACAATTTACTTAAAACGTGGGGCCACGATTTCCTAAAATTAGAGGATGAGTTCTTAATTCGAGGCCACAATATATAGGCCTATATTTTTGTCTACTTGTCATATGCAGGTCTCCGTATAGTTGTAATGAATATAATGAAAAAAAAAAATCTATTCTCAATCAAGACAGGTTTTGTCAGATTCCCTCTTTTAGTTTTCTACCGTCATGTGTGAATTGATACTAGTGGAGTAATTGGTTTGTGACAGTATTGATTTGTGAATCACGTTTGAATCTTTTTCCCCCTATTTGGCCTTGTTTTTTTACCATTTGAGAAGTATGATCATTTCTGTGCTGCCAAAAGAAAACTCAATAAACTTACGCTCCTCCCCCTGTGCAAACTTGTCCAAGTTTGACATTATCACTGAGAATGATTTGTTTGCCTGTGATTCACGTTTTATTTTTGGAGTTCACCTATATCTCAAAGTCCATGCCACTGTTGGGACGATTCGATAATGGTGAAGAGGATGAAGGATTGGGTGCGCTGCCATCAGCAGATGTTATGTTAAACATGAAGGCATGCGCACATTCGAATCCACGTGCTTTGTCTTATCTCATAGTCAGATGATGAAACATGACAGTTGTTGGAAGGAAGCCAACAGTTGAACAGTATGAACTTGACCTCGGTTTTGCTTGAGTAGGCATGTGCATGTCATTGCTTAAACATAGTTATTAGACATGTTCATTTTTTATGTGCATTTTATTTTCAGCATTTCTCATTGGTGCAGTTTGCATTTTGAATGTCTCGTTTTCTCTGTATACGTAAAAATCCATTAAACCTTGTGGTGTTTTTAAGCTAGTATCCATATTCAGACATTTTTAAGTTTTAAACACTCTTGACGTTGATAAAGAGTTTTTCTTGCTGTTACACTTGTATTCTGCAATAAATATTTCCAATTAAAGATGCCTTCTCAAAACTTCCTAATATTTTAAAATGAACAATCAAGCATGAGTAATGACTAATTACAGTGTTATGTTTTGCAACAGGTTTTCCACTTTCATAGAAAACCTGGAAACATCAGGTTATTTTTAAAGTGGTTTGCAGGCCTGTAAATATCATGGAAAATAATAAAGTAAATAAAATCATGGAAAATTCGAAAGCAAATATCGGTTACACTTTATTTGGTAACACTTTATTTTACAGTGTCCTTGTTATATACTTAATTATTTATATTATAACATTCTTAAATTACTTATAACAGTAAATTATGCATAACTACATGCAGTAAATTAATATTACTCAATACTTAAATATAGAATTACACTGTAACAAAGACACCTTAAAAATAAAGTGTAACTCTATATTTTAAGGTGTCCTTGTTACATTGTAATTATGCAATTAAGTACTGAGTAATATTAATGAATGTACTTTAGGGTTAGGATTTGATTTAGAGTTAGTTGCTTGTAAGTACAGTATGCACAATTTACTGTTAATGCTTTAATACTTTTAATACAATGTAACAAGGACACTTTAAAATAAAGGGTTAATAATGTAACATGTATAACAAAAACACTAAAATAAAGTGTTGGCCAAATATATATATTTTCTTTAGTTATATTTGTATTTCAATGGCTAATTCACCAAAAAATAAGAATTCTGTCATCATTTACTCGCCCTCAATTTGTTCTAAACCTGTATGAGTTTCTTTGTTCCATTGAACACAAAATAAGATATTTTGAAGAATGTGGTTAACCAAACAGTTGATGGATCCCATTGATTTCCATAGTATAAAAATAAAATTGCTATGGAAGTTGATGGGGACCAGAAACTTTTGTTAACCACATTCTTCAAAATATCTTCTTTTTGTTCAACGGAACGGAAAGAAACTCATACTGGTTTAGACTTGTATGGGTAAATGTATGGTATGTCACTTGTATGGTCATCATTTGAGTAAATGATGACAGAATCTTTAATTTTTTTGCGAACTATCCTTTTAAAAGTTTTGAAATATCTGTATAAAAAAAGTTATTTTTTTATGATTATCCAGTAATCATGGAAACGGATTACTCCTTTTAAGTTTAAAAGTTGTATTGGACAAAGAAGGTATGAACATATTCTACATCAATACTTGATTTAAATAGATGAAGTATATACAAATTGTTTAGTACCTTGGCAAGGTAAGTGTCCTTTTCTAAAAAGCACTGAGAAAATGAAAGACTCCAGGTTCTTCCACTGAGTGCTTCTTCCACATGAGGAGAGGAGGAGGAGTCAGTAACCTGACACTCATTCTATATAGTCACTATAGGGCCGTTACATAAGTGAACCCTCTGAACCACTGGCATTTCTCGTGAAAGTTCTGGGAACTGTGTTTAAATATCTATCAACACCTGCGCACTAATATCAGAGTGAAGTGCACTGACCATGCAGAATGTCAAAGTACTTGAAACTGTTTTAATGAGAACGTTTAGTGAACTGTGTCACTATTAGTTAGAATTAATCACCACCTACTGCTCTTACACTGAATGAATTACAGAGTTTTTTTAGAACGTTTTAAATGTCTAACAGTTGCTGAAAGAGTGATACTAATATGCTATAGGGGTTCTTGCAGTCACTAACAAACCAATTTTATCTTTTTTTACGCACTGTTTGTGCTACAGAGATGAATGATATCTCGGATCATGCAGTTTTTTTAAGGAGAGGTGTCATGTTACTTTTAGATGATGTGGACTTGGTGGATAATACAATAGGTCTGGGGGGAAAAAACACTGTTTGGCTTTAGATCAAAGTATACCCTAGTAAAAAATTAAAATACTAAAATGTATTTGAAATACATTTATTTTATGCTAAGTATACTACAAATACATTTGCATATTTATGTACTTAATATTTATATAACCTGCAATTGTACTTTTGGTATACATAAAGTCTGCTAAATTGGAACAACTAATTTTGTACTTAAAGGTGCAGTATGTGAGATTGACAGCGGTTGAAATGGGTACTGCAGTCCAAATTCAAAATATTGGAGAGTTATTTCCCCCGCCCCCTCCTGCTCAGACTCGACGCTCACGCGGGTTGCCAGATTGAGGACACGCAAAAGGAACCAGCGCAATTGACAATGAAAGGCGAGGAGACTTGCACACTCTGTAAGTTGATGAGTTGATTTATTGATTTATTGATTTATGATGAGTTGATATCACGTTTTAATATGCTCCCGTTCATAGAAGAATTTTGATGGGTGCGGAGGCTTTTTAGGTCGGGTAGAATCTGCGATCTCTGACCCACAGCTGGCTGCAATATGCTGTGTTTTTCGGCCAACTGGCAACCTGTGGTGGTGACGACATACTATTGGGTAAATTGGAACGTGCGATATCACACAGACCAAAACAAAAACAGACATTCCGACAGGGAACGCACATTTCAAAATAAAATAACAGGAGTGTTTTTTCAGAGAAAAGAGTATGTGAACCCAGCATGTTTCCTAAATATCTGCAAACATATTATGGTATATCTTTTTTTTGCTTTAGTACAGTCAAAAACTTACATACAACACGTTTAATGCACTTCAGTTATCCGGAAGTAGTGTATATACTTAAAGTCCCCCTATAGTCAATCATTTTATCCCTTAAAACATATCTTTGATCACCAAAATGACATTTTTAAAAGTTTTTTCCTTGAAAAAAAAATAAAAAAATGATTCATGCCTTAAAATAGCTTGAATGTAACTACACCCTTGCATCATTTAGTATACACAGTTCTATGAATATGCAAATGAGCCCCGCCTCCACTCACTCACACCGGCTCAGAGATCCACTTGTTCATGATCACATTAAACTGTTACTGAATTATGTTGGAGGTGTTGTGGTGATGTCTGGAGTTGCTGCAGTCTGCTATGATCTGCACTGGCTGGTTTCCATCTTTTAATACTCTGCTTGTAAACAAACAGAACTGGTTAGGGCTCAAAGGCTGATCCAAGGGCTCGCTGCCACCACACTTGCAACACCTTCCAATAAAACAGAGTAGGAAAAAAAAAACATTATTATCAATCTGAGTTGTTTGTATGGGTTAATCTTAGGGAATGGTGTCATTTGTGTGCCATGTGTTCCCTTCACTGATATACTTAACAGAATACTGAATTTAATCACATTGTTATGCAAGTCTTACATGTTTGTTTTTCATCACCCAATTTCCATGCATACATACATCACATTATATTTTAATGGCCTAAATTTTGCTTTAGTTAAAATATCATACTTTTACTATGTAGATTTAGCATGCTTTTAAAAAAGAGCATGCTTTATGGAAATAATATACTTTAAAAGGATTTACTTAAGGATGATCTGTATGTAATGATTTCGGACACTTAATTGCACATTATTTGCAATTTTTATTTATTTTAAATGCAATAAGTAGGCTAAAGCACTCTCAAGTTTGACTAAAGTAGGACTTAAGTACATCTTATTACTTTTATTGTCTTTTAAACTTGGTTAAAGTGTACTACCAACTGTATTGACAAGCATTTATTGTAACTTAAATATACCTGAATGTCATTTCTATTGAAACTTGTATATCAAGTATTTAAATGTGTTTGTAATTACACATTTGTAATGCAAAAGTTGCAATTTAGTACATTTAAAATATATGAACTTTAAATTTAATTTTGAACAGCACACTATGGTTAAAATGAAGTACTTACATGTTGCTTTAGTATGTTAGTCAAAACATAAAAATAAGTGTACTTCTTTGAAGCATGACAAAAAGATTATTAAAATACAATGATTTAAAATGTACTTTAAGGACCTTTAATTTGACATTATTACAAAGTGCACTTTTTAAAAGTGTACATATGCGTGTTACAAAACAGTACACTTCAGTGGTCTTTTATTTCAGGAAAAATTATATGTAAGTACAGTTCTCAAAAATATATATATTTTTAAGATTTAAAGTACACTACTCGTGGATATTCAATACAATTAAACACACTTCTTTTTCTCAAGGGAGTCTTAGAAGATAAGCTCTGCATTGAGTCTCTATGACCCATTTCTCCATCTAAAAGCTCAAATTTTGCTCCACATCGCTACACACTGATAAGACAGTGTGAACGATAAGGGTGAAAGTCAATGTTTATGAGTTTATTCATAGGCACACTGGGTTGATTAAGCACAGACCAGATTACAGTGACCTATTAGGGATACTAAGTGTATAGTGACCCTGTTTATCTTGTGCAAATATGGTGAGATTTCAAAGAGCTGTGGACTGTTTCTGCTTTACCTGGGCTAATAGCATGTTGTTAAAGTTGGCTGAGTGATCAGCAGACACTCTGTTCCTGATGCGTCTCTTTCTCCAGGTAAGCCAGGCTTTTTGCAGCACAGAGCGCTCATACTGCACCATAAAGACAAGGATAAATTAAAAAAAATCTTTGTCATGGTAATGTTCTCAAAATACAGTAAAAACAAAGAGACTCTGGTTGTTAGTGGCTTGTGTTCTTGCTGGTTGTTTGCAGGGGCTTGTGGGCCCTGGGAAAGAAAATGGGCCCCACCAATACTGACACTATTAGAACTAGCCACTACAAACGTTACAATTGCACTGAAAAATAAATCACTAAAACTAAGCACACTGTACATAGTTTGTTGACAAGTAACATGCCCACTTGTTTCAACATTAAGTTAAAATGTAAAATGCTGCAGGGATGGTGTATGTTTAGGCCAAATCCCTGCTAATGAGTTAGCATTTTAGCATCTCCGGTTTCTGGCATTTTAGCCTTTTTTATGGGTTTTCGGAAAAAAAAGTCTAAAATACTAACAGAAGCTCAAGATATTTTCACATTTATCCTATAATAACACATCAGCAAAAAGCTTTAAAAACGTTTTTACTTGGCTTGAAAAAGGTGGTTGCTAACAAGTGGCTAAATGGGACTACAGAAGTTGTCAGGGACGTTAAATATCATCACACCAAACAGGGAAACGCATCTACTCACAAGTTGCTTTCATAGTCTCACTGCACAAGGCCTTTTTAGTCATTCTAAAAACGTCCCTCTTCAGGTTGAGGTAAATGTGTCTTTTGTGTGTTCATTTTTTAATGATTTTTATATTTTTTGCAATATTTGAACACATACTAATCTGAAGCAACTAACATTTACTTGATTATCCATGCATCATTTATTTATTTATTTTTTAATCATGTTAAAATTATGTAAAATGTAAAAATTCAAATATGATACATCATACTTTTTAGGAATCTCGCAATCACATTTTATTGCATTATATGTGATATGCCATACGCAACATGAATAAATTATAGTTTTTTTGTCAGTTATTTGTTGTTTGGTGATTAAAAGTTGGGGCCCTAGACAGGTGTCGCCTGTGCCCGCCTGTGTCGCCTATAGGAAGGTCTGGTCCTGGTTGCTTGGCAGTTCAATAACAGACAGATTTTGTTAAGCACATTCATGTTGATCACTTACTTGTTGTGTATACAGCAATGATGCTTCAGTTTGGTTTTTCCAACAGGTCCAGTACAGATGGGTCAGTCCATGAACTCTTCTCTCCACAGCTCTGACATGGCTCATGAAAATATCACTAATTATTAGCCAATATTAGCCAGATACTAATTACCAATATTCAAAAACAGTCACAGCTCATTTGTCAAAAAATTCAAACCGAAAACGCTTTGTCTTCACACAATGTTTCACAATCTAGCTCTAAATGTATCATATTACTGTGGCAATCTTCTTGAGTTTTTAGGATTTTGTGTAGACAATGTAAACTTGTTATTGTTGTGTGTGTGCTAGTATGAGTCTGTTTTATTTATCTTTTACTTAAAACCAATATAGTTTTTACCTGTGTGAAAGCTGTCTGTGCAGGGAAGCTTTCTGGTATTGTTGGTACACTCTGACCCAATGATGGAAACTTCTAGATACTCCTCTTCCCTCTAGCCAGAGACTCACAGCCTCCCCCATCTGCCTCTGAGCTTTATGATCTGGTGGGGGGAAAGCATTTGGACACTTAAAATGTGTATATGTTATTGCATTAAATACAAAATATCAAACAAGAGCTACAGGAACTTTTCTCAGCACTAACTCGTTTCTGTGTAATTTTTACAATGACTTTACTGTTGTTTTGGTGATTTTTAGTGGCTATGAAATCAGTTTCACACAAACGTACAACCATAGGTGAAGTTCACCACATTAACTATAAACATCTTCCGCTACCATTTGACAACCACAAAGTGTCACAATATTTTTGATAAGTTAATCTATTGTTTGATGTCACATGGTTTGATATTGTGACATTCAGACATATTTAAGTGTGGCTTAATATCATTACATTATATATTGTAGTTCAAATTATATTTGCATGAGGTGACTGACCCAAACAGCTTATTCAATCGCCTGTATCACTTCATAATTTCTATATTATTTAATAGTATCGGCAAAGGTGTAGAAATAGGCCTAGCAGTTTACCTTTGGCCCACAGTGACCACGTCCTTAGAGCTAACCGAGCTTCACTTCTTTCCTTCTTCACACAAAACATATCTGCTACTTTCAGCAAATCCCAGCTATGTGTCCAATGCTTGAACCACTGTAAAGAGAAGTAAATACACAAAATTAAAATTATATTCTGCAACATCATTGATTTGACTGCACTGACTCTATTGGACGAGAGCTGAATTGAGCTGGATGATGACATCACTGTTTTCTCCAGAGATTCTTTATAGCTGAAATGAACTCATTCCATAATTGATGAACTTTACACGAATATTGAACCAAACTGAATCAACACTGAACTGATTTCAACTGAATGATGACACTATTGTCTTTTTAGAGCTGCTTCACTTAGTTAGCATCACTGCTCATTATTTCCCTGTTTATCACTGTAAAATTGCTTTGAATCAATCTGTATTGTATAAAGCACTAGATAAATAAAGGTGACTAGACTTGAATTTTCTGGATTCTTAAAAAAAAAAATATTTAAATAATAATAATAATAAATAAATTAATTGTAACTTAATTTTTAAATATTTGTAATACATATTTGTAATATAATTTATAATAAATTATTTTTAATTAGAGACCCTCTTTTTGCATTTGAATGCAGTGTTATTTTATTATAATTGATATACTATTATATTTTTTTGTTATTATATTAAATTAGATTTTCTTTTTTTTTTTTTTCATTTAGATTTTTCTTTAATTTTTTAGTTTGAGTTATTTTAGCACTTAAACTAAATGAAATTAAGAAAGCCTTGGCAACTAGCTAAAAAAAGTTATATTAAAAAATATATATTTAAACTTTTACATTTTATTTGAGTTAATATTAGCTTTATTTCAAGTGATGAAAAAAAAAAAAAAAAAAAAAAAAATAAGTAGGTCAATACAATGCAATCTCCTAGACCTCATTTTTAAATTACATGAGATCAATCAGCCAAATGACTGATAAAATATAAAAAATGAATTAAAGAACTGAATCAAACCTTGTGAAGTAATCTGTTGTTAAATGTTTGAATCGCTCTACATTCTGTGGCAGCGGTTCTCCATCGATGAAAAGCTCTTCCCTGATAGATGATGAGCTGGCTCTCCATTGTACACTTCTTCTGCTGACCCTGGATCAGAGCTCTTCTCCACTGCATGAATACAGCAGCCAACAGTCTCATCTCACTGCTGTACTGGAACCAGGCCTCTCTGTACCTCAGTCTTTGCTCTGATACTGTGTGTCTGGACCATGCCAGCAGAACCCTACATGGAGAACAAGTCCAGATAAAGCCAAAAGCCTGGCATGCGCATACAAATGCAATGCAAATGACAGCACAGAAATGCTTTTCAGTGTTTTTATTATTATTTTGGGGGGCTTTTTCCAGTTTGTTGAGGTAAAGGTTGGAATCGCATGCATTGTTAGCTAGCAGGTTTGTGTGTGTGTGTGTGTGTGTGTTCTCATTTGTAAACCAGCAGCTTGACATTCTGCTAAATATTTCATTTTGTGTTTCATGGAAGAAAGAAAGTCATATGGGATTGAATAACATGAGGGTAAATGATGACAGAATATTCTTTTTTGGGTGAACTACCTCTTTAAGGCAAGACACTATATAGACAAAATCTGTTTTGTCTTTTCATGCACTGGTTATTTTGAGATTTGGGGATATTTTGCTTTCCTAAGCCTTCTTTCAGAGCCAGAAATCTCCACTTATGTAGCACTTACATACACTAAACTTTTCAGTTTCATTCCTATCTATATTCTGATGTTTTTTACTGAGGGGTTTGTTCACATAACATTCACCTGACTTGCATAACATTCCTGAAGTATTTTCAGATTCTTAAAGAGATTTCCAAAACCCTGTCTGTAAAACCAAAATTAACTTTAATTTGTCAACAAAATGGAAGAAGATTTGTTTTACCTGGATGTATACACTCTCTATGTAAGAACATTTGTGCATATTTATCTAGATAATGCTTCACTTGCATATTTAAACTTAACATTTCAGAAAACTTCAGAACCATTTTGCAATTCTTAAATTAAGTAATCAACAGGCGGACATTAATTTGATTACTTAAATTAAGTAATCAACAGCCGTCTCTACACACAACCATCAACACCCCCCTCCCTCCCCCTATTGCTTCTCAGCCTGCACCTCAGATCAGTGAGGGGGATGTATGCAGAGTCTTCAGGAAACAGAAGATAAGGAAAGCCAAAGGCCCAGACGGTGTCTCACCAGCCTGTCTCAAAGCCTGCGCTGTCCAGCTGTCATCCATCTTCGCACTGAATTTCAACAGATCACTGGAGCTGTGTGAAGTCCCCTCCTGCTTCAAACACTCCACCATCATCCCGGTACCCAAGAAACCTAAAATCTCTGGACTTAACGATTACAGACCTGTTGCTTTGACATCTGTGGTCATGAAGTCATTTGAGAGACTGGTGCTGGCCTACCTGAAGGACCTCACTGGACCCTTGCTGGACCCCCTGCAGTTTGCTTATCGAGCAAACAGGTCTGTGGATGATGCAGTCAACATGGGACTGCACTACATCCTCCAACATCTACACAAACCAGGGACTTATGCAAGGATCCTGTTTGTGGACTTCAGCTCCGCTTTCAACACCATCGTCCCAGATACCCTCCTGAATAAACTAACCCAGCTCTCTGTGCCCTCCTCCATCTGTCAGTGGATCATCAGCTTCCTGACAGACCGGCAGCAGCTAGTGAGGCTGGGAAAAGTCACATCTCGGACCCTTACCATCAGCACTGGTGCCCCCCAGGGGTGCGTTCTCTCCCCACTGCTTTTCTCTCTCTACACAAATGACTGCACCTCCAAAGACTCCCCCGTCAAACTCCTGAAGTTTGCAGACGACACCACAGTCATTGGCCTCATCCAGGACGGTGACGAGTCTGCTTACAGACAAGAGGTTGAACAGCTGTCTGTCTGGTGCAGTCATAACAACCTGGAGCTGAACACGCTCAAAACTGTGGAGATGATAGTGGACTTTAGGAGAAACCCCCCTGCACTCCCCCTCTCACCATCATGGACAGCACTGTGACAGCAGTGGAGTCATTCAGGTTCCTGGGCACTTCCTTCGTCAACTGAAAAAGTTCAACCTACCACAAGCGCAGATGACTCAGTTTTACTCAGCTGTTATTGAGTCGGTTCTGTGCACTTCTATAACTGTCTGGTTTGGGTCAGCCAGCAAATCAGATATAAGAAGACTACAACGGACTGTTAGGACAGCTGAAAGGATCATTGGTGTACACCTCCCCAACCTTCAGGACTTGTACAATGCCAGAGTGAAGAAACGGGCAGGGAACATCATCACAGCCCCCTCCCACCCCAGCCAAAACCTGTTTGCACTTCTGCCGTCAGGCAGACGTTACAGATCTCTGCGCACTAGAACATCTAGGCACAAAAACAGTTTTTTCCCCCATGCTATCTCCAGCTTAAACAGCTAAAACAGCAATTAACACCTGCTGTATAATTCATTCAGTACTTGAGAGAGAAGCAAGAGGTTTTTTTTGTGTAAATACATATACACATTTTATTTATAGAGCTGTACACACAATGCACAAATCTGTACATAAGTCTTCTGTTTCAGATGTATACTAGAACTATTATTATTGTTTATTCTATTTATTTATGTTCTCATTTAAATGCCTGTTCTAATGTCATATATGTATGTATGTACCAAGAGCTCCTGTAAAAACCACAAAAAATTCCTTGTGTGTTTGTGCACACTTGGCGAATAAAGCTCATTCTGATTCTGATTCTGACATACATATTTACAACATATCTATTGGATTACATTTTTTACTGTATTCACCTGTAGTGTCCCAATCTCACCTCCTCTCCTGTCTCTGTGTACAGTGTTCTCTGCTCCTGACACTCTGTCTGAAAGCTGCTTTCCAACACAGGAACATGTTCTTCATCGTCTGCGTGATGTTTCTCCGCTTTCTGGCTCGTGAGATGTGCTGTCTCCACCGATGCATCACCAGTTGAGCCCTCTTCCTCTCATCAAGTCGCTCTTTGAGCTGCCAGAGACAGAAAGCTCTCTGCTGTATTCTCTGCGTCCTGACCTCCTCCAGTTCTCTGCTTATGCACAGCAGCTCTGACTGATGCCTGAACTCATGAAGCCACTGAGAGAAATATCTGGAGGTAGAATAGAACAGAATCTTGAATGACTTCACCACAGAATGTTTTTTATTGAAGGTTTTTAGCAGCATTTAATAATGTTTGCGCTTATATTGGCATAATCAACCTCTATAGTTCAATTCAGCTGTTTTTCCTGGTTTTTCATTTCCTGTTTAGTTCTTGTTTTCTTGGTTGTCGTGGTTTCTAAGTATGTTCTCATTTGTTCGCTTAGTTACTGATTATGTTCTCCACCTGTTTCTTGTTCAGTTCTCTTTGTCTTGTGTATTTAGGGTATGTTTACACATCAACGATGTACTAAAAACTGACAAGTTTTTCCATTGTGTTTTTCGTGTACAGACGACACTGTTGTCAAACGATCACCGTTCCCACGAAAACGATTAAAAACCCTGTATTATTCATGCCAGGCCAGTGGTTGGCGATGTCACTTTGTAAAGAAACACTACGCACCTATAGACTAAAGACGTAATATACATGAGCATGATGTCACTGTTTTCACAAATGTGCTTTTTCGTAGTTTACACTGAGAAATGAATGTATTTGTTTTAAAAAACTTGCACTTTAAACCGCTTTGAAATGTTTGCTTTTTCAGGCCCTCTAAATGCTGTTGTCATGCAAATGAAAGGCCAAAACGCATAAACAGTTTTCAGTTTTTAGAAAGTGGTGTCGCGTAAACGCCCACTTAAACCCTCAGTTTGGTTCTCTCTTTGTTTTGTGTCGTCTTTGTTTTACAAAGCTGTCACATTCCTTGAGTTTGAATTATCTCCTTTGTTTCTGTGTAAAATAAAGTAATATTGCCACAAATAGATCCCCTGCTCTTCATCTCCTCTGACCTGTTGACACATTCTTGAGTAAATCCAATGGAGTACATTTGGATAATAATCACTCATTATTGGTTTATATACATCTTATGCTGACCAATTCTACATTTACTGTATTTCATCAGAAAAATCCAGTAAGAACAGTAATATTGTGAAATACAATTGAAATTTTAAATAACAGTTTTCTATTTTAATGCATTTTAAAATGTAATTTATTCCTGTGATGGCAAAGCTGAATTTTTAGCATCATTACTCCAGTCTTCAGTGTCACATGATCCTTCATAAATCATTATTATATGCTAATATTTCTTATTATTATCAATGTTGAAAACAGTTGTGGTGCTTACTTTCTTATTTATTAATTAATTCAATAATTTATTTTTGAAAACTAGGAGCCTTTTATCAGGATTCTTTGATGAAGAGAAAGTTCAAAAATATGCATATCACACTCATAGCCATATAAACATATATATATATATATATATACACTGTGCTTTTTCTCATTTCCACACACACACACCTGTGTTTTAAGACTCTTTGGTGATAATGCTGAGATCTTCTGAAATATTTCTCTGTCTGGCTCCACATGAGAAATGTTCTTCTCTTCATGACAGTCTTCCTCCTCTCATCATACTCACACAGAAGAGCCTGTCGATGGGCCTTATCTAAATCACAAGAACATGCATGTGCTTTTATTGGTTTATTAATAGTTATTTGTTATGTTATAATGCATACATTCAATATACTGCAATATTGTATTGCAATGTTCATTATAAGGCAATATGTATACTTTTTTGCATTATATATTTACATATTAAATATCTACAGGCATTTTAAGGGAACTGAAACTACAGTATAACAGAAAAGCAAGAAAAAAAATCAATGATACAAATATGGCTTAATTCAATGATGATTTTGACTCACAGTTTTCATGTTTTCTCCACTGCTGTAAGATGACTTTGACTCTTAGGTGGAGTCTGTGTTGTAGAATGCTATTGGCGAGCCGCTGCTGAGCAAAGATGATTCTCCACTGACAGAAACAGACACGCAAGAGTCTGTAGTGTGAAAAGAACAGAGCTGATGCCTGCCTCTGCTTGCAGACCTGCACACACCTCAACCATGCCCAAAACACTCTTAAACATACAGAAACAGACACATACCAACACACACTATCATTAACATGCACTTCACATTGAGTTTCACATCACGTTCCATGTTGCAGATAGATAAACCTAAGCAAAATATATAATTTAAGGTTAAAACAAGTGGCCAATTTCAATGACCAATGTATTTATTAATAATATATTAATAAATAATAATAATAATAACATAAACACTTGTTTAGTATATCATTATATATCTTTTATTATCTTTTATTTCTACATTTTGTTTTCATTTTTATTTCAGATAAAGTTGTAAAAATAATGTTGTTTTGTCATTTTTATTAGTTTAAAAAAATATGTCTGTATAATGTTTATTAAGTTTTAAATTATTTACTTTTAGTTATTGTAGTTAATTTACTTGATCTGAAATAAAATAAGTTTCACGAGTTCACACGTAGCTACAATCAGATAGGGTAAAGTTTTTATTTTATTTTATTTTATTTCAGTAACTGTTTATTTTTTTACTGCTTTAGTTGTAGTTAACAATAACCCTGCTTGTTTTATACAATATTTACTGAAATTTCCCTATTAAATAATTTTTTATACCTTTTTTTTTACATGGTTGTCGATATTGTAAAAGTAAAATATTGGTTGATTAATCAGTCTGACTGATACAACGATGTATCACCAATATGTGCAATGGTAGTGGTGCATAAATTTAACACAACTGCTTTAAAACATGATAGTGACATCTGATAATCACCATAAAACAGCCAAAAATACATTCAGGCTGTCACAGATATGACGTGTACCTGTTCTGTAATGTGCGAATATAAACGGCTTTGGCAGTCTGCTGCTGGCTTACACATGTCACCCATGTGGAGAAGCTCAAGTTCAGTCTGTGTCTCTCTGCTTTGCTCTCCATCTGTTCAACAGCACACGTCTGCTGCTCACAGTGCGGCCCCACGGCCTATAACACGCATACAAGATTTAAATATAATTTATCAACATTAAACATTCACAACTCATTTTACTTCTCTAATATTGACAAAAGACAGGTTGTTAGAATGATTTAAGCTAAAAAAAACAAAATGTATCTTATTTTTTTTTTTGCCAAATTTTGTTTCTAATTTGAGAAATATTTCTTAAAATGTAATCTACCATTAATTTGAATCAATCATTCCCCATTCAAGTAGATGAGCTGTGTACCTATACAGAAAATAAGCCTAGGCCCATTACCATGGTGGCCATAAAGTGAACTGATTTTCCTCCAAGGGACTTGAATAAGAACATGTATTAATGCTGCCATCACATGCTATCAGAATTATCATAAATACGAGTTTCCTAGTTAAAAATTGGACATGAACCTCTCAATTTTGTATTTACCACTGGGGAACTCTGGGATAATTTCTATATGCAAGTTCCCGAGTTGGGCATGCCATAAAACATGGCGGAGGGGAGAACGATTGCTGCTGTGACTGGTATTCTTTATTAGTTTTTTCCACAACAGCTACATCGTCCTTGTCTTGTCATTAAAGTAGTGCATATTTACATATATGAATAAACATTTGAAGCATATTGTAGGTTTTATACACCATGAAAATAGCCAGTATTTGACCGAAATTCCAGAATTGTTAGCAAGCTGACTATCTAGATAGCGCGGTTAATGTTTATATGGTTATCAATTTGTTTGAATCTTTCAAATAGTTTTTTTTTTTTTGTAGAAAACTTTGGTAAAAATATCAATAAGTAAAAATTTTTATCTTTCTTATTATGAAAGGGTAAAATGGCAATTTGTATATCAAGAAAGAGGACAATGAAAAGGACAAAAAGATTGATGTTCTTGTGTTTTTAAGTGTTTAGTCAGAGATAGAATAGCTTTAGAATGCACATATTATGATCTTATTGATAACATAGAAGGTTTTGAAGAGAAGCTAAAATTGAAAAAAATTCCCATTAGAGAATTGTTTATATCTCAACTCAACCTATAGGGAAACTGCAGGGGAGCTTAAGCTCTACAGTCACAGGGGAGAATGGAGAATTGTTTATAGTGTTTTATATTAAGAATGATTATAAAAAATAAAAAGTATATATTTTTTCATTCTCAGGGCCTGGGGTAAAAAAGGTTGAGAACCACTGCTTTAAATATAAAAGGAAATAAAATAACAATCCTCCCAATGCTGATGGAGTTTTTCTGACTATATTGATATTTAGAGTAACTATGGCAGATTCGTAACATACATTTTTTACTTTATTTTTACCATTCTGGTCCATACACAGAAGCAGTGTCTGAGTAGATTGGTGTCATGGGTAAGCGTTGCGTGCTGTTCCAACATGCGTTTCCTGCATCTTTGCCAAACCATTATTTTCCATTGAATGACAGTGTGAAAAATCACCCTCCTCTCCTGTTAAAAAAATAAATAAAAAATTGCTCATTGCTCATCAACATAGTTTAATACTTAGTTCACCCAAAATTTACATTTTGTTCATTTTGTAACAAACCCAAACAACTTTTCTCTTCCGTGCAAAAGGTGTTTTTGTATGATACATTTAAAGAGGGTGGAAACTGGGGCTGTTAAGTTCAAACTATAATAAAAACATCATACATGTATTATAAAAGTAGGCTATATGACTCATAAGTTCAATTTTTATTCTTCTGATGTCATACAATATAGCTTTGTGTCAGGGACAAGTCAAATGGTTGTTGTTAAAATCTCTAAAATGTCATTTTATTGGCTAACGGCAGTCTATGAGCAAAGCGCCCATGAGTATAAGAGGGTGCCTGCAAAATACGTCATCTACTCTTTTGTCTGAAGGAGATGTGCAGGCAACCCGAGGCAATCCATAGTGGGCATAGAATAGATTGACTCTACAGATCACCTAGTTGGAGTCAAGGGCTTCAACCCCCAGGGCACAAATGTGACTCATAGACTGCTTAATGGAGCCACTCCCTCAGCTCAATTTCTCTTATAGCATGAGAAGGTATATCAGCTTCTGTGCTCTATTGCAAGGGCAGTCCTGGCCTTTACAACCTCCCTCCCTTCCTTGCAGGGCAGGTAAAAAAAAAACTTAAGTGCACCAAGAGCAAACTAATAATTGCTAGTTATTTCAATGCTTAAAGCGGCTAGGGAGTACTGTAGCTTACCAAACAGATTACTCAACTACAATCTTCGGTCTACCACTACTTCCAAGGTCGGGAATATAACCCTCTCTTCATCAGAAAGAATTAAAACACGAGGGACATAGTGCAAAGGCTCTCGCCATCTCAACTCAACCTATAGGGAAACTGCAGGGGAGCTTAAGCTCTACAGTCACATGGGAGAGCAAAGATTTTCTCCAGGAAACACTTCTTTGAACTCCAGATAACAAGGAGGGACACCCTCGGGCAAACTTCCTCCCATCATTAGCATTGACCATAGTATAGCATCCTCCCAAAGGGGAGTGATATCCCTACCTCATGGGTCCAACATTAATTGGAGAGGGGGATCAACGAAACTCCATAGTAGCTCCGTCCACCCTACTCTACCCTAAGGTGAATCTTTAGAGCAGATTAAGAAAAGGAGCCTGCCAAGTGCTAAAACCTTCATAATGAACCTTCCAGGCTACAACCTTCACTATTGTTGCCCTTTCAGGGGCACCCTAGTCCTTGCTCCTGCTTAGGAAAGGAGGGAGAATGAGAGCAGGGCATAATGCAGTGTGCCCACTAATCATATCACCCAGACTCTAAGAAGAACAGCTGAACCCTGCCTTTAATAAAGGTACACAACATGTATTTCATGGCAGATAACAGGGAGGGATGCCCACAAGCAAAACACCTCAACTCATTAATACTGTCACCATGGTCAAACACCCATTTAAAGAGGAGCGATATCCCTGCTTCAGAACCCAACAATAGTTGGGGAGGGTGGTAATTGAAGCATGGTTCTATTCACCCTGCTCTACCTTAATGGTACTTTAAAGTAACTGTCACAAAGAGCAAGAAAGGCTGCTTAGAGCTGTTGCTCCTCCGAGAGAGAAGCCTACTTCTGTACTTTGCTAAAAAGGGAGGGAAATAAAACAGGGCATAATGCAATGTACCCAATAATTCCTACCACCCTGCCGCAGGGGAGCTCAGTGCCTACTTAAAAACCCCAATGTCATTGGGGAGAGTAGCACACACCCCATTATAGCTATCAATTAGTTTTATTAGAGCACCTATCCAAAGGAAAGCAAAACCCCTACTTTAGAACGCAGTAATAGTTACGGAGGTAGATAAAAAAAGAAACATAGGGAGATGTGAATGCCACAGTTCCGTTCAACATGCTCTTCCTTCAAGGGGAAGCCTATTTCCTTTTATTAGCTGTAGAGGGAGAAACTTAAACTGAAAGCAGAGCATAATATAGTGGGCCCAAAAACATTTCATCACCAAGGCTTCAACCCGAGGGTGCCACCAGGGAGCAAAGGGCGGAGGACGGCTCATACCCTGACTTGACTTCCATTCCAAAGAGAGCAACACCAACACAGTCACCACAAGTTGAGGGAGGTAATGAAGAGGAGGGGAAAATTCCTAAGCAGTTCCTCAAAGGTAGCACGCAAATTGCTGACTTCCCAAACCAGCATCACAGGCTACAACCTTCAGGGCTGCTCCTAATACCAGACAAAGAACCTTCTTACGTGAAAGAGGTATGCAAGGACGCGGACATGCATTGCACTGATATCCAATGCACTGATTACCTCAGTTCAAACCTTTTGGAACCATTGGAAGCTTACTAAGGGTTGCTCATGGCCCACAAGAAAACGCATGTCCTAACAACCACCAGCGACTTCCCATTTCTCACGTGACCAGGCCAAGTTTAACCTGTGCGTGGTGTGGGCCATCACATCCAATAATTCCACGTTTGCAGGGCTGGTGGGAGGAGCAGATTCAACTGAAACATCAACATGTTCTTCCCCAACCACATTCAGTTCCTCAGAACTGGAGGTTGCCAGCAACATGCTTTCTGCTGGATCAGAGGAATCCGCAGAGCCTCTGGATCGAGCAGATCGCTTGAACAAAGCTTGAGAGGGTCTGGAAAATACTAATAGTTACTGCTTCCCAAAACTCCTCAGCCAGTTCAACCTGTGAACCCCATGAGTGTAGACGCCGCACTGCCTCAGCAGCTGCAGGCCCTGACCCATGAGGCGCATACGATTGTCCCTCTCCCCTCGAAAAGATTGACAAACGTGAATGGAGCATTCTTACTGTGAACTTGTCACAGTGCACATCCAGCTCCCTTGAAAGTCCTCGGGTATAAGAAAGCGTATACACTGAGGAACACACTGTCGAAAACTCTTGCCATTATTATTATTATTATACATGACGCCGTGTTCAAGTTCCACTTCGAAAGGGAACAATGTGTGAAATCATAAAACACCAATTTTTACCATTGTGAAGCCATTTTTTCAAAGTTGGCATAGTTACTATGGAACAGCATTTCTGCCAGGGGACCAATATAAATGATTTTGTTGATTAATAATTAATTTACCCAGTGCCGGACAGCCCTGCTGTGTATTTGTGTATGAGCTCTCCACACCCTGAATGCCACAGTCAGGTCTTTACATCTCCTTCTTTTTCTACAGAGATCCCCCTGTAGTCTCATCTCTCTGTTAGTGTGCACTAGACTCCTCCACTGGGAAAAAGGCAGACTCAGATCAGGATGCATCATCCTGCCGAGGGCTCTTAGTAGCACAACCTAAGGAAGAATGAAAAAGTAGCAGATTTAAATGGATAGAACTGACTGCTGAATTGACTCAGTTTGGTCCTGTACTATTAATAATACAATAGCAGAAGCAAAGCTGATCAGAACCATTATACTATGAAGTTTTAAATGTAAATTTATCACCAGAATGATCCAAAAACATGATTCATATTATGGGATCCTGTAAAATGATTAACATTTTGGTGGAAAGAATCAATACTCAAGTTATAACAAAGAATAAAACTAAACTCCTAATATTAAACTGCAATTTTGTTTCTCAAGTAAATTTAGCGGTTTAGATAGCTTTAATGGTAAAGCTAAACCACAAAATAAATAAATATTACTAGATTTAATACAAAAAGTGCGTGTTAAATATCAAGGAAATATTATAAACAAAAGATTTATGTATAAACAATATAAATTGCAATTGATTGATTGATTGATTGAACAATACCACCTTTGATCTGCAAAGTCTGCAGTGATCATAGGAGACCCAGAAACAACTATAAGCCATTCTCTCATCTTCTGGGTCTTCATATTCCTCAGGGATTTTACTATGGGGGAAAAAAGAACCAACGTAGAATGGTCTTTAGTTTTTAAGTTAAACTTTGTATTCAAATTCAAATTAAATTTTGTAGCTAACCTGATAAATGACAGCAGAGATCTGTGCTCCTCTGATGCGGTCTGTGACATGTGGCTGTGCTGTGATTCTGTGGCCTGTAGAGGGCAGTGTTGCTCTCTGTGTGTCAACACACTTTGCTCCAAACTATCATCTTCTGCTGTGCAATTTGTACATTCTACCAGAGAACCCTAATTGAATGATTAAACAGTCACAATATCAAAAATCACAATATGCTTATTGAGAATACAAAACCTATACTTTTCCAACTGATTACTTACAGCATGTTCTTAAGGAATTACTCAGCTAAAGAGCAAAACTTCTGACAACAAATCAATCACCTTTTTTGTCAACGTTACTACAATATTAGCAGTACGGTGGTGCTTTTGAGACCTCCAGTCTGATTTAAAAAGTCTTGGTCTAGGTTTTAAGAGCAAAACTAGTTTGGAGAACAGTTCTGCTATGGTCTGGGTCTGCTAGCTGGAAAAATGCTAATTTAAACAAAACAAACAAAATGCAGCTTGCTAGCACTGAGTCTTGTACCTGAGGTACAGCAGTGGATACAGAGCAGGGTGAGGAAGATGAGGATGGATGAAGATGAGCCAGTTTGGCTGTGAAGAGCAGAACTGCATCAGAGAAAACAGCCTGAGTGTGTCTGTACCACTCCAGAAGAACAGCCCGCTGAACAGCTCTATCTTTAGCTGATCTGTGAGATCTCAAAGAGAAATTTAAGAATTGAGCAGGGAAAGGTAGAGAGAGAAATATAGTTACAGAGAAAAAGAAAAAAGAGGAGTTTAGCGTACTGTGCCAACTGCTGTTTCACTAATATCTCTGTCCACTTATGAAAAGTGTTGTGGAGTAGTAGCATGGATGATAGTTCTTGCGCTGAAAATCGTGTTTTCCATTTGAACACTTCCATCGTACAACCTAAAATCCAAACAGATTTTCAACATTGGTAATAATAAGAACTGTTTCTTGAACATCAAATCAGCATATTAGGATGATCTCTGAAGAATCATTATCATGTAACATTGAAGACTGGAGTAATGGCTGGTGAATATTCAGTTTTTAAAATATATTCAAATTATTATTATTTTAAGTTGTAATAATAGATCACAATATTACTGTTTACTGTATTTGTATCAAATGAATGCAGCCTTGGTGAGCATAAGAGGATTTCTTTCAAATCTAACTAACCTTAAACACATAAACACATAATCATACTCGTAAAATGACCTAACCTGTGTTTTTCTGTCTTGTATGAAACTGGTGGATGAGGAAATCCTTTTGAAGACAGTGTAGCTGTAGAGATCTTCTCCACTGCTGTAAGCATGTCTTGAGTGTCAGAGCCTTTCTGTGATAACAGTAATGCAGAAGCAATGCACTGCGCTGAACCAGTGATCTCCACGCTGATAAACACCTGCCATAAGCACACAGAGAATCAGTGCCACAACATCAATGAACAGTTTAGCAACCACATAGCAACACCCTATAAATAAACTAGTGTTCAAAAGTTTGGGGTAAGTACATTTTTGTTTTTTTTGGTGGCCCTCTAAGACTATAGCAGCGCCAGGCGCGACGCAAGTGTTTTTTTGCTAGTTTCAGCCCGACACAGTTATCATTTTCACGTCCTGCGCCACGTTGTTTAAATAGCAAATGCATTTGCGCCTATTTATGCACCAATGGGCACGCTGGTCTGAAAATGAGGTGTGTTCAGGCACGTTGCTATTTTGAGGTAACTGAATTAGACTGCGCCATTGACCAACTGAAACCTGGTCTAAAGTCCATGGCGGCATTTTTTTTTTTTTGTTATTTAAAGGGCGCATTAGTAATATGCGCCTATAGGCTTTTAAAGGGAATAGAAGATGAGACTCTGATTGGTTTATTGCAAGTTACGCCCAAAACACACCCATTGCTCATTAAGAGAATAGGGACAATCCTTTTAGACCATGCGCCGGGCGCGCAGACCATTTTTCCCGTCGTTAAACTAGCAAAAGTGGATTCAGTGGACTTGTGCCGTGCGCTTTAGACCATGCGCTTAGAGCGTTAAAACAGGGCCCTAGGTCCAAGAACTAAACTCGGGCTGGCTTTTTCTCATCAGTAGGGCCAACCAGAGGACAGCGCTGAAACAAACAAGTCCACTTCCGCTCTGTCGTACCTCTGCCAAATAACTCCACCACATCCGGGTGGAGTCCCCTGGCCCTCAGCCCCTGCCAAGTGTCCAGGGAAATAAACCACCCTCAGCAAGAGCAGTTTGTCCTCTTTCAAGGTCTTATAAATTCTATGGGTCATATACGTGGTCATTTAAAAGGAATATAAAACAAAATAAAATCTGGATAATATTAAGTTTAACCTCCTGATGTTGGTAAATACAAATTTCTGAAAGATAAACTCTTTCACTAACACTTTTATGAACAATTGACAACATTTCAAAAAAATTGTTTGTAACTTTCTTGATTATTTGTATAAAGTGCAAGCTTTTCAACATCTCATTTGAGTGTAACAGCCAATGCAAATGAAGCACAGGAAAACAAGCTTGACTTACCCTGAGAGTTGAGCTCTTTGTAAATTCTCCCGTACTCTTCTTAACTCTTTCCTTTGCCGAGCGCTTTTAAGCCATATTGTAAATCTAGTCTGTATTCTACTTTTATCCTGCAGATGGCACACTCTCTCCAGACATATCCTTGTTTCCTGCATCCTTCTTGTGACATCTCTCCACTTCCTGAAGTTTACTGCACAGATTTCAACAACAGCCATCACTCCTAGGCTGCGTTTAAGTCCAAATTTGTATGCACTTCCCTCACTAACTTCCCTCTGTCTTATTCACTCGGATGTACGTCATTGCTTACGCTGCAATGTGCCAACTACTGGCGGAACCCTTGCAATGTATATAAGTGGAACATGCTAAGCCCTAATCACTTGGAATCCGATATGGAGCTGATTTATTATTTATAGTTTTTTTTCTCCTTATAAATTTGTTTACGCACCATTCTATAGGCCTGTATGTATGCTTGAGTTGATAAAAAATTAGATACAAACAAATATTAAATATGAATATATTCATATATTTATATTACATATAAAAAAAATACACAAATTAAAATAATAACAATACAATAAACTGTAACTATGTAAAAACAGTCAGCTTAAGGTAGCTACACAATGCGGTTAAATGTCAAAATAACTATCATACACTAGAGTTGTGTGGGGTGGGGGGTAAATTAAGCGAGACGTCAAAATCCTGTTGCATTGTGGTCTATGGATCTGTCTTAAGTGTACTACATATTGAGTAGATTCGCTCCCTCAGCCAAAGTTGAGGGGTCAAGAGTCTGTCCAAATAAACTTCCCTCGCCCACTTGATGAAGTTGAACGCACTTCTAAATAGCGGTAGGGATTCCCCCGAGGGGAAGTGCTTAGGGAAGTTTGCTAGTGTATGTCTAAAAGTGGAGTTAAACGCAGCCCCAGTCTCTCACCTCAGCAGACTCCCCTCATCTAAGTTATGAAAAGACCATAGGCAAAGTGCTGTAAGCGTCAGGGGCTGTTACTGAATGCTGTCAGTCCTGTCTGGAGGAGTTTTTTTTTTTTTTTGCTTCACCTACCTGCTAACATCCGTCTGGAAAGCACCCATGGGACTCTGGTGCTCAAACGTGTTAATTTTGTCTTCTGAACGTAGCAATGCCAGGAGTTCAGGGTGCGTCTGTGCAAGAAACAAATGATGTTATGGCACATTTATACTGTTTTATTCTAGTAAACTCCAATTTGCATTGACACCTTCACCTAAAAACTAGATTTTTGAACCACTTGACCATACAAAAAAAAAAACGCCTCTACAACTATGGCGTTCTAGGTGGTTGCTATAGCCTTTCTATGCAGATACTAGGTTATTTTAGATGGTTTCTTGGACTTTATTTTACATGGCTCTCTGAAATACTTAATTCTGATTGATCAGTCGCAACATTCCAAGGTCAGTTATTACCCAAAAATGTCACTCTCTCTCGTATCATTCAAATGTGCGTTTCCCAAAAGCATTGCAAGTCATCATAAAGACATTCACACTCAGAATAAAGAAGTAACACATTTTTACATTTAGAGGTTCAACAGTTTGTCACTGGGGCAATACCCTTAAAAGGAAATCTTTGTACTCTACCTTATTTACCTGTAAAAGGTTTGTAGTAGTACCTTAAAGATATAAATATGTGCTCACAACACTATAAATACAGTATATACTGTATATATACAGTATATATACAGTGAGGAAAATAAGTATTTGAACACCCTGCTTTTTTGCAAGTTCTCCCACTTAGAAATCATGGAGGGGTCTGAAATTGTCATCGTAAGTGCATGTCCACTGTGAGAGACATAATCTAAAAAAAAATCCAGAAATCACAATGTATGATTTTTAAACTATTTATTTGTATGATACAGCTGCAAATAAGTATTTGAACACCTGAGAAAATCAATGTTAATATTTGGTACAGTAGCCTTTGTTTGCAATTACAGAGGTCAAACGTTTCCTGTAGTTTTTCACCAGGTTTGCACACACTGCAGGAGGGATTTTGGCCCACTCCTCCACACAGATCTTCTCTAGATCAGTCAGGTTTCTGGGCTGTCGCTGAGAAACACGGAGTTTGAGCTCCCTCCAAAGATTCTCTATTGGGTTTAGGTCTGGAGACTGGCTAGGCCACGCCAGAACCTTGATATGCTTCTTACAGAGCCACTCCTTGGTTATCCTGGCTGTGTGCTTCGGGTCATTGTCATGTTGGAAGACCCAGCCTCAACCCATCTTCAATGCTCTAACTGAGGGAAGGAGGTTGTTCCCCAAAATCTCGCAATACATGGCCCCGGTCATCCTCTCCTTAATACAGTGCAGTCGCCCTGTCCCATGTGCAGAAAAACACCCCCAAAGCATGATGCTACCACCCCCATGCTTCACAGTAGGGATGGTGTTCTTGGGATGGTACTCATCATTCTTCTTCCTCCAAACACGTGTAGTGGAATTATGACCAAAAAGTTCTATTTTGGTCTCATCTGACCACATGACTTTCTCCCATGACTCCTCTGGGTCATCCAAATGGTCATTGGCAAACTTAAGACGGGCCTTGACATGTGCTGGTTTAAGCAGGGGAACCTTCCGTGCCATGCATGATTTCAAACCATGACGTCTTAGTGTATTACCAACAGTAACCTTGGAAACGGTGGTCCCAGCTCTTTTCAGGTCATTGACCAGCTCCTCCCGTGTAGTTCTGGGCTGATTTCTCACCTTTCTTAGGATCATTGAGACCCCACGAGGTGAGATCTTGCATGGAGCCCCAGTCTGAGGGAGATTGACAGTCATGTTTAGCTTCTTCCATTTTCTAATGATTGCTCCAACAGTGGACCTTTTTTCACCAAGCTGCTTGGCAATTTCCCCGTAGCCCTTTCCAGCCTTGTGGAGGTGTACAATTTTGTCTCTAGTGTCTTTGGACAGCTCTTTGGTCTTGGCCATGTTAGTAGTTGGATTCTTACTGATTGTATGGGGTGGACAGGTGTCTTTATGCAGCTAACGACCTCAAACAGGTGCATCTAATTTAGGATAATAAATGGAGTGGAGGTGGACATTTTAAAGGCAGACTAACAGGTCTTTGAGGGTCAGAATTCTAGCTGATAGACAGGTGTTCAAATACTTATTTGCAGCTGTATCATACAAATAAATAGTTAAAAAATCATATATTGTGATTTCTGGATTTTTTTTTTTTAGATTATGTCTCTCACAGTGGACATGCACCTACGATGACAATTTCAGACCCCTCCATGATTTCCAAGTGGGAGAACTTGCAAAATAGCAGGGTGTTCAAATACTTATTTTTCCTCACTGTATATACAGTCAAGTGTGTGTCAAAGCACTAAGGCATTATAGACATGACTTTCTGTAAAGCTGCTTTGAAATTGTGTGTATTGTGAAAAGCCCTAAACAAATAAATTTCACTTGACTTGAGGTAAGCTATAAGGTTGTCTCTTTAGCAAACAAGCGGACTCAGACCATCAAAAAGATGGGTCTTGGTCCACTTCCAAACTCTGGTGCAGTTCGAATTAAATATAAATGCAACAGTAACAAAGACATGCAAATTAACCAAAAACAGGACATGATGTCACAAGATGCGACCCTAAAAAGGACAAAATCCTCAAGCATACCTGTTTTTTCTCGTCACAGTCGTGATGTTGCCCATTACAGTTCGGTACAAGCGTCAGAACCGCGATCTTCATTTGTGTGTGTGACGGAGGGATTCCTGCCACTGTTTTGACTTTACACATTTTATAAGCTCTTCACGAGTTCTCAGCTGGTCAAAATACCACCATATGTAGGCTACGCACATACAGGGAACGCATTTAGGGATGTTCGGTAAGTGCCATCTCGAAATATACGCCATAAAAGCAGACCAATCAGGTTGTGAATGTATCCCTATGCATTAAGGTTTGGTGTTAAAAATGCCAATGTGAATGCTAAGCGGACCAGGAATAAACTTTTTTTTTTGGTCTGGACCAACTGAACCACGCAAACCGAACTACAAGTGTGAACACCCCCTAAGTGTACTGTCCCAGTGACAAACTTTTGTACCCATAAAAGCACATTTGTTTTTCGTGTTCCATGGCAGAAAATCAGTCATGCAGTGAATGACATGAGGGTGATGATGTGAGAGGCAGATTGACCCTTACCGGCTCAAAAATAACTGTTTTTCTCTCTCTCGTTGACAGGATTCTGCTCTCTTCTGCCAACGATGGAAAGAGTGAAGAAGGTTGCTTGTCTGAGTGGACTGCATCAACTTCTCCAGCTTCTTCTGACGGTAACGGATCTTCCATTTCTTCCATGCTGATGCTAACAAATGCATCCTAAAGAAAGACAGAGATCTCATTGATATCTAAGGGAAACATTATGAGATATTTATATAAGAGATAGCAAATTCTGAGAATACAAATTAACCAAATCGGGAGACTGAAAAAATATATATACTGCACTAGCATGTGCATGACAGACATGTATATAGCATTGAGACAATGTCTGTACCTGTACTGATCTGTGGCCAGCTGATTTCTCTGCCAGGTTAATATCCACAGGGTCCAGACTTTGCTCTGGAGTCGTCTGTCCCAACACACACATGCCCACCACTCCTGCTGTCTCCTAGAGAACCGTTTTAAACACACCTGCCTCCACAGCAGCCAGTGTTTATACAGTACAGATAGACTGCAGGGTGTAAAGCACATACAGACACACTTAAATACACAACTAGATATTGACATGTGCTTAAGAAAAGGAGAGTGTTGTTTCTAAAAAGAGGTAACAAACCAACCAGGACCTACGTTATGCACAACTAAGATGAAACTCATGATAGCTAGCAAAGGGAAACCCTGATTTCTGTCCAAGATGGTGACTCAGGCATCTCTTATTCATAGTGAGGTAACTGTAGATCTGACCCAGATTATGGGATGATTCTTACTGATAATGAATCACAGCTGTTCTGAGCAAACGTAGGTTCCTCCAGGTGGAACATGTGGTCATCAGAAAAGTTCTGCTGGGCTGAATGAGTCGTTTTCTCAAAGCATCTGTGTTGCTCTCATAGTGATTCTTCCACTGTAACAGAATGTGCAATTAACTTTAAGATATGAAGTTGAAATGGTTTGTTAAAAATACTGTCTAACTCCTTGGGCCCTATTTTAACGATCTAAGCACATGGTCTAAAGCTCACGGCGCAAGCGCACGAAGGGTGTGTCTGAATCCAATTTTGCTAGTTTAACGATGGGAAAAATGGTCGGTGCGCCCGGCGCATGGTCTAAAAAGGTTGTCCCTATTCTCTTAATAATGGGTGTGTTTTGAGTATAACATGCAATAAACCAATCAGAGTCTCATCTCCTATTCCCTTTAAAAGTCAGTTGCGTTTGCGCCATGGCGGATTGCTATTTACATGGTGGAATTTGCAAGCAGAAAAAATTAACGCTTCTCTAGCGAGGAAACGGATCTGCTCGTGCGCGAAGTTAAAGTGCGCAAGCAGACCATCTATGGGACAAGCCGGATTCCACCATATCTTTATGTACACAATACGAACACAATTTTACATTGTAATCCTTCTATTTTTAATATTTGGCATGTTTGTGTGCTGCTGCACATCCCTGTGTGTGTAATAAGCAGAGTGTACATGCATTGTGGACCCACCTATATGCGCATATTACTAATGCACCTTTTAAATAAATAAAAAAATAATAATATTGCGCCATGGACTTTAGACCAGGTTTCAGTTGGTCAATGGCGCAGTCTAATTCAGTTACCTCAAAATAGCAACGTGCCAACTACGCCTGAACAGACCTTGTTTTCAGGCGTAGTTGCATTTGCTATTTAAACAACGTGGCGCAGGACGTGAAAATGATAACTGCGTCGGGCTGAAACTAGCAAAAAATACTTGCGTCGCGCCTGGCGCTGCATTCCGCCACAGTGTATTATAGGGCCCCATGTGAAATTATGCTTTTTGACCATCCAAAAACTGTAGTTCATCATAGTTGTCATCAACTATGCTGTAAATTTCTGAGGGATATTCTCAGGAAACTCTTCCATTGTTTATAAAACACATTATCACAAGGGGATAGTGTATTATAGAGTATAAGGCTGTTGTACAAATTTCCCACCTGGTAAAAACTCTGATAGAGTATGAAATTACTTCTTCTCCTCTCCAGTGCATCTGTATGAGCACAATGCATCTTTGCGGCCCATCTCAGAACATACAGAGCTTTGTTTAAAACCCGTCTTCTGTCATGACAGCAGGCTTGAGAGAGTAACCTGAGTCTTTTGGACCACATTCTCAGACAGCGCAACCGCAGACGGAACCTATACAGATCCTCACTCCTGCATAACACACAGTGAAAATTGGCAAAAAAATGAACAGTGATGACAAGTCACCATACATATTTCACGGCCCAACCTCCAGATGAGTCTCTTGAGCCCAATCTAAACACAGTACATGGGCTCGGAAAAGCATTTAATTCTATCCATTCAGCTGAGCTCAAAATTACAGGTACAAGTCACAAGAAGTAAGAGATGTATTGTTTTATCAGCTCTATCAGAAGAGTTATTACGCTTTCACAAGCACAGGCATTTGACACAGATACAGTTTGTTTTCTTTACCTTTCTTCTATTTTCTTTTCATCGAAGTCATCATAAGCCTCTGGTGTAACATCAAGCTTTTCAAACGAAAAAAAAATATGTTAAAGATGTGTTCGGTTTTCTAAAATTACATCAAATTATATTAACCCTTCAAAACACACTAGTCCAAAAAATCTTAAAGGAATGTGAATAGGTTTTCTTGGAAACCAATCCTAATGGAATCAAATAAGAATCTATCCAGCAGGCATAAGACATTTCTATTTGGTTGAATATAAGTTCTGATGTCAGGTTATCAAAATTCAATGTCAGGACGAAAGGTGTGTTAGACTTTAAGTGGTGCTGCACAGACCCATTAAAGTACCGTATGCTTTCGACTCGCAGTATTTTGATGTCATACACCGACCTGTCTGTGCAGCGCCACTTTAAGTCTAACACACCTATTGTCCTGACATTGAATTTTGATCACCTGACAGGGAAGCGTTTTCTCTAAGGGTTTACGTCAAGCCAACGTTGGGCTTTGACTTTAACCGCTTTTCATTTTCAGCCAAAATCGTACTTCTGTCCAACGTCTTTCTGGCATTACATTGACGCCCAGTGCCCACTGGGTTCTAAGGATGCATCACACCTATGTACACTTAATATATAGCTACATCCAGTAATACAGTATATAACTAAACATACATTTAAAAAAAAGATATACTATATTATAACAATGTCTTAATGTCATTCTTTATTTTATTTTTTTCAATTTATTAATAATCTCCATTTATGACAATGTGGCTGGGCCATAAGAATCAAAAAAGATATACTCTACATATTTGATTCTAATTAGATTTTTGCTGTCGAAATGGATAATTTGTCATCCATATTAGAACTCTGGAATACTGGAATGTCTTACTGGAATCTACTTTGTAATGTTAATTATCATTAATCATTGTAAGGAAACTGTACTCATTACAATCTAGTGTTCATTTAAAATTCTTAAGGAATTCTCTATTTGAACTGGTTCCATATAATGATATAAATTCCAGTAGGCTTCATTAAGGATATTTTCATTATGGGATTTTGTATGCCAACATACCTGAGCAGAAATCTGAGCTTCTGTTGCAGCCAAGGCTTTACACTTCGCAAACGGTGAGTGTTGATGAGATGTAAGGTATTGCCCATGAATAGACACTAGTTCATTCCTTCCTGCCAGTCCTGGAGGACATTTGCATGCTCCTCTAAGAAAATCTCTTTGCATAGTTTGCGTATGGTTCTTTATATCCTCTCTATCAATCACCAGTGGGTGCATTTGACTCAAATTCTCCTGGATTTCAAGCCATTTATGAGGGTTAATCTCTGTAGGGCTTTCAAAATCCAATTTGTTGCCATTAGGCCTTGTGTCTCTGACAAAATCTTTATTTTGTCCAGATTTGTTTGGTTGTTTGCTATGTATAGATACTCTAGGGACTTGACTAGAGCTGAATCTTGTATTACAGCACTGAAACTGCTCATTTCTTGGTCGTCTTTTGATACCTCTAGGAATGTAGCAACTGTGCCTTTCACTTTCAGTGACAACAGGTACTGCGAGAAAGGAAACTGCTGAGGTAGATCCAGATAAGTTGGGCGTTTTATGTTCCACAAAAGAGACTGCTTGTTCAGTTGTGTCGAAGTGGAGCATCGAGCAATGCAAGTTTGCAGACATCCACGAGGACTCAAGAAGCTCATGAAAGGTAGAGGATGAAAGCCTTTCATCTTGCTTTTGAAAAGCGAATGCTTCCTTTTGGGGTTTATAAGCAACGTCTGCAGAATTAAAGCAGGTCGGCTGGCTGTCTTTCTTTGAAATTGTGGATAATGAGGAATCCTCAGTAAAATCCCTCTCTTGAGTCTTCCATTGCTCACGCTTATGCTTGGCTGCTGTGTTACAACAAATGAGGGCTGTAGCATCACTTGTTGTATCTCTCCTGGCATATTTTGAGCCACTTGCACTCTCTGAAACTGAATAAAAATTCTTGTGGTGAGGAAGATCAAAAGTGCAGTCTGATTCCCTCTTGAAGAATGTTTGCTGAATGAAAGGCTCAGAACCAAACGTTAGTCTAGAGGAACGTCTACTCAGTGGGGTGTTCTTGTATAAAGTTGTTGTACCGTCTTTCGGAGCATATGGAGGCTCATCTGCGTTTTCCTCAGGCAACGGCATGATGCTTGTTATTCACATTTTGCCGTTTCAATACAGATCAGTTCAGGTATCATTTTAAAACAAGGTCTCATTCCATCAGCTCAATGAAATATTCATCCATGAGTGCTGCATTAAAAATTGCTGAACTTCCAAACAATTAAATTAAAGATCCAATAATTTAAATGTCAACTGATTAAACATTTATATTCTTACATTTGGATAATGCAGTGGCAATTATGATAATCATTAGGGTACAGTTGTAAAGTATTTACAAAAAATCACTCACCCTTAGGGGCAGCATGTTATATTTGCTAATGCCTCCATGCTGTGTCATCTATAGTTAATGATCTGTATAAATTGTGGGCAAAACCTTCAAACTGCAGAGCGCACGTTGTGTGAGCTAAGAAGATTAGAAACAGATTACTGTACAACCAACCTGCTGGGAGGAGCCGGTAAATTAACTCAGTCTAGTTCTCAGTATAAGCTGACAGACGACCTTTAAAAACTATATTTTACATTTTTGAAGAGAACATTGCTGGTGTTTGCCCATGCAAAACACTGCACCACAATGCTGAAATGCTAATTGATGTGCATCCTAAGCTGTTCTGAGTGGTTAGTTCATTGCATTGGCTAATCTGGATGGTTGCTAACTGGCCCGAATCAAAAGAGCCTATTAGCAAGTCTCTATGGCTTTGTTCAGACTGCAGGTAATTGTGGCACAAATTCGACTTTTTTTCTCATATGTGACTCAGATCTGTTTTTGTCATGACAGTGTGAACAGCACAAACCACATGAAATCTGATCTTTTCAATTCGGATTTGGGTCCTAAATCTGATACAGGTCAGATGAGTCTAGCAGTCGTATAGAAATTCATGCGACTTTTACGTCTCTGTAGATAAACGTTTGTCACAATTCTGCGCTAATGGGAGTCACTTTAAAGATTTTACATACCCAAAGTTATCAAGAAAGTTTCGAAAGGTAGTCAAGTGGACAGTGATGTGTAACTTATAAGTATTACAGTGACATGACAGCTCTATATACATATCTATCATGTGTTTAAAAACTTGCCTGTGCATAAATTCGCTGGATTCCGCAGCAGATCACGCTATAAAATAAACACGTAATCGCTTACTTTAATGTCCTCTGTGTTTACTTCCATATGACAGTGTGCTGTGTGTCATCTTTTTATTGTTATTTTGCATATGCGGGTCAGTCCAGAAGATCTCTTCACCCTGGAATATGATATTAGCCATTTTAAAACAACAATGTGAACAGCTATACAAAAATCGGATCTAAGGAATAAATCGGAAATGAGTACTAAAGCTTGCAGTGTAGCCTATGATATTTTGGTATGTAAGCTGAATGATTTTAAGTATCATTCATGTCTGTGTGTACAGTAAAGTGTTTTAATTAAAATAAATATGCAATTGTTTTTAGTAGATTGTCTTGACTATGGCTTGTCATGTTTGATGGATAGATAGTTTTGTCAGAAGCAATACACACATCAAATTTAGTAAAAATATCTTATTTTATTTGAGAAAGGCTACAATTACCATTAAATAGTCTGCATAATCAAATTAAATTGACAAATTTCAGGAAGAAATATGTATTCATTGTCCATTTCATACAAAATACAAAATGTAATTTCCATGTCATATGGCCTTTAAACACTAATTACAGTAAGTTTTACAAACAGTGATGGAAAGTAAAACACAAGGGGTGTTAAATTCCCATAATCTTGATCAACCAAACGTCTACTTGTAGCTTCTCAGATAAACCAATCTGTGAGGCTGGAATTTCTCTCGACAAAGTGGGCATTCGGTCTACAATAAAAGCAACAAAGAAAATTACTTCTCATACATCATTAATGTGGAACTTTACGTGCAAACACACCACAGCATTATGTAATATAAAAGTCTTGCCTTGGTATTGCACCATTCAGTAATGCACTCCCAGCAGAAGAGATGACCACAGGGAGTACTAGTGGTGTTTCTGCGCTCCTCCAAACACAAGATACAGCGTGAAGAACGAGACGTTGACTCACTGACCTGACGACTGAAAGGAAAAACAGATGTGTAAAGAAGAACGCGAATAATGCAACATAAATCTATTATGTAAGCTAACTATTATGTAAGTCTTATGAAAGCTCCCCTCAAGAGTCCATAATGTCACATTTATTACCATAAAACTTCTCGGTTACTAATGTAACCCTCGTTCCCTGAAGGAGGGAATGGGAGACGTAACGTTGATGTGACGACATAACTGGAATCACTTGAGGGAGCCCTATCAACTTCGAGTGTCTACAGAACGAGCCAATGACCGTTGGCGTGCGTGAATCGTGTAACGTGCCCCGCCCCACAACGCGGGTATAAACAGGAAGCGGGTGCACGCACAAATTGTTTTTCCCTGAGGAGCCGAGATCGTGACGGCCGTAGAGCGATAGTCAGCTAAGGTGGCGACAGGACATTACGTCTCCCGTTCCCTCCTTCAGGGAACGAGGGTTACATTAGTAATCGAGACGTTCCCTATCAGTCGCTCACGTTCGAAGTAATGTCGACGTGATGACGTAATTGGGATCCCATGGAAAACGCCACAGATGCTGCCACATCCAGCGCTCTATGCAAGACTCACAGACCCCCAACTGGCTGGGGTGGAAGGCCTGCGTGAGAGGAGTTCAAACTGCTGTTCCGTCATACCCCACACAGTGGAACTCTTGGATAACACTGGGAAACACATGCCTTTCCAGGGGAGAGGGACGCTGTGGAAGCCCCATCCTGCCCGAAGGGAGGTAACGTGGAGAATACACATATGGACTGGCCGGGCAGTGCAACATATGGAATGTCACTGGGGTGGCTCCAGCCTAAGAAGGAGGAGGTAACACCAGACAGTGACGGCAGAGTGGACTCTGCCAAGGGAAAGACACGGGCTCACCGCAGGGAGCTGATCGTGGAAGAATACGCATATGGGATCGCCGCAGGGATCACCACATACGGAACCCAGCCTAGCACAAGTTACACAAGCATATGAGCACTAGGCCTGGCGTCAGACGCTCCGCAATGTCCGACTGCCGAAGGGGTGCGGAGGAACTCACAGGGTTCGCCTGAGTGGGGACCTCGACTGGTGCAAAAAAGCGCACGTATCCGCTCCATGTGGAGGGGAGTGGCGCAGAAAGCCGACACTAGAGTGGGAACTTCGGTGTTACCGGCTGATTGAAGCGAGCACACAGGAAGAAACCGGCTCAACACGTAGGCTATAAAACCTAGCGAACGTGTTAGGTGTCACCCAGCCCGCAACTCTACAGATGTCTGTCAGCGAGGCGCCGTGTGCCAGCGCCCAGGAAGAAGTGACACTCCTAGTGGAGTGGGCTCTCAACCCGAGCGGGCAGGGCATCCACTATCCAGTGGGCCATCCTCTGCTTGGAGACAGCCTTTCCCTTCTGCTGGCCTCCATTACAGACGAAGAGCTGATCAGAGGTCCTGAGGCTTTGCGTTCTGTCCACGTACAGACGCAGAGCTCGAACAGGACAGAAAAAAGCCAGGGCTGGGTCTGCCTCCTCCGAAGGCAGCACTTTCAGGTTCACTACCTGGTCCCGGAAGGGGGTCTCAGGATCACGTGAGAGTTAGCTGGGCCGAATTCTAGGCACGATTCGTCAACCAAAAATGCATGCAGGTCCCCTCCCCTCTTGATGGAGGCCAATGCAACCAGGAGTACTATCTTACAGGACATAATTTTTAACTCAGCTGATTGCAAAGGCTCAAAGGGTGGTCTCTGAAGTGCCGAAAGGACCAGAGACAAATCCCAAGAGGGTATAGAGAGCGGGCATTAGTCTCCTCGCTCCCCTCAGGAACCTGACGATCAGGTCGTGCTTTCCCAACAACTTACCTTCAACTGCATTGTGATGTGCGGCGATAGCGGAGACAGCCTTTGCTCAAACCCATCTTGCAGAAAGGAGCCGCACTGCCACGCCCATCTCGGGCCTCGATCGTGGAGCCAGTGTTGGAGCGGCCTCATATGAAGCAACCCGAGCGACGTTACCACGGCTGCAGATGCCATATGCCCCAGGAGCCTTTTCAGTATTTCAGTGGTGCCGCTGTTCTGCGAGTCCAACTCCATACCGAGAAAAGAGATCCTCTGCCGGGTGGAGTTTGCTCTTTTCCCAGTTGACCCGAAACCCTAGGTGGCTGAGGTGACTGAGCACCATGTCCCTGTGTTCGAACAACTGCTCTCTCGACTGGGCCAGGATAAGCCAGTCGTCGATGTAGTTGAGGATATGAACACCACGTTCGCACATGGGAGCAATAGCTGCCTCCGCGAATTTCGTGAAGACACGGGGCGACAGGGCCAGCCCGAAGGGTAATACTTTGTACTGATATGCCCGTCCCTCGAACGCAAAGCAAAGAAACGGTCTGTGTCGAGGGAGAATCGAGACATGAAAGTACGCGTCCTACTAAATGGCAGGACCTGGTCAATGACCTGAAGAGAGCTGGGACCACAGTCTCAAAGAAAACCATTAGTAACACACTACGCCGTCATGGATTCAAATCCTGCAGCGCACGCAAGGTCCCCCTGCTCAAGCCAGCGCATGTCCAGGCCCGTCTGAAGTTTGCCAATGACCATCTGGATGATCCAGAGGAGGAATGGGAGAAGATCATGTGGTCTGATAAGACAAAAATAGAGCTTTTTGGTCTAAACTCCACTCGCCGTGTTTGGAGGAAGAAGAAGGATGAGTACAACCCCAAGAACACCATCCCAACCGAGAAGCATGGAGGTGGAAACATCATTCTTTGGGGATGCTTTTCTGCAAAGGGGACAGGGCGACTTCACCGTATTGAGGGGAGGATGGATGGGGCCATGTATCGCGAGATCTTGGCCAACAACCTCCTTCCCTCAGTAAGAGCATTGAAGATGGGTCGTGGCTGGGTCTTCCAGCATGACAACGACCCGAAACACACAGCTAGGGCAACTAAGGAGTGGCTCCTAAGAAGCATCTCAAGGTCCTAGAGTGGCCTAGCCAGTCTCCAGACCTGAACCCAATAGAAAATCTTTGGAGGGAGCTGAAAGTCCGTATTGCCCAGCGACAGCCCCGAAACCTGAAGGATTTGGAGAAGGTCTGTATGGAGGAGTGGGCCAAAATCCCTGCTGCAGTGTGTGCAAACCTGGTCAAGAACTACAGGAAACGTATGATCTCTGTAATTGCAAACAAAGGTTTCTGTACCAAATATTAAGTTCTGCTTTTCTGATGTATCAAATACTTATGTCATGCAAATAAAATGCAAATTAATTACTTAAAAATCATACAATTTGATTTTCTGGATTTTTGTTTTAGATTCCGTCACTCACAGTTGAAGAGTACCTATGATAAAAATGATAGACTTCTACATGCTTTGTAAGTGGGAAAACCTGCAAAATCGGCAATGTATCAAATACTTGTTCTCCCCACTGTATATATATATATATACTGTATATATAAAAAAAATATATAAAAAAAAATATATATACACACACACACACACACACACACACACACACACACACACACACACACACACACACACACACACACACACACACACACACACACACACACACATACATTGTATATACATAGATACATAGATACATACATAGATACATACATACATACATACATACATACACACACACACACCTATATATATGCTGCCTTGGTGAACATAGGAGACTAAAAAATGTTAATGTTTCCACATTTTTGAAAGGTACTGTATATAATGACACATGTCTCACAAAAGAACAGGGGGTGTTAGGAGAGGAAGGAACAAGCCTTAAGGCACTACAGCGTTACCTTGGGAGAAGGTTTCTGTGCTGTTTCCATTCCTGTCGTGCTCTCTGTCTTTGCTTGAGGTTGTTAAACTGCAGTGTGAGAGTGACGCCCAGCTGTAGAAGGGACAGCGCACCCAGCAGACGGTAACCGTTACTGATCCTTGGGTCATCGCCAGACACATTCCCCACTCTTAGCTAAAAAAACACATTCACAGTTACACAGAATAAACTTTTACACTACAGGAATATGATGTACACTACCATTCAGAAGTCAGTAAGATTCTTTTTTTTAAACAAATGAACACATTTATTCAGAAAGCATTCATTAAACTGATAAAAAAAAGTGACTGTGAAGGCATTTACATTGTTACAAAAAAAATCTATTGCTAATAAATGCTGTTCTTTTAAACTTAAAATTTTCATTAAGGAATGTTGAATAAATGTTACCATAGTTTCCACAAAAAAAACTAAATTAGCAGCACAACTGTTTTCAACATTGATAATAATCAGAAATAAGATCCACCAAATCAGCATATTAGAATGATTTCTGAAGGATCATGTGGCACTGAAGACTGGAGTAATGATGCTGAAAATTCAGCTTGGCATCAAAGGAATAAATTATATTTTTAAATATATTAAATGGTAAATGGTAAATGGACTGCATTTATATAGCGCTTTCACAGACCCAATGGCCACCAAAGCGCTTTACAATATTGCCTCACATTCACCCATTCACTCACTCATTCATACACCGACGGCGGTGTCAGCCATGCAAGGCGATCCAGCTCGTCGGGAGCAGCTGGGGTTAGGTGTCTTGCTCAAGGACACCTTGACACTTGGTCAGGTGGAACCGGGGATTGAACCACCAACCTTCCGGTTTGTAGACAATCTACATGAACCACTGAGCCACTGCCGCCCCGTTTTTTAAATTGTAATATTTTACAATATTACATGGTAGCCTTGGTGGAGCCTTGGAAGAGACTTCTTTCAAAAACATAAAACAAATCTTACAGACTTTTGAACGATAGTGCATTTCAGAGTAAACAGGATTTTTGAACAAGACAAAATTAGTTAGACTTGATTTTGATGATCAGGAACTGATAGAATGGTGAAGAAAAGGCTCTAAACCTAAAGCTACACTGATATGGTGAGAAGTGGGTGTTTTTTAAAGCAATAACTTACAGAAAAAGTAGCAATGTATTTGCATGTTTTGGAGTATTCCACACTCCACAGTATTCTGTGAAGCACCTTGAGAACCATGTAAATACCATGACATGATTTTGGATATAAATTAGTACCATATCATGTATTGAAGTACCATGGTATTATGATCTCTTACAGTAATTTTTCGTAAGGGATATAACACAAATCATCTGCCGTTATTACTGTGCTTCATTAAAGGGTTAGTTCACCCAAAAACGAAAATTCTGTCATTAATTACTCTCCCTCATGTCGTTCCAAACCCGTAACACTTTCGTTCATCTTCAGAACACAAATGAAGATCTTTTTTGATGAAATCTGAGAACTTTCTGTCCCTCCATTGACAGCTATACAACTGACAATTTGATGCTTCAAAAAGTTCATAAAGATACTGTAAAACTAATCCATATGTATCGAGCAGTTTAGTCCACATTTTCTGAAGAGACTCGATCGCTTTATATGATGAACAGATTTAATTTGGGCATCACATTTAAACATTGATCAGCGAACATAAACAGAAGCTAAACTGAACCTGCTTGACACGCGAGAACCTCATTGGCTCTTGTGGAAGCTCAAACGTGCTGCGTAACACAAAAATAATCCTTATTGGTTCTCATGCTTGAGCTTCCGTTTATTATAACTGTTGTGTGCGTTGATGAATGTTTATATGAATAAATTAAATCTGTTCATCATTTAAAGCGATCGTGTCTCTTCAAAAAAAAAAAATGGACAAAACCGCTCAATTCATATGGATTAGTTTTACAATCTCTTTATGATCTTTTTGAAGCGTCAAAGTGATAGTTGCATGGACTGTCAATAGAGTGATAGAAATCTCTCAGATTTCATCAAAAGATCTTAATTTGTGTTCTGAAGATGAACGAAAGTGTTACGGGTTTGGAACGACATGAGGGTGAGTAATTAATGACAGAATTTTCATTTTTGGGTGAACTAACCCTAACCTATTCCCACAGTACAGGTTTTATAATAATAAAAGAACAAAAACTTACATAACTAACACCTGCAGCTCTTTTACCAATGTGGTAAAAGGCTCCACTGATGTAAAAGACAGCCACATGTAGCCTGTACAGAAGAGTGATTCCCTGCTGCAGGGCAAACACAAGCGGAATCAAAGACTTCCTCTGAGACTCAGTCAGGATCCCCACAGCTCTCTGAATCCAGAACCGCACGCGTGATAACGGGTTCCAGGTTCTGCTCGTCTGGTGCTGCGAGTTCTGAGGTGCTTCTGCTTCCAACTCATTCTCAACACAGATCAAGACCTTGTCCATAAGATAAGGCACAAATGTGTGGAAGAAGATAAGTGCCGTTCGGCGCATTCGCGAGGGGATTCTTCTCTTGCTGGGGTCCACCTGGATGATGCTGACATACTCCTCACCCAGGGTCTGATATCCTAAATGAAATGGACAACAAAAACATGGCTCTGAAATACAACTCATATACTGTAACAAATACATCAGCAGTGTTGCAATACAAGCGAATAACTTACCAGATAAAGTTGTTAGAACATAGTAGGTCAGATCAGATAGTAATTCAATTTCCTTTCTGCACTGTAGCCAACGTCTGGAACCTCAAGGGAAAAAAATAATAATCTTTGAACGAGCAGCTGTATTAAAAGGTACGCATCATGGAAAACAGAATAAAAAAAATTGGATACCACTCTTGCAGTATGTAATATGTATACTGTGTGCATCAGTGTTATTTTAGTATTACTTTTACTACTATTCATATTTTGAATTAGCTTTAATTTTTATATTTTGGTTTTATTTTTATCAGGGTTTTTTTTGTAAATATTTCTATTTATAGGGGTTACAAATTGTCACGTGAACAAGCAAATCCACAAAGAAAGAATAATAAAAATGATATAGGCTAATGCTAATTAGGTAGTTTTAATTTGGTAAAGTATTTAGATATGTCTTAGTCAAAGTCAAAGTCATCTAAAATTTAAGAACTCTCATAAGTAAAAATAAGACTTAAGACTTTTTAGGACTTTAAGGATCTTTTTAAGACTTAAGACTTTTTAAGGATCCGCGGGAGCACTTTAATTAATTTCATTACAGTTTTAGTTTTAGATAAATTTGTCTAATTTAAACGTATTTATTTTAGTTAGTTGCCAAGTAAACGTTTATTTAATTTTTTTTTAAGTATTCCACCTAATATTTATGTTTATGTCAGATGAATACTAAATGTAAGGCTGGCCACACACTTGAAGATTTTAAGCCCGATTTTTGGCCCGGTTTGCAGCCTCCAACGATCTGGGGGGTGTGGACCGATTCGAGGCTTCTGGCAACCAACTTTTTGTCCCAAAAAATCCTCAATTGTGTAGTGTCATTGCGATTATTTTACTGCCCCGATTGCGTCAGAAGCCACACAATCCCAACGAGATCAAAGGCGGATATCGCGAGATTCACACTCATGCACTGTGTTGCTGATAACCTGGATGTAATTTAGGTTGTGTTGCTTTTATCTGAAAATAAATATATTAAACAAGACACCCAAAGTACTTGCTAATTATTTCCATTCGAAATAAATGTTAATATCAATAATTTTTACTTTAATTACAGACATGGTTTTATTTTTTATGAATATGACAACAATCACATAACCCATATAGAGATCGCACTGTCAGAGAGTTTGGGAATATTCACACATTATTTATACTAGGGGTGTAACAATATTTTGTGTCACAATATATCACAATACAAAAATACAACAATATGAATCGTGGATAGTGACAATATATATTGAGTATGGTTAAAAAAAAAAATGTGTGAGAAAAAATTCAAGTTTTCAGAGTTTTAGTGTCAGTACTACATTAAACTACTATAGATAATTTTGAATGTATAATAATACAATGGGGAAACATCTGTGGGTCCTGATATTGTCAAATGTCTTGTTACCAGTAAAAAGTGGCCTATATTATTTTAAATATATCTAGTCAGTGAAAGAGTGCAAGCATATTCGTCTGAAATAATTCTGTATTTTCAGCTTCAGAATCAGGAATATTTTTATTCTGGTGTCACCACTGTCCTGTGCATTGGGTTACCAGCACCAAGTCCAAGCCTATTCATTTACACCCACAATGTAATGCCACATTTAGCATTTTAATCAACAGTTTATTTTTCTTGGAGTATTGCAATAATATAGTATTGTGAGTTCAGTATCGTGATATGTATCGAATAGTGAAATGAGGGTATCTTTACACCTCTAATTTATACACATAAAAACATGATATCAGAGTTTTAAAATCAAAGATTTTAAAAGAGAACAATCCCGCCTTGCAGCTAATTTCATTGGTTAAGGTTACAGTGACGGGTAGGTTTAGGTTTGGTGTAGGCAATCAGTATAGTGATTGACATGACCAGTGAAATCTTTTGAATCGGCTGCAGGGCAGGATTTACACTGAACTGGTTTGGGAACAAAAAACAAATGCGTCGTCAGCAACTCGTTTCCCATCATGCTTTTGATCAACGCAGTCGGTGGAGGGCAACTGCGCCTGACTGCAGAATCCGACACGGCCGCCTCGCCGTCACGAGAGTTTTTTGACACAAGTCAGCATGTTTTAAAATCGGTTAAGATTTGAAAATCGTCAAGTGTGTCCTAGGCCTAACAACAGGCCTCTCTTTCCTCTTATCATTTGATGAAAGTAAAAACAGTTCAGACATTTTCACATAAAATTGGATGCCATTTCTCTAAGATTAGCATTAGTGTTGTAATGAAGTCAAGTGCCAACAATATGAACATTGTACAACACTGCTATTTAAAGTGTTTATAGGTGCATTTTGTGTACTTCACATATTGTGTATTTTACATATTATTAAATATACAGTAGGAACTATACAGTATACTGCACATTAAGCTATTATTCCATTTTGAATAGCATATTGAAACTATAATGAAAAAGTTGGCCTTTTAATGGTCATGATTATTATGCCACACCTACATCATATTAGCATATGACCGCCCACAATAATGTTATTTAAAATGCCTAAAAACTAAATTATAACTGTGCAAGACATATTGATTTATATAAGTATTCTTATTTAAAATAAATAGGGGGGAAAAGCTCAATAACATTTTAAAGTGTAGAATAAGCCCTTTTAATATCCCTAAACCATGCATTCAGTGTGCTTGGGATTGCTTTACCTGCAAAGGTGTGGACGAGCTCATTGGCGTTGTTTGTCAGGTTGTTCTGGTAGAACTCATCCTTCTGACACGAGCGGATCAGCTGCGGCTGGTTCGCAGGAACTAGAGGCATTGCTCAGTTCGGAAGACGCTTACGAGATCCTTAGAGGACGTGTATATACTAGCAGTTTACATGTATCTCATTTTACAAAAAATAAACACAAGGATATACAGTGTTTATAGCTCTATTTACTGGTCTAGGTCACTTACTGTGCATGCTTCTAACGCTTCCGTGTTTAGTCATGTGATGCTCACGCGAGCACTCCATTGGTCGGTTGGTAACAGACGCTTCGCTGATTTGCGATCAGTTTTGCGGTTTGCAGTCTACAACAGCAAAATCGCCTTACTGAGCTGAGGTCATTATTTAGAAAGTGAGATTATGGTCTAAATGGTTCATCACCAGATAAGTGTATAAGCAAACGAATAAATAAATTGAACCAATCTTTTTACTGACTACGACAGTACGACTTAGCATTCGAACAAGGAGGACATTCTGCTGTCGCATGAAGCTAAATGCAGTGAACATCACATTGGAGAATACACATCTGAAACTGTGTAGAAGTTGAAGACATTCGTGAGTCTGTTTTTTATGAATCCATTATGTTTATTATTATTTATTTATTTTAAATAAAATAATACACAAAGTTTGTGTAATTCCTGCACTATATAAAAAATTAAATAAAAATCACTATAAATATCAGCAAAATTTCCTTCAAGGAACAGGCTTTCCCAGAAAATCTGAGCTCACTTGAGGTAACGTTACAGAAAAAAGAAAAAGAAAAAAAATTCAGTCTGAAGAAAAAAACAAATGAACTTTATAAATCGACCCATACCTTCAGTTGACACGACTGAACATGAATCTGCCTATTAGAATAATAATGTTTAGGCCTAATGCATTTTTTATAACGCTAGTGATAGTTTACGAAGTTTCCGCCACATATTAAAAATAAAAATACAAAGGGTGATTGCGACTTTTTACCTCACAATTCTGACTTTTTTCCTCAATTATTTTACATCTCGCAATTCATCTCTAAATTAGTAGTAGGCCTATACATTTGCTTTCATTGATGGCCCAGCTATCATAAACAAATCTCATGGATTAGCCTATCTCATTAATAAATATTGATATTTAGTAAATAATAAATACATAAAAAAAGTCACGAAATAGACAGAGAAAATTACAGCTTATTCACACTTGACCTGAAACAACAAGTTGAGCAGTTTGCATTGCCATTAAAACTAGCCTGTGCTGTGTGCTATGTTGTAAACTACAAATTTTGGCACATTTAGTATGTGTGTTTTCTATGTATTGAGCAAATGTAGTCTTATGCACAGTATTGCGGGGCAGTCATGGCCTAGTGGTTAGGGAGTTGAACTGGAAACCCAAAGGTTGCTGGTTCGATTCCAGAACCGGTGGGAAATGACTGAGGTGCCCTTGAGCAAGGCACCTAACCCCTAATTGCTCCCCGGGCGCCACACAAAGGCTGCCTGCTGCTCTGGGTGTGTGTATCCACGTTTGCAGTGTGTGTGTGTGTTAACTACTCACTACTCTGCTCCTAATGTGTGTGCATTAACTTGGATGGGTTAAATGCAGAGGTCAAATTCCAAGTATGGGTTACCATACTTGGCCGTCACGTGTCACTGTCACTGTCACTGTATGCATACACTGAGAGTAAGAGTATTATGGTACTCTTTATACTCATACTATTGACATTCCTAACACAGGCTATGTCATCTTCAGTGATCATTTACAAAATGAAATCCATTTATGATCTCTATATTATTTGCATAATTCTTCTGTATCCGTGCACTTTCATTTGCTCTCTCTATTTAGCTGTTCACAAGTCAGCTCTTTTTACAAGGTTGTAAAACCTGTTTCTTTGTTACACTAATGCGTTTTGATCAGTCCAAACTATTGAAATTCTTAACACACACGCTAAACAACTTTATTCAGCTCTTTCCTAAAGCTGATCACGAAACCCATTAAGGTCAGATTGCAGTCTTGCAGAAGGCTGTTTACTCACAGTGCAGTCAAGGGAGCACTCTACTGTTTACACTTGAGCAAGGGATGTCTTTCTTTCTCATTGAGACTCCCATGTGACTTCTTGCAGGCAGAGGTGAGGTTGTGCAGAGGTCAGAGGACAGCTGAGGAGACCTGATCGTGGATGGAGCAGCAATAGAGCCGTCTGAGGTAGGATGCTATGAATCATGGAATTAAGAGTATGCTTGGTAATTTCATGTGCATAGAGATACTAGGCTTCTATTAGGAATGCACAAGTGTTGTAGTAGCAGAGAACTCGCTTTAGTTTTTTAGCCAGGCCTTGGATCTAGATGTATGAAGGTACTGCAGGGAACTGATATACTTAATTATATTGAATGTGAACTTTTAGTAGACCTGTACTTCAAATCTTAAAAGTATTTAAAATAAAATAAAAATCCTGTACTTGCAGATAATATAATATTTAATTAAATAAAACACCTTAAATAAAAGACTTAAGTGTACTCCCCTAAGAGAGACCTTCCATGATTTTTTTTAACACACTTAAGTGCACTTTTAAAAAGTGAACTTTGTAATAATGTCAAATGTTTTACTTTAAAGTACATTGTTTCGATAAACTCTTGCGTGCTTTAAAGTACACTTATTTTGATGTGTCGACTACTAAAGCACATATTGCACATACTTGATTATAATTTTAACTGTAGTGTGTTATTTAATATTATATTTAAAGTTAATATATTTTAAATGTTTAAAATTGTAACTTCATCATTACAAATGTGTAATTACAAATATATTTAAATACATGATACAAGTTTCAATAGAAATGACATTAAAGTATATTTAAGTTTAACATATATTCTTGTCAGTACATTTGGCATTACACTTTAACCATATTTCAAAGACGATAGATGTAATTATGAAATTAAATATACAAATGTTTTTATGTCCTGCTTAAGTGTTCAAAATGCACTCTAAAGTTCAGCTTATTGCATTTAATGTAAATTTAAACTATGATGCATTTTCATTTAATTGCAATTAACAAGCCATTATGTGATCAAAAACATTACATTCAGTTCGCACTTCTTTTAAGTATATTATTTCCATAATGAGTGTTATTTTTAAAAGTACTAAAGTGTACTTTTCTTTTACACAAGGGATTGTTGAATATAGAGTATAAACAAACATACATTTCTTTCTGTCAGACAGAAAGAAGTAGTTATTTGAACAACGTTGACAATACTGCAAGATAATGTTCTTTGTGGAAAATATTATACACTTACACGCAGAAACGCACTTTTTTATATTATGAGAATATGAGAACCTGGGTGAGAAAATACTGAAAGCCCCTAACAAAAAGAAATCAGTAATGAAAATTATAAATATATATATATGTGTGTGTGTGTGTATATATATATTTTTTTTTTTATAATATAATTTTTATGGATAAATTACATGATTCAGGTACAACCTATGACAATAGCCTATAGGTGGCATAAGAAGTAGACATGCTGCTTTGCACCACTACTCGAGTTCTAACAAGGTCCAGTAAAATATCACACTTTGCTCATTTGGAAACATTTTCTTTACATAATGGGCCAATAAAATATGAAATGGTGTTATGGGAAGTCACATCAAAGGACTTTGAACCCTTTTTGTGCAGATTTATGAATGCAGTGCAGACAGCACCTGCTGAATGTGTTACTGTGAAAATTTCAAGACAATATCAAGCAAATTGCTTTGTTGAGCACTGCACACTTGGTTGCTTCTATTAAAGAATCCCATAGAGCAAGATTAGTCATTACATTCATATTACCATGGTTGCATAACATCATTTAATGTGTTTAGAAAGTAACTGATTTACCTTTAACCCATTTACCTGGCCAATCTGAAACACGTCTCTACACACAAAATGACGGGATTTTAAAAGTTGCAACACCTTTCTGCTGTATGCTAATGCCATACAATATAAAGAGAGAGTTTGCAACCTTTGCAACTACCAGTCGTTAGAGTATTAGTAGACTGTTAAGGTGACAGTTAGTAGAATAAGTAGACATGCACTTGCAAAGCTACTTCTAGTCAGTGGAATGTCTGTTGGGGAGCATCAAAATAAAGTGTTAACAGATATTAAGTAGACAGTCTACTAATACTCTAATGAGAGTTAGTTGACATGTAGTTGCAACGTTACTTATAGTTAACAGAATGTCTAAAGGGGACCATCAAAATAGAGTGTTACCATGATTCAAACTCAATTCAAGATGATTTAAACAACAAAATAAAATGCTGATATGAGAATAAACTTCCTTTAAAACTTGCAGACAATATGTCTATTTCCCATACACTGTAGTTGTCTGCACTCCACCCCATATCCCGCCCACCTGTGCAAAGACTCCTCTGCCTTTACTTGTCCAATTTCGACGCAGGGAAAACTGTTGCTCCATAAGGGAACACCCACTGTGTACAAAGAGCTTTCAAATGACAACTTCCTTTACCTGCAGTATGGGTCTGTGTGCCTGAAGCTTTTTGCCTGCAATAAAAAAGGCTTATTCTTTGTACAAAAGAAGATCAGAGCTGTTAAACAAGTGCCTGGAGAAGTGTTTTACTCACTAACACATCATCTGTGAACTACCTGCTTCTGTTCCTACAAGACCCACTTTCACAAAGGTAACGTGAGACTTGCAATACTTTCACAGTTTACTTATTCTTTTCAACATTTAGTAGGAGATTTTACTCGGGCGAGTTTACTCAGAAAAGATTTTCTGGCGCATTCCTGCATGTAGAACTGTGGATGAAAGATTGGAAAGTTTGTTGCTTAGTTTCACTTGGGCTTTTTTTTTTTTCTCTGGGAGTTTTGTATTCTGAAACTCAACACTTCTCATCTGGGTGCTCAGGTAGAAAGAATGAAAAGAAAGAAAGACACGATAAACTTTTGAGGGGTCTGTTGGTGTGTTTTCTGTGAATGTGATGTGACATTGTGCGAGTTAATCTCACAAAAACATGTCCAGGTTACATTTTTCCCCAAAATCAGAAGTAAAGTGAAATTATATCTTCTATAAAGAAATAGTTTGTTACTTAGTTTTTTTGCATTGTATCATCATTTTCATGACATTTCAGCACATTTCTCCTGACAAATTCTCATTCACGTAATTTTTAAAAATATATTTATATATTTTTTTATATATTTAAAAAAAATATATATCTTATGTGTTTTTTTTGTGCTAATTTTATAATATTATCAATGATTATTCTCATTAGACTCTCATTACTGTAATACTATAATTTTGGTTACACTTTATTTCAAGGTGTCAGTGTAATTATATATTTAAGCACTGAGTAATATTAAGCAACTACATGTAGGCTACTTACTATAGAGTTAGGGTAGGATTAGGATTTGGTTGAGGGTTAGTTGCATGTAATTATGCATAATTTACTGTTATTACTATGGTAAGTACATGTAACATATGTAACAAGAACACTGTAAAATAGTGTTACCATAATTTTTATTGTATATTCATTACAAATTAAATGTAATGTAATTTTTTTTACACTATAGAGAATTTGTTGGAAAAATATGTTATTTTTAATGTAATATTATCACAAGTTTCCTGTGATTCCTCTATATAAACAGTTTTTCCTGCATACTCATTGGAGAAACCTGATTTAATCTGTGTCTGTTACACTTGGCCAGTGCTTCAGGCTAAACATGAATCAGACAGCCATAAATTAAAACCTAACCGGTGTACTTAGGCAGGGAACACCCTTCTATCTATGTCATTTCAGATGTTTATGTGCAATGATTATAATTCATCTGAGTCACTTTAGTTCCATTTACAGTAGATTTTGTTTGTCAGTGTGGGTGACACAGTTATGCTCCCTGTTTCCTTTGGAAATCTCAACCCAAACACTGCGATGTAGGACGTCTTGTGAGTTGCGGTGCGAACTGGTTGAAACTGAAATAAAAGGTCTATTGTGTCATTCTCTCTGTGTAGTGGGGAGAAACTGAGCGATCGACGCCACGGTCACCGGCCTGCCAGCTGGTACGCCATTAGCTTGTCAACACACATCTGCTATTTGCCGTGCACCATCACTGATCTATTTTTCCGTATGGACAACAGGAAAAGAAAGAAAAACAACTAGAAACCAGTAGAGTTATACAGACGTTTGGCTTTCAGATACTGGAATGTTGTTTGTGCTGTGATGGTGTGTGTTTGGTTCAGCCAGATTGGCCAGATCTCATGTTACGTTGAGGATTGAGTGCATTGTGTTGAGTGCAGGCTTGTTCTCGGGGGATGTTAAGATCAACCATGTGTCTTTGTTATTGCTTCACAAAAATGGCTTCACTTATCTGAAAGCAAATGATATGCACGTTTGATTGATAATGACACTCCTTTTGTTTTTCTTATATTATGTTGAGGGGAAGGAAATTAAGGACAAACATTTGCATACTCACTGTGTTTCCTGTCAGTGTTGGGCTCAGGTTGAACACACAATGGCTTTTGTGTGTCTTTCAGTAGCAGATTTAAAGAGGTGCCAGCGTCCGAATAGATGTTTTGTGAGGCAATACATCTTCCTTTATACTTCCTATAAAACTAAGGGTTCAATTGTCTCTGCCTCTGCTTTGAACCTGGAGTGAATGAGAGAGTATGTAAACAGTGCTTCTGATTCATTCCAATCTCTGACCTATTTCAGTCATTAATCTTCAGATACCTTTGATGTTACATTAATATTGAATAGACGAGTGAACCTCACGGACAGGTTACATTTCAACAAGTATTTCATGTGAAGCATTTATTGTGACATTAATTTTGTGATAATTACACACATTTCCCCCAAAATTATCATTACTGTAACTTGTCCAGGAGGTGATTCTCATTAGATTCTTATTAATGCAATGCTCTACTGTAATATAATCTTTTAGCATTTGATTCAGCATAAATTACACATAGTACAACAAATGCGATCACAATAAATAATAACGTACAGACAACAAAAATAAAAAGCATTATTATATTATTTTAATTAAAATAAAGTATTATTATTTTGTTACATTATACATAATGTGAGGGTGAGAATGCACTTAATTGCCATATAAATAATGTCCCATTTGTATTTTTTCTTTCTTTATGCAAAATATAATTTCTTACGTATGGCGGGAATAAAGTAGAATCTGCACACCAAATCACAAATTAAGTCAGTTCAAAAATATTGTAAGAAAAAGTCCACAATCCAGATTTACTGAAGAAATTAATACAATTTGCACAAAAATTACCACAAGTACAACTTGTCTTGACTTACTTGTTTTGAAGCAACATACCCAATAATTATTTACAACATATAATTTGGAACAGGTGAATGAGATTCACTCATACTATATCACATTAGTCAAGTCAAGTCACCTTTATTTAGCGCTTTAACAATATAGATTGTTTCAAAGCAGCTTTACAGGGATAATAGGAAATTAAAGTAAAAGAGATTGTTTTGGCTTTGCAGCAGCTCTAGAATAAATATATTATCCAGCTAAAGTTATTAGACAATATTTATGTCTATTTACATAGTGCATTTAAGATATTTGTAATGCATGACAATGCATTCATAATGCCCTATAATACATAGTTTAATAGGTTGTATGTTCTTGTGAAAGAGTATAGTGCATTATAATATAATTTAACTTAAAATGAATTGTTTATGTGTCACAGTAATAATGTTTTATACTCTTAAGGTGTAGTGATGAATATAAGTATTATAGAGCTTTATAGCTGGTTGTTTTTCATAGAAAGACATCATGCTTTACAGTTTATAAAAAAAAATGCATGCAGTAAATCTTAGAATGCTTCAAATGCCGTTGATTATCGCAAACAATAATTTGTCACGTCCCTCAAAAAAAATAAAAAAAATAAATAAAATGATATACAGGCATCAAGTGAAGCATTTTCAAATAGACATCCATTGTTTTGTCTTCTGAGGAATTTAAGCCAGACAGATTTGTTTTAGCTGAGACTGGGGTGTTTTAGAGGGGGAGGGGATTGGTTTTTTAACCCCTCTCATCGTCTTATCTGTTACCTGAGGCCAGGTGTTACTTTGCTGACACGTCCAGTCCTGCATCCTCAGGTATCAACATGTCACGTCAAACACAACAAGCACTCGAAGTGAACATTCAAGCCATTGTTCAGGTTAGCAGGCAGTTGACATGTCTCTAGCACAGCTCCAGGTTGATGCTGCACATTGGTGGTGGTTGAGGAGGTTCCCCCCTTCCATGTAGAGCGCTATCAGCGCCGAGAAAAGCGCTGTATAAATTTAACAAATTATTATTATTATTAAAGTCCCTCTCCTGACAGAGTGGAGAGTGGAATTCAGATAGAGGTCCTGTAAGAGATCAGCAATGATTACAAAGGGAGTGTTCAATTGTTGTTTCTCTCTTGAAGTATAGACTTCATTGGCAGCCACGCAAAAATGAAAGATAAGACTTGAGTGATTACATCATTTGTTTTTCATCCCTACAGTAATATGAAAGTTTCCATTCATTCCTATGTTCATATGTATGTGTTTCTGTGACATGGTATCATTGTAGTAGGCTACTTGATGAGGTACCAAGATAATACTGTGTTTTTTAACATCGTTTTGTCGTGGTGGTGGGGGTCTTTAGCATATGGTCAGTGCTCGAAGTGCTTGAAGGCTGGTACGCACCACAGTTCCGGCACTTCTATATTTCAGCGTATACCCTTACTTTTTCTTGCATACCAGCATTTCTCACGTTACAGATGGAAATCTGTCAATAAAATCTGTCAACAACTGTCTCATAAAATTTGTTTCTAAATGCTCAAATCATAAAAAAAAAATAAAAAAAACAGAATTTTTCAGGCTGGACCTGCCAATGCGCAAATGCAGTCATAAGCGCACATGCGCTACTCAGAACACTGACTGTTTCTGAAACAACGGAGCTTCTAAGGGCACCTGCAGTGGCGCAATGACTTTACCAATTGGCGATTTGCTATTTTATGCAGAAGGCGAGACTTATTCTGCCATATTGCGCATTGTACTTTCTCCCATTCATAGTAATATGAGTGCACGCCTTTGTATATCTAAAAGTCTTTGGTATAAGTCAGTACTATGGTATACATTAAAGGACCATCTAATATAACCATTGTACCATGGTACCAGCATGCAGACTGCTTTTTATAAGGTATTGTAAAACTCACATTATTAAGTATAACATCGGGGCAGTCGTGGACTAGTGGTTAGAGAGTCAGACTGAAAACCTGAAGCAAGGCACCTAACAAAAATGGCTGCCGACTGCTCCGGGTGTGTGTGTCCATGGTTTGCGTTCTGTGTGTTGTGTGTTCACTACTCACTGCTCCTTATGTGCGCTAACTTTAATAGGTTAAATGCAGAGGACAAATTTCAAGAATGGGTTACCATACTTGGCCTTCACATCATGTCACTTTCACTTGAAATTCCACCCATTTTCCAAACTGCTTTATCTCGGGCCGCAAGTGGGGAACATCCTGGACGGATGGCCAGTCCATCACAGACATTCAAAATCTTTATATTTTAGGTTGAGAACGAACTCTGGTACATTGCTGTTGAGGCTCTAAGCTTAAGTGCATGTTTAAAATGCACTCGATGACTGTTTCACTCTCACACATAAGGGGCTTTCGCACCGGAGGAATCTTTCCATAGTTCCTAGAACTATTGGAGGAAATACCTAGACTCCTTTCAGAGGAACTAATTTAGCTCCTACTTCAGACTAGGGTCTAAATCAGCACAGTAAGAACTATCAGTGACGTTAGTATACGCTGATTGGCCGAGCACACTCGAAACACCACAAACTAACTCTACGAACATGGAAAACAGTGATAGATGGACTTCTCAACCTCTACGAAACGTCAACCTCTACGGCGCCAAAATAAAAGTCACAACAACAAGCGCGGCTTACGTCACTTCAGAGTTCCTACTGGCGGTGCGAATGCAACCAGGAAAACGTTCCTAAGGGAACTATTAGTTCTCGGGGAACCATCCTGGTATAGTTCCTAGAACTAAGTTCCTAGAACTACCTGGTGCGAAAGCCCCTATCAATGAGCTCAAAGACGATTGATCAAAACAGAGTAATTAATCGAAAAATGTATTGGTTGAAATCATTAATGCATGTCATGTTTGTTTAATTAAGCACAAAACCACATATTGAAAAAAATTAAATAATAATTGTTGGGTATTTTTATGGTGATAGTGTTGTATTTGTTAATGTTATTCAAAATCACATTCCTTGTTTATGATATTATTAGATAGTGTCTTTGCAAATGCACTGTAAAAAAAAAGATTTTTCGAAATAAAATCAAGCGTAGCGTTAGTTCTGGCAGGTCACGTTAGTCACGCTCGCATCAGCTGACCCTCAGCTGATCCACATCTAACTATAGTAATACGACACCTTTCACCATATACATATAAGCTCCTTCAGTATTAACAGCAGCAGCTATCGCGTTTCTCAGGAGCTAATTACCCTCCTCCATCCCCAGCTCCTCCTCTCGCCCTGTCAGGATTTGACATTCTGATTCCCCTTGAATCAGAATAATTATTGAATAATGTTGTACTTTAAAATCTTGAATTAAATATATTTGCAAATGTTCATGTTGGTTCTGTTCTGTTTACCCCAAGGGGGGTTATTGCTGCTCTCCCTGCTCTTATCCATGCTAGGCTGCATGGATGCGCAGGGAGTTCTCGCCCAGAACGGAACCATACCGCCAATCCAAACTGTATGCTAATTGTCAATCATATTTGACGGTAGTGGTCCTGACAGAAATAAAAATGATTAGACACGTTTTACAAGAAAATGCTATTTCAAGTGTTTTACTTCAATATTTCATGTTTAATTTGATGTGTTACTTTCTTTTGGAATTATTTGAGAATACATTTTTTCAAAGGAAATCCTTCATTTTACATTGTATAAGAAGTACATGTTTATACAATGTTTGAGTAGTTTGTAAAGCCTTGTATTTTCCCTTTGTTAACAGGTGTGCATCCCGCTGAAGGTGTGGTTTTGTTCCAGGCCATCAGTACACTGACCTCGTCCTGTCTGAAGGTCAATTACTGGCTGTGAAGCTCCTTCAGATGGTTGTACCACACCTCAAACCCTAATCACTCTCAAACCCAGACATCCCACCAGCTGACTCTGCCTGAACACCTGCTAAACTTCCTGCTGTACACTGGAAACCAGGAGGAGAAGAGCACCATTGGGAAACAACAGACAGCTTTTTTCAGGAATTTGTCGAACCTAAATCATACATGACTGTTCCAGGGGTTGTTTAATGGTTTTGGATTCCCTTTGAATTAAAGAAACTAAGCAATATGGATACAGTATCTCTGAACACCTCCCTGTTCTCTGGCAGTCAGAGCATCAGTACGGATTCTCCCAGTTTGTCGATGAGATCTTTAGGTTTCACCAATGACACGGATTCTTCCCTCAGCAGCACAGTCTTACACTGGAACTTCTTTCTGGCTGGCAACTACATCAGTGTGGGTGAGTTCTTTTTATAAAGTTATAAAAAAGACTCAAGGAAAAGTTCACCCAAAAACATAAAAGTCAATACCCGGTCATTCTAAGCCATTTTGTTGGAGGAACATGAGTATAATTTTTCATAAAACAAATTTTAATAGTGACCATGTCTGTCATAACGATAAAGTCCCTGAAGCTTGCGTCTAACCCCCCATGTTCAGATTCAAAGATGACGTATCTGCATCATTTACATCGAATTTAATAATTTAAGTCAGTTACGACAGACCTTTTATTTTTTTGGTGAACAATTCCGTCAATATCGCTGAGTGGCTGTTTGCTGTGCTCTTGTAAAGATCAATATTTGCATGAAGGAATACTTTCAAACTCCAAGCATATTTTGGAATGTTTGGAGATTTTGCTATTTAAAATATGAGTTTAATTTGTTAGAGAGATTTGTTCCATAATGTTAGCTAAAGTCAATAATATTTCAAGACTGAACAAATTAATCGCAGAGCTCTATCCAGACTTCTTTTAATCCAGACTCAAAGAAAACATGTTGTACTGTCATTTTTGCTGCTGGTAAAAGATGTACAACATCTCCTGACTCACCATGTGTGATCCCCCTTAATGAATCACGTATTGTTCACAAAGCTCCTGAAATGTATGTTTATGATGGCTGTTTTATAGTGCAGAGATCAGTCTATTGGCTGTGTCTGACTCTTTCATGTATGTGAGGTTATCTCTCGAATCACTGTCTAATCGCATAGCACAAAGTCTAGATCAAATTAAATGGCTGGTGCTGCAGACATTCAGCTTGCTTCTTGCTCACGAATGAAGGACTTGTGTTTTGTGGTTTGTGTAAAGCCCCAATGGCATTAACAAGTGAAGATGTTTCTCTAACACTGAAGCATTAGAACATTATTTTCATATCTCACATTTTGATCTTAAAAAGATTATTTATTCATATAATATACACCGTTTATGCTGCAAATTATTATATTAATCTAAAAAACAACTTTTTGTTATTTAACGAGTAGAATGTCTTGCCCAAGACTTCCATTGTAAGTTTATTATTCAAAATGTCATATTTGTTTACTTTTACAAATCAAGGGATGAGTTGTGAACTATACTGGATTTCACTTAATCCAGTATCAAATTTCCGAGGTCAGTATTTGAGTTAATTCTGTTAAAGTGTTTTATACTCTTTGTTAAGTGCTAAATTGCCATGACCAATCTCTTGTGATGCTAATTTCCGCAATCACAGATATGTACATGTAAATGCTGGGAATCTAATTATGTGAACATTTCTCATGGATTTATTTAAGCTTGCAAGTCTTTGCTGTCTCAATAAGGGGCAATTACTGGTAATTACTTGTTGAAGGACATTAACACATAAAAACAATTTACAACATCAACTGGATTCCATAACATTTACATAGCAACATGTTTCAATTAAAGGTCAGTTTAAAGCTGTCTTGATTTGATTTTGATAGCATGCTGCTTTACTATTTCTTTTAAATGAATTTATCCTCATTTGTTCCGACTGGTCGGATTATTCCTCACGGCTGTGTGAGCATTAGGGAATTCCCCATACACAGATCTTACTCTACATAGCTCATTTCCTTGAAGGAATTCAAAGTTGGGTTCATTGGTGTTGTGCCACATTCAGAACTCAATTGAGAATGAAATCTCAATTTAATTCCAAAATTTAAGCAAACAAGATTATGCATTTGAACAAAAGGATAAACTAATGTGTTATATCGTTGTATTTTATTGAATTTAATATTTTCTTATCATTGTGGAACAATACTTTATTACATTCATTTACCCTGCAGTCCAGAGGCAAACAGCATGAAGCAGACTTGCATTATTAATTGCATTAATAATGATATAATTATTTAAGGTTTATTTCAAAACTTGTTTGAATAATGAAATACATTTTGAATTCCTGTAGATTGCAATTCAATAAATTCTGCTTTTCATCCCAATTCAAATTCAAATTCAACATCCCGTCTATTGTTGCCAATTTAATTTAACGTCTTAATTTGAATTAACCAACCATTATCGCTGGTTTCTGCTTCTTCTTAGGGGCTGTTTACATGATTTTCAGGTTTTCAGGATTTTCAACTAAAAACGTAAATCTTTTTATACGATTTGGCCGTTCGTTTACACGACAACGGCGTTTTGGGTGGCTGAAAACGCAAACTTTTGAAAACGGGTTTCAAAGGGCATGTTTCTGAAAACTGTCTCCATGTAAACTACAAAAATGCAAATCTCCGAAAACGATGACGTCATGCACATGCGTATTACGTGTTCAATCTACAGTTTCATCGTCATCTAGTGGCCTGGCAAAAGAATACAGCATTTTTAGTCGTTTTCATGGATCCTTGTGAATGGGGATCGTTTGGACCAAGGTGTCCTCTGTATGCGGAAAACTCGTTTTAAGCATATCGTTGTCGTGTAAACGTACCCTTAGCTTGTTTTCGGACCCAGAGATTCTGTACTCTTTCAGAAGATGTGTAATAGGGTCCCCTACCGTATAACAGAGAAAACATGAATTGTTGGAAAATTCCGTCAATGGCAGGGAAACAGTTAATCGGGGATTCATCTAGTCCAAGTGTTTAACATCATAAGATCATCTGTTATCATTTGTTACCTTACCAATGGTAACTTGCCAGGACATGTTCTATGTGAAGGATAATGTCAGTTATAAAAGTTTCCTATTATCGAAGCTCCTTATCTTTGTACAAAAGCACCTTTTATGTTTTCTGCATGGGCGGACTCTTTAGTTCACTTCCAAACCTGTCAAACTTTCCACTTTCCTATTCCACCGGCAACTTGTCCCGACAGGCCACTGTCAGAGGCCCATCGAAACGACAACTACAAAAGCACACAAGACCATCGGCCCCATTTATCATCATCATCATCTCCTGACAGCTGTTACAGACTCCCAACGGCCGTCACACACTCACACATTGATTGCTCACTGGGCTTTGCGATACTTTCTGTTAGGACACATTTTATTTCCAGCTAGGACATATACAGTACTTTGATGCACACTGTACGTCACACATCATTACACACAACATATTTACACAATATATTGAATGTAAAGGCTCTTTTCGCAGATTTTACAAGTTGGAAAAACAGTGTTTTTGGTTATTCTTCATGAGGTGTTATCATTCCAATCTAAAGATTTTGATTTTGAGCTGATGCATTCAGATGCCTTCTCTTATTATCCAATAGAGGGCAGAATTAGTCCTTTTGTGGTCTTAATGTTATGTTCATGGTCCACTATCATACTACTCGTACTATTGCTGGAGTATCCACTACGCACTGTAATACATTGTGCATATTATGTGAAATTTGTGTATGCATATAGGATATGACCTACTGCTTTTGGCAAATTGTGCAGCATACAAACAGAGCACTGCTTGAGAGACTGTTTCCCATCTTGATGTTCCATTCCAGCATAATGAATGAACTGGTTGTGTTTTCTTGACCCTTTATTTGAATGTAAAAGATATAATATAACTGTTTATTTTTTTCCGATATTACATGAACTTAACGTGGCTTGCCGAATTCAACGTGCAATGTAACAAAGTCATGTTTAGTGTCGCATGATACGTGCGGGTTTGCACTTTTTTCCCTTTTTTAACATCGTGAGACATTTGCGCAATAAACTACAGAAAAACTGCAATGTTTCGCTGCAGAATCTTCCCATGACAATACACTGTATATTGAATTTCTAGTCATATTTAATTATGCTAGTTACAATGTTTAAATTCCTATCAAAATCTCTAAAACTCATAGTAGCTGTGTCTATAGAGATCAGCAACATAATGAATCACTTGTTACTGAATCTCTCACATATTGATTGGCACTTATAGCTGTTCTGTGCCTTTAAGCCACACTCACTTACATGACTTCCCGTCACCGTGTAAATCAGTTTTATTTCAGCGGCGCTGTTTAGATATTGAATAGCATATCCCTGGGTGTTCCATTGCCAATCCACTCTGAAAGTCATTATTAAGCAATAATTCTTTAACTTAATACATATACCAAAATACTGAATATAATGAACTGCTTTTGAAATTTGTTTGGGGTGGGGGGCCAAGTTTGGATGTGTTTCTGGTTGTCCTTGTTAAATAATTTTATGCTATCCCTCGTTTGTCATCCTTCTTCAAGAAAAAAAGCATGTGAAATGGTTTACACATGTCTCTCGTGGATCAGTATAATCAGGTACACCTTGTTATTTCTTTCCCTCTCTGTGATTTTGCCTGTTTACTTTTTTTTTCTTCTTCTTTTTTTTTTTTTTACAAAGGACCATCTTCATATTGATGGGCTTGATTACTCAGGAAACAATTTTGCTTGCCTCCATAATCAAAAAAATCTGAAAAAGGCTTTGATGGTTATTTATGTAGCGCACAGCCTGAATAATCACAAAGCTAAAGTAGGCCACTGATTTTCCCAGACTCACGTGCCCTCAATCTAGTCAACAAAGCCAAAAACACCTCCCCTCCCCGCAGAATTATTCAAATAAAGCACTGCTTTTCAGAACAACACTAATTAATATTAATGTGCAAAGAGAACTTGTCCTTGTCCTTGACCTTTACACATCCGTTCAAAAGTTGAGGTTGGTAAGACTGTTTTACCTTTTTTGAAAAGAGTTTGTCTCTTATGTTCCAATGCTGCATTTATTTGATCAAAATAGTACTATAGTGAAATATTATTACAATTTAAAATAGCTGTTATGTATTTTCATTTATTTTATAGGGATGCACGATATATCGTCCAGACAGCCACCATATTGGTATCGGCCAATATATGTTAATTTTTTTATGTTATCGGCCCGATAAGAAAATGTAATAATTGATTATTTCCTTCAGCTGAGACACTTCAGATGTGCACTGTTCGCTGTATATATATATATATTTTATGTACTTGCATAAACTATGTATCTCATAAAGATGCAACTCATCTGACTCTGTTCAACTTGGTTATTGAAGTTATTTCAGGATACTTTTTTGTATCCTTTTTGCAGGGCACATAAATTGAATTTTACAAAAAAACCCACCAATTTCACAGTTTATAGTTTTTCTCATCTGTGGCAAAGATCTTCTCATTTATCTGCTGTTTGGATCCCCTTCACTGGCTTTTTTCTCTAAACCCACCATGCTCGTCATTAAATTGGGTTTGTTTGTATCACGTCTGCAGATTTGCTGGACTCTGCTAGAAGATTTTGAACTGCATTCCTCTTACTAAAAGAAGACAGTAGGCTATAATATAGGGCTGCACGATTTGGGGAAAATGTCATATTGCGATAATTGAGGTCAAGATTGCGATATGCGATATAATAAACAAATGGTTTCATGAGTCAACTTGTTTGGTTCTCAAGGAAAATAAATGCACACACAGATTAGTGATAATCTGCCTAAAGAAAAAAGTTATTTAGTCAAGAGCAGTGAGTGTTTTTCTCTGTTCCCTTTGTTCTTTGATTAACTTTAGCGACAGATATAATTAGTGGCTACTGTGTACTGTCCCTTTAAGACCAGCCGCTGCTGTCAGAGACGTGGATCTCACACGCGCCTCATTGTCTCACGAGTCACAACTCTTCACGTTCATCATAAGACTACTCTTATGTTATGAAGATACTCGACAAAAAGACATTTTGGCATAATTGTGTGTGTTATTGTTCGTTCAAGCTCGAAAGAGAACTGTATTCTGGCATGCTGTTTTGTGCGCACGCACAATATTAGCTCAAGTCTTTCTGTGTGTCACAGTCAGGACATTCACAGGCAGCGCGTTCTTTTTTGTCTTATCGCGCATGAATGGTTTAAAAGCATTTGCATGAATAAGAGCGGGATCATGTAACACTAGCTAAAGGATGCCAAAAATGAACAGATGCTGCATTAATTGCGTTAACAGCGCTAATTTGTTTATTTAATATAAAATCGCAGCATTCGTCATATAATCGCGTAGGCTTGACATTGCGATTGCGATTGTGATATGATTAAT